>NC_048577.1:16382288-16659788 GCF_013265735.2 Oncorhynchus mykiss | reverse complement strand
CCCTTTTTTTTAACTCTGTTTGCTTTGTGTGTCCTCACAGACGAAACACAGAAGTTCTTTATTTGTCAAGCTAGTTACACAGGGAGGCTGACCAGAATGAATACTTAACTAGTCAATCAAGACCTTGGACGTTCCAGGTCAAGTTCAAGTGGGTAGCTGATGTCTGTGGGTTTCTTATGAGTAAACGAGGACATTTGTGATGTTACGCAGAAGGGACAAGACAGATATCGTAACAATATGTTTGATAAGTGTTCATACATTATTAGTGACAGTTTGTTTTAAAGTCTCCTCGCTACACCACACACTTCACTCATAGTTAAGTCAACACCTTTAGAATAAAAGGGCAATATTCAGATTTTTCGAAAGTGGTAGATTTTTCAAAGGGGAGCCAGAGGATCAGATCTTAATTATCCCAGGCTAGGCCCTTTGATCTGGCCTACCCCACCTGACTCTCCAGGTGGTTAATTTAAAGAGAATAATTGAGAAGGGGGGAGTAAAAGGAAGGAGGAGGAGTTGGACTACCTTTGTTACCGTACCAGTCTCTTAAGAACTACTCTAGTACGAATAGAATGGTACATGTGTTGTTGCGCTAATGACTCATATCAGAATATCCGAAGCCTCGAGAAACAAATGACTTAATGACTTAATTAAATGACACATCCATCGCTAATTAGTTTGTTACACAAGAGCAATGGGTTGTTTGTGTAAATGTGAGGGAGATGTTTGTGAGTGTAGCGTGCTAATGAAGTAGGCTATGCTGTTTGGTTGGTATGGTTTCCGTTTTCCAAAGGCATAACATACTGTACAATGTGTTCTACCCGAATACACTTTGAGCATGGTTCTAAAACTGCCTCGAAAGTAGGGCAACCATGTCTTGTAATATAGCTACTGTATCTGCACCTTTGAACTGGCATTGATCAGTATATATGTTTACCCCCATAGTTATGTCTGTTACCATTCACTTTATTCATTGCAAGTGTTTTGTATTTTACCGTTCACTGCTACATATTCTTCAGTTCCTCAGACTGCACATTGTTAGTTGAACAGACAAAGGAGGAGTTCTACCAGATTATTCCAGCCAAATAAAGATGGCAATTGTTCTCCATTTGCAGATTATAAAGCTGGCAAACTATGCCACTAACCACATCCACTACCTTTCTCAGATTCTCGGCCCCTACAATCATGTTTAAACAATGTTTGCCACTTTATAATGAAGCATGATGAAGCTTGAGGAATGAGCTCGTCGTAGATACGCAAGTCGCTTGCGCATCGGCTCCCTAGCCCTTTACAAAGTGCACTGACCTTTTTAACTGGTTGAATTAATTGGGCTCAGGGCTAACCTTTCAGAGTGCTAATACAGTAGCTGAAATAGGACCATCGTTCCCGGGTCGCCTCATTACCACCACTGGCAGCTTTGGAGTTGGAGCCACGAGCGCCCCCAGTTTCCTCGCCCCTCCAGTTTGGGGAGAGAAACTGGCCGGTAGCTCGGCTCTTGGCTCCGATGGGAAAAACATTTTTAGGTCAGAACAATTGAGGCACGGTTTTGAAGCGATGCCCAATGCTCTTTGCCTGGTCTTTTAGACTTGGCCATCCGTAGGGGTTTAGTTCACTCTTGGGGAATGAGATGGGGGGCCTGGCGTTCCTAAGTGGTGCAGTAGCCGAGTCACTCGACAGGGGACAAAAAGCTATTACTATAGAGTGACTCTGTAGGTAGAAGAAGCATATTAAGTAGGTGTTAATGAAGAGATTATCTTGGCAAGTATGCAAGCCAAATGCATTTCCTGGAGCCTTAACCACCCACGATTAGGCAATTAAGCTATGCCTATTTGAACACTCAACAACCATTTGGAGAATGATGATAGTTCTCTTTGGACAGTATAATGACCAACCACAAAGGGGAAGAAAAGACCATCGACAGAACAATTACCTATGATAGTTTGTAATATTGTAGACTGCTCTACTGTTGATATAATAACCTACATCACAAGGTTGTCAAGTTTTCTTATGTCACAGAGAAAGAGAGAGAGAGAGAGTCAGAGCGACAAACGCAGACATCTATGAGTTCCAGGTTGGGTTTTTCACAGTATATTAAGCTGTGAAGGTAACGGCATGTACACTCTAAAAAAGTACCCTGCACTCTTAGAAAAAAGGTGTTATCTAGAACCTAAAAGAGGCTTTTCCCATAGGAGAACCCTTTGAAGAACTAGTTTTGGTTCCAGGTAGAACCCTTTTGGGTTCCACCCTTTCCATGGAGGGTTCTACAAAGAACACAAAAGGATTCTACCTGGAACCAAAAATGGTTATACCTGGAACCAAAAAGGATTCTCCCATGGGGACAGCCTTAGAACTCTTTTGGAACCTTTTTTTCTAAGAGTGTGTGTGCTTACCATCTTAGCCTTTTGTGGTCCACTTTGAACCCTTCCTTTCCTTCCCTTCCCTTCAAATATAGTGTGATTGCCTAATGGCCACAGAGCTGTGTGTTTTTTCCTTGTCCTGCTGAAGCACCGATTCGGATGACTACTGTCATTATTGATTTATTGATATTATGGGTAAAATTGGTTTGCTCAAACCTCACCTGACCTTCTGCCTGCTCCATGGTGCATGACCTCCCCTCCCCTGATTGTGCCCTGAAGTAGATCAGTCCATCTGTCAAATCCAAGATGCTTTGCTCATCTTTTTCTCCCCTCCCGTTCTACCTCCCTTTCTCTCTCCTTCCCTCTCTTTCCTTTTTACCCCGCTCTACTTGTGTTCCTTTTTCCTAGCCCCTCTCCCTCACTCTCTCTGCAAGTCTTAGGAAGGAAAGTAAAAAAGGGCCCATAAACTGCACAATTACCTAATATTAGAGTGCTGATATGACCAAATTGAGGTGTTGAGATTTGGAATTTTGATCATACTTGAGAGTTAATGGCCTATTTGAGAGTTAGAAAAATCGTCCTCCAGGACTGACTCTCTACCACTTCAAAGGCACCACTAAAGGGCAACTCTCCAATTAGATCATCAAATAGATCAGGCCTTTCCAAAATACCAGTGATATTGAATAATTACATGTTAATTCAAGTGCTTTGAGGTGCCTTGTAGAAAATATGGATACCCTTTCTATCTCAATAGACACATAGTTTGCAATTATTCTGGTTAACTGAAGTCCTTCTTAATCAGTACAGATTCGATGTGAATAGTTATTTTCCATTTTTCAGATACAGAACGTTCTGTGGACCCAATACAAGTTACAGTTTGTTATTCTGAGAGCCAGGAAAAGGAAGCCATCTCATATTGGTTTCATCCGACAAGGCTCTCCAGCATTCATACAGTTCTGACCTGCTTTTCCTTGGCAGTGGCAGGTCACTGTGTTGCCATGGATAAACCAAAACAATGGACAGAAAAGGGGTGAATGTAATCAAAAGTTGTTATGTATGAGAGACACCTCACTGCAAATAAGGAATACGTATCTATGGTGCAAACATCCATAAATACTGACTGAATAGAATCTGTTTGACACAAACTTGCAAAGTTGAAGGACAAAGAAAATGAAAGAGCTGTATTCAACACCAATGCTTGTATTGATAACTACGGTCTCAGTGCTTGCACAATCTACTGTTTCAGAATCAAAGTCAAGGAGTTCCGCAAGGTTGTGTTCTTGGCCCTATGTTTATTTAATATTTTATTACACTTCATCTACATGGTTTGAGAGAATATAACCATTCATATGTGAAATGTTATTTATCAATAAAACACAGATGATAACATACTTTACACATTACCAACGTAGGATCACAAGGTTCCTAACGGGCTGAGCTTCTGCGCTTAACCATATGTATTCCTTCACAGCAGAATTGTTGATGACAGAACCTCATTTTACATAGTCATTTGAAAATGTATCACCTTGTTGGTAATTCCTTCCGTCCTTGGCAGCATGTAAAATAGCAGTATGCTTTAACAGTGTGACGTTTAACTCATAGGGTATTAACAAGGCTTATCCCAGCAGTCTCTGATGAGCTCCTTATCCCTGCTAACCCATCCAGGTTCTTTATACACATGGCAATTGCTGTAGCAGGACCTCCGGTAAAAAGCCTAACAAACCCCAAAGGTATTTGGGTATTTAATACACATATGTTTGAGCTAAATATAGAAGGGAATGGCCTTGATATAAATATTAACTTGTGAGTGATATTTAAATAGCTCTATATTTTTGTGTAAATTAGGGGTTCCTTGTATGTTGAGCTTGTATACAGATGCTGCTTGGTTTTTATGAGCTGTGAAAGGATGTACAGACATATTTTGCTTTGAAATCGTCAAGAAACACATTTGTATGATTCACCAATATAAAGGGTATGGATCAACACTGAGGCCAAAGTGGTTAGGGTAATTGCAGACAGCCATTATGCCCGGAACAAACATCCTGACATCTTAACAATTATTAAATTCTGAGGGCGCTCCTAAACTTTTCAAACACCCATACCACAGAGATTTGTTTGACTTTTTCCGCTCAATACATTTTGGCCTTTCAGAAGAAAAAAGTACACATCTAATTTATATGCTAAACTTTTAGTCTCCCGAAGAATGCCTTATCTATATGCAAATTATAAGTGATCAACTTCAATAACTGTTGCACTAGGTGTCTCCCAAACCGCCTATTGGCTCCATTTGTCAGACTGCCAGGGTGGCCGAGATCGCCACTAAATGTAACATTCAATCTTGGGAAGAAATGGCAGCAAACACAGACAAATTGCTTGTAGAAAAAGGGAGAACATAGTAAAGAGCACGCCGGTGATAATGACTTTTATTTGTGTTGCCTACTCCATCTCTATAGCGAAAAGATAAACCAACGAGTCAATAGGGTCTGAGAAACGCCTTTTAAAAGCTAATTGCAGAGGAGCAAATTATTTTGTCTTTGAAGCAGAGAAAGGAAGGATGGAAGGTAGGTATTCATCCAGGAGAAGAATCAAATATGTTCTCTTTTGTTATGAAGAGAAAAGAGAGAAAAAACAGTAGTTTGCTACAGAAAACCATCCTTTCTTCTGAAAAACAGAAACAAAACACCAAACATGATTTCACAATGGAGGCAGACATCTTGCATGTGTGTTATTGACATTTCACATTTTATCATACTAGATATAGAATTCATTATCTCAACCCCTGGGGCAAAATCATCCGCTGCCAAGGTATTCTAGTGGAGAGAGGAAGGTGCCGTGAAGGATGTAGAGCAGAATTCAAGTGATCCTTAAAATAATCAGTGAATTGTAGAACGTCAAGAAGACCCCATAGATGGCTTGAACATGGCTCAAAAGTGGACGCAGAGAAGATGTGAGATAACATATGCATTTGAATTATAGAAATATCCAGAATAGAGCTAAAAACCTATTGACCTTGCGATGATCCGTGACATAGTGAAGTTACCTCCCAAAATCCATATAGCGGTACCATCATCAAAACTAAATGATGTCACTTGTAGAATGCTTATCGTTGTGTCTATAATGGTTGGGCTGGTTTAGCATGGGGGCAGTGATACTGATAGGGTCGGGCAGGTTTAGTGTGTGTGTCGCGGGTGGGGAGTTGGTAGTGATACCTGCCACTATACCTGCTGGGAAGAGTCTGTATACCCATTTCCTCCATCTGTCTGCCTGGGGAGAGATGATATGAAAGCCCAAAGTGGCTTTTTCTCTTATCCTTCCTCCTCCTCTTTTAAATGTCGGAGGACCGCTATAGGCCTTTATCTAATTCAATTCAAAACATTCAGAAGCACCTGAGAGATACTCCCTTATCTCCTCCACCTTGTTCCCTCAAAATCAAATCAAATGTTATTGGGCGCATACACATACAGTATATAGCAGATGTTATTGTGGGTGTAGCGAAATGCTTGTGTTCCTAGCTCCAACAGTGCAGTAATATCTAACAATACACAATAATATACATTAATATTAAAAGAAAAATAATGGAATTAAGAAATATAGAAATATTAGGACGAGCAATGTCGGAGTCCGGAGTATAAATATACTGTATATATGTGTGTGTGTGTGTGTTATTGGATGTATAGATAATACGGGCATTATATGGATAGAATATGTAGGATATCTGAAGAATAGTATATGTACAGCAATAGCTAAATAGGATTGAGCTTGACTAGAAAACAGTATACTTCTCATGGGGGTAAAACAGTATGGAAACATTAGTAAAGGGACCAGTGTTACATGAGTATGTACATAGGGCAGCAGTCTTTAAGGTGCATGGTAGAGTAACCGGGTGGTAGCCAGCTAGTGACAGTGACTTAAGTTCAGGGCCGAGTACTGGCCGGATGCCAGGTAGTGGTGACTATTTAACAGTCTGATGGCCTTCAGATAGAAGCTGTATGGAGGAAGGTTATGGAAGAAGGTTCCTGGAGTGTCCCCATAACCCACATTATTGCCTTCCTGGTGTGTCCAAATAACCCACATTATTGCCTTCCTGGTGTGTCCCAATAACCCACATTATTGCCTTTCTGGTGTGTCCCAATAACCCACCTTATTGTCTTCCTGGTGTATCCCAATAACCCACATTATTGCCTTTCTGGTGTGTCCCAATAACCCACGTTATTGCCTTCCTGGACTGTCCCCATAATCCAGGTTATCTTAATCAAATCGGCATACTTTCTCCACGGCAACCTGGATTTTCAAACAGACAATTATTTCGAAAGCAAACAGTTGCTTTCAACTGTGGCTTTACCATAATAAAAAGCATAACTACATGAAGGCTTTGCATGGCAAGCAGCAGCTAAGACGAAAGCACAAATTCACTTTTAAAGGAATCAATAGGTGGGGAAATTACTAATGTTCAAACGCAAGCGCGGTAAAGTTAAACACGGATTGTATTACGGCTGAGTTACTCCAGAATTACTCAAGTCTTTTTCCATGTCAGGGATAAATGAAGCTCCCAATGTAAGTGTTCTTTTAAAGGGAATGTTTTTTATTTTTCTTCAGAGTGGGCACTCTGATGAACAAAACAGGGAAAAAAGAGGGAGGCTGGTGTTTGTTGTTCTGTATGGCACTATGTCACTGTAATTGAGGGAGAGAGTGGGCAGCTTGGATGGAATACATGGTGAGCGGCCACATCTGTACACACACACACACACACACACACACTCCGTTGCCACTGTGTGACACTCCAAATCATCTCTTATCAAATCGCTTATAAAAAAAAAAAGATATATTCGCTACATGGCTCCCCGTAAAGTGTTCACCTGTCATATTAGACACTCAATAGTGGGAAAGTATTGAACAGAAATGTAGAGTTCCATTAGGAGCGAGTGTCACGCAGGGCAGAAAATCACTTGTCGTATCATTTGTAAAAGCTGACAGCACTGGAGTTAGTTAATGACAGGCAGCTGTTGCGTTGGTGTTGAGCAATGTAATGACCATTATATTATGGAAAGCACTGACTGAAAAAAGAGATATGAAGAGAAACACTAATACACGTGATTGTGCACACACACGTTCATTGGGATACAAACACGGTGTATCCCAATAAAAACTTCCAAACTCACCCATTATAAGACTTATCAGATGTTGTTTTTTAAATACGTCCAAACAACATGCTTTAGAGAGAAAGCCGGCCTCAGTTGCAGTCATGCAACACATTGTCATGCAAACAGTCTGTCAGAATGCAATGGATCAGCCTAAAGCACCACTTGTGACAGACTGAGTGGACTAAACGTTAGGAACCCCTGCTATTTCCATGACAGACTGGCCAGGTGAAAGCTATAATCCCTTATTGATGTCACTTTATTTAAATGCACTTCAATCAGTGTAGATGAAGGGGAGGAGACGGGTTAAATAAGCATGTTTAAGCCTTGAGACGATTGAGACATGGATTGTGTATTGTGCCATTCAGAGGGTGAATGGGCAAGACTAAATATTTAAGTGCCTTTGAATGGGGTATGGTCGTAGGTGCAAGATGCACTGGTTTGAGTGTATCAAGAACTGCAACGCTGCTGGGTTTTTCACGCTCACCAGTCTCAAGAATGGTCCACCACCCAAAGGACATCCAGCCAACTGGACACAACTGTGGGAAGAATTGGAGTCAACATTGGCCAGCATCCTTGTGAACGCTTTCGATACCTTGTAGAATCCATGGCCCAACGAATTGAGTCTGTTCTGAGGGCAAAAGGGGTTGCAATTCAATATTAGGGAGGTGTTCCTAATAATGTTTTGTACACTCTGTGACATTTACACGATGTTATAACAATAGTCAGAGAAAGTGTAGAATGTGTTCATACAGAAATCGAACATTCTCTGCAACAGCACTCAGCACAGAGACGACACAGTGTGGAGCACCGAATATACAGAAATATGTGTCTCCGATCTTGGTGGCAGACATGTTTATCCTAGACTGTGACTGCCTCTTTTGTTAGGCCCTGGAGTAGGCACGTGTGCTGTTGTCAGTCACAGAAGGTCCCCTATTCAGAAGCAAGGCTTTTAACCCTGGTTGTGGAGTGCACTGTGACATGCACGGTGACAGCTCTTATAGTGTAAGAGTGGCTGAGTGGCAACCCTTAGCCATTTGGTTGAATAGGGGAGGATGGGAGGGGTGGGTTCTGTGTCTGTTCTGTGTTTGACCAGCTATGGCTCGCACACCAGTGCTCTCTGAAATGGCACCATTGCCTCTAGGCATGCAGACTGGTGCTCCGCTGGAGCTCTCCTCTGTGTACCCTACTTCCAGCACAAAGAGACAGGGGCAGAGGGATTGGCACGTATAATGTTTAAACATCCAACATATACTAGGAAAACTCTTCACGTTACAATGCTTTTGTAATAATGTCATCTATTAACCTTTAATAACAAAACAAAAATTACATACATTTTCATATTCTATCTATCGTCATGACCACCATTGTGGCTGACGGAAATCATTGTTCCAAAGTCCCTTTATTTCATGTTTAATGTTCTGAGGCTGGTTCTTCATAGTAACAGGACAAAGGAATTTGTCTGTGGCCTGAGATTTACCATGGGCGTGAAGGGTCATAAAACCCCCACATCTTCAGACCACTAGATCTCACCTCCTTTGTTGGGGTTGAGAGATAATCTGTAAGGTTGTGGTCTCCTGTAACCTGACCTGATCAGGACAGTCATGACACCTATATGGTGTGCTATGTGTGCCTGATATGGCACAGTATTCCCTATATGGTGGGCTACTTTGACTGTCTGAGCTTTGTTCCTTATATCGTTTAATTAGATCTTTCAGACACTGTTCTGGTCCTCTCAGAATCATTCACTGTTGTTTTTTTCATACTGACAATATGATCATCAACTTTTCCAAGATTGATGATCTGTTCCAGGATGGCGTAGCAGTCGGATGTCTGTTTTGTTTGTCTTGTCCTGTCCAGTCCCGTGTATATATTATTTTCTTCGTAAATACTTGTAATATTTTTTGTATATTTTTTTTATCAACATTTCCATCTATGGACTGAACATACTCTCCTGCAACCCGCCTCACCCAATGTGGTATGGATCTGCTAGCCTTGCCTGCTGTCTGAATCGCCGTGCCTCCAGCTCGCCTAGCTACTCACTGGACCCTATGATCACTCGGCTACACATGCCTCTCCCTAATGTCAATATGCCTTTTCTATTGTTGTTTTGGTTAGTGATTTTTGTCTTATTTCACTGTAGAGCCTCCACCCCTGCTCAATATGCCTTAGCTAGCCCTTTTGTTCCACCCCCCACACATGCGGTGACCTCACCTGGCTTAAATGGTGCCACTAGAGACAAAACCTCTCTCATCGTCACTCAACGCTAAGGCTTTCCTCCACTGTACTCACATCCAACCATACCCTTGTCTGTACATTATGCCTTGAATCTATTCTTCCGCGCCCAGAAATCTGCTCCTTTTACTCCCTGTTCCAAACGCACTAGACAACCAGTTCTTTTAGCCTTTAGCAGTACTCTTATCCTACTCCTCCTCTGTTCCTCTGGTGATGTAGAGGTTAACCCAGGCCCTGCAGCCACCAGCATCACTCCCATTCCCCAGGCGTCCTCATTTGTTGACTTTTGTAACCGTAAAAGCATTGGTTTCATGCATGTTAACATTAGAAGCATACTCCCTAAGTTATTTTATTCATGCTTTAGCACATTCCGCCAACCCGGATGTCCTAGCCGTGTCTGAATCCTGGCTTAGGAAAGCCACCAAAAATCCTGAAATTTCCATCCCTAATTATAACATTTTCTGTGATGACCCTCCCACTCTGTCTGCCGTATTCTTTCTATTTGCTCTTGTGTGTCGGCAGGCCGATCTGGGAGGGTCGTCAGCAACATGGGATACACCTGGGCCTGGGTGTGTCCCAGGATATATACACCTCTTCCCCCCTCATTGAGGAGACTCTCTTCATGCAGACACACTTACAGATTTTGGTTGTGGCATTTTGTGGCTGTTTTGTTTGTTTACTTTGGCATCTTCCAACACCCCTTATTACCACATGTATGCACGCAAACACTCACTTACACTACTGATTACTGACTACACACACCATTGTTAATTGTATTTAATTTACTTCAGTTATTAAATATATTTTGTAATTCCTCATCTCCACGTTCTCTCCCTTTTTGTTACGAACTTCGAGCCGGTTCGTGACAAGTGGGGGCTCATCCGGAATCTTGAAGGTGTTGTGTTTGGGAGAAAACATGGAGTTAATGTTTGAAACCTCTGTAGGTGCTTTGTTTGCATTTTTTTTGTTACAGCTTTTTTGAGTTGTAGTGTTTGGTAGGCCCAGTATTGGTTGCATTTGTTTGTTTGGTAAACTTGAAACTGCAGTGGATAGCTGGTTGTGTGCTGCGTTGGAGAGAGTACATTGGTTAGTTTCCAGGCCCCATCCCAGGTTGGAGACTCTTGCTCTACTTGCTGTTGGGACAGCGGTCCGAAGAGGTGAGTACAATCAGTTGTGTACCTCAGTGGGAGATTTGGGTTTCCCCTGTTTTTTTTTTTTTTTTGTGGGGTGTCCGTGGACTGAGCAGTTGTCTAGAGGGCACACCCGTGGCTTGGTGGAATCTGTGGTTTGGGGGAATCCTTGCCAGCGGGCTACATTGCGTAATTACCCACCGCAAATCCGCACGAAGACTAGGGTTGAGTTATTGTAGGTTTTGGGGAAGCTCCATATATATCTCATCTCTCTTCTGTGGTGCCCAGTGTGATAGTCATTTCTCTTGTGATTCGGTCTGGTGTCCTCAGCAGATGGGAAGAGCAAGATTTTTTTGGGGGACGCAGGCTGGGTCATTTACTAGGATCCAGGGGAGTATTTTGTTTGTGTGACTGGTATGATGTTCCGGGGTCCTTGTTGGTCCCTGGTTTTATGGGTGGGGGTGTGACGACCCTCCCACTCTGTCTGCCGTATTCTTTCTCTTTGCTCTTGTTTTCCTTATTAGGATGTCGGCGGGCAGAGCTGGGAGGGTCGTCAGCGACATAGGACACACCTGGGCCCGGGTGTGTCCCGAGATGAATACACCTCTTCCCCATTCATTGAGGAGATTCTCTCCATGCAGATACACTTGTAGATGTTGTTTGTTTACTTTGGCACCTGTCAACGCCCCACATTATCACATGTATGCATGCACTCACTTACACTACTGATTACTGACTACACACACCATTGTTAATTGTATTAAGTTTACTTCAGTTAATAAATATATTTTGTAATTCCTTATCGCCATGTTGTCTACCTTTTTGTTACCAACTTCGAGCCGGTTCGTGACATTTTGACAAGATAGAACTGCCAAAGGGGGCGGAGTTAGCCTGCAGAGTTCTGTCATACTATCCAGGTCTGTGCCCAAACAATTCGAGGTTCTACTTTAAAAAATCCACCTTTCCAGATCACCGACCATTTAGAATCCCACCGTACCTTCTCCACGATGCAATCTGGTTTCCCGAGCTGGTCGTGGGTGCACCTCAGCCATGTTCAAGGTCCGAAACGATATCATAACCGCCATCGATAAAAGACAGTACTGTGCAGCCGTCTTCATCGACCTGGCCAAGGCTTTCGACTCCGTCAGTCACCGTATTCTTATCGGGAGACTCAATATCCTTGGCTTCTCAAATGACTGCCTCGCCTGGTTGACCAACTACTTCTCAGAGTTCAGTGTGTCAAATCGGAGGGCTTGTTGTCCAGACCTCTGGCAATCTCTTCGGGATTTAAGTTCTCGGACCAACTCTTTTCTCTGTACATATCAATGATGTCGCTCTTGCTGCTTGTGATCCACCTCTACACAGACGACACCATTATGTATATATCTGGCCCTTCTTTGGACACCGTACTAACAAACCTCCAAACAAGCTTCACCGCCATGCAACACTCCTTCCGTGGCCTCCAACTGCTTTTAAATGCTAGTAAAACTAAACTGGATGCAGTCTATCACAGTGCCATCCGTTTTGTCACCAAAGCCCCATATACTACCCACCATTGAGACCGGTATGCTCTCGTTGGCTGGCCTTCACTACATATCCGTCGCCAAACCCACTGACTCCAGGTCATCTATAAGTCTTTGCTAGGTAAAACCCCGCCTTATCTCAGCTCACTGGTCACCATAGCAACACCCACCCATAGCACTCGCTCCAGCAGGTATATTGCACTGGTCATCCCCAAAGCCAACACTTCATTTGGCTGCCTTTCCTTCCGGTTCTCTGCTGCGAATGACTGGAACGAATTGCAAAAAAGTGTTATATCTCCCTCTCTAACTTTAAGCATCAGCTATCAGAGCAGCTTTCTGATCACTGTTCCTGTACACAGCCAATCTGTAAATAGCACGCCCTACCTCATCCCCATATTAGTGCTTACCCTCTTGCTCTTTTGCACCCCAGTATCTCTACTTGCACATCATATGCACACATCACTCCAGTATTAATGCTAAATTGTAATTATTTTGCCTCCATGGCCTATTTATTGCCTACCTCCCTACTCTTCTATATTTGCACACACTGTAAATAGATTTTCCATTTTTGTTTTCTATTGTGTTATCGACTGTACATTTGTGTATGTGTAACTGTGTGGTTGTTTTTGTCGCACTACTTTGCTTTATCTTGGCCAGGTCACAGTTGTAAATGAGAACTTGTTCTCAACTGGCCTACCTGGTTAAATAAAGGTGAAATAAAGAAGAAAAAATATGTAATCAACCACTCCGTCAGTCACCTGGTTTAACTGATGATATGATCATCAACCACTCCGTCAGTCACCTGGTTTAACTGATGATATGATCATCAACCACTCCGTCAGTCACCTGGTTTAACTGATGATATGATCATCAACCACTCCGTCAGTCACCTGGTTTAACTGATGATATGATCATCAACCACTCCGTCAGTCACCTGGTTTAACTGATGATATGATCATCAACCACTCCGTCAGTCACCTGGTTTAACTGATGATATGATCATCAACCACTCCGTCAGTCACCTGGTTTAACTGATGATATGATCATCAACCACTCTGTCAGTCACCTGGTTTAACTGATGATATTATCATCAACCACTCTGTCAGTCACCTGGTTTAACTGATGATATGATCATCAACCACTCTGTCAGTCACCTGGTTTATTATCACATGAAGGCCACCGGGACACCTACAGTACTACTGTATATCTTCAATGTCTTCATCTAGACAGCTATAGCACTATATCTTCATCTAGACAGCTACAGTACTATATCTTCATCTAGACAGCCACAGTACTATATCTTCATCTAGACAGCTACAGTACTATATCTTCATCTAGACAGCTACAGTACTATATCTTCATCTAGACAGCTACATTACTATAACTTCATCTCGACAGCTGCATTACTATATCTACCATATCTTCATCTATACAGCTACAGTACTATATTGACTATATCTTTATTTCGACAGCTGCAGTACTATATCTACTATATCTTCATCTAGATAGTTACAGTACTATATCTACTATATGTTCATCTAGACAGCAACTGTACTATATCGTCTACATATTCATCTAGACCAGCCTTTCTTAAAGACCTGTTAAAGGTGGGTCGTGACATGAGTAAATTAAGAATTATTTAATGAATTGATTTGGCCAAGTGCAACTGCGGTCTCTGTTCAGTGCGCTCTCTGCTTAGCAGCTGTTTCTGCTCAGTTTGGCAACAGTGTGAGTGGAAGAGGGAGATGCCCTTGTGCTTTGCGGCTTACCAGATATTTTTTTCTGGAATTTTCTTGAAGATCACTCCACGTCACACCCTGCAGCGCTGTCGTTCAACAGCAGATGATGCGCTGTAAACCAATGACTTGTCATTCCCACACGCCAAATGGACTCATGCTCGCAACAAGTTCTGACTGACCTCAATCGTCATGAAAAGCCAATACACCGATGAGATTCTCTTTTTCATACAAACTTTGAGAATTAACAAGGAGCTCCAGCAATGTGTTAGGTGTGGGGAAGTTCTTACTAAGGAGTCAATCAAAACAAACAAATTCATAAAACGACACGTCCTGACCAAACATCCACAGCATGACGGTACACCCAGGGAATTATTTCAGAAAAAGGGCGGAATGCTTCAGGAAACAATGCTTCGACAGTGGAAAAGTAAGTCAGCTTGGAAGACATTTTTGTTATTTTACAAAAGGGGATGATAAGCAGAGATAAGGGAGTACTATCTCATATTAATATATGTGAGTTTCTCTTTCAAACATTTCCCTGGCCTTGTACACAGCTAATAGCTAACGTTAGCAAAATAATTTTAGCTAGCTACTGATTGTGCAACCTTAAGTAACAGTACAGATGAAGATGAAAAATTATCAGGCCTAATGTACATCTTGCTGTAGAAGTTCTTGTTGAAAATAAGTCTAGGTTGGAACCGTTGCTGTAAAAATACAAGTCATAATTTTTATTCTGAACTGGAATAAACTGATTGAAGCAAGGTACTTTTTGAGGCGCACAGTTCTGGGTTGCTCATCTACAGCAGGAAGTGGTCTCCTGCCTGGCTAAGAAAGCAGTAGATGTTCTGGTCTTGTTTGGCACCACGTACCCATGTCAGTCAGGGTTCTCAACTCTGGATTACTTAAACAACAAGTACAGAAACAGTCTCAATGCTGAGCATGACCTCAATGTTGCATTGTCAAAAACTGAGCCCAGAATGCTTGTTGTTAACTTCAAACAGCCGCACACCTCTTATTAGAACTGTGTGTGTGTGTTTTCTGGTCTACATCCGTGTGCTTATTATTATTATTTCAATCTTTTTTTTTATTTAAATGTAACCTTTTTTAAAATAGACAAGACAGTTAAGAACAAATCCCCCCCCAAAATCTTTTTTAATTCTAGGTTGTAAGGCAACAAAATAGGGAAAATCGTTGGTGAGGCAGGCAAAACATTACATATCATACAGCTACAGTACTATATCTTCATCTAGGCAACCACAGTACTATGTCTTCTATATATTCATCTAGACAGACACAGTACTATGTCTTCTATATCTTCATCTAGAAAGCTACAGTACTATATTGACTATATCTTCATCTAGACAGCCACAGCACTATATCTTATATATCTTCATCTAGACAGCCAGAGGACTATGTCTTCTATATATTAATCTAGACAGCTACAGGACTATATATTCTATATCTTCATCTAGACAGCTACAGGACTGTATCTTCTATATCTTCATCTAGACAGCCACAGTACTATATCCTCTATATCTTCATATAGACAGCTACAGGACTATATATTCTGCATCTTCATCTAGACAGCTACAGGACTATATCCTCTATATCTTCATCTAGACAGCTACAGGACTGTATCTTCTATATCTTCATCTAGACAGCCACAGTACTATATCCTCTATATCTTCATATAGACAGCTACAGTACTATATATTATATATCTTCATCTAGACAGCTACAGTACCATATTGACTATATCTTTATCTAGACAGCTACAGGACAATATTGACTATATCTTCATCTAGACAGCCACAGTACTATATCTTCTATATCTTCATCTAGACAGCTACATGACTATATCCTCTATATCTTAATGTAGACAGCTACAGGACTATATCTTCATCTAGACAGCCACAGTACTATATATTCTATTTCTTCATCTAGACAGCTACAGTACTATATTGACTATATCTTCATCTAGACAGCTACAGTACTATGTCTTCTATATCTTAATCTAGACAGCTACAGGACTATATCTTCTATATCTTCATCTAGACAGCCACAGTACTATTTCTTATATATCTTCATCTAGACAGCCACAGGACTATGTCCTCTATATCTTCATCTAGACAGCCACAGTACTATTTCTTATATATCTTCATCTAGACAGCCACAGGACTATGTCCTCTATATCTTCATCTAGACAGCCACAGGACTATGTCCTCTATATCTTCATCTAGACAGCTACAGTACTATATTGACTATATCTTCATCTAGACAGCCACAGGACTATGTCCTCTATATCTTCATCTAGACAGCTACAGGACTATATCCTCTATATCTTAATCTAGACAGCCACAGTACTATATCCTCTATATCGTCATCTAGACAGCTACAGGACAATATCCTCTATATCTTCATCTAGACAGCCACAGTACTATATCCTCTATATCTTCATCTAGACAGCTACAGGACTATATCTTCTATATCTTCATCTAGACAGCCACAGTACTATATCATCTATATCTTCATCTTGACAGCTACAGGACCATATCTTATATATCTTCATCTAGACAGCCACAGGACTATGTCTTCTATATCTTAATCTAGACAGCTACAGGACTATATATTCTATATATTAATCTAGACAGCTACAGGGCTATATCTTCTATATCTTCATCTAGACAGCTACAGTACTATATTGACTATATCTTCATCTGGACAGCTACAGTACTATGTCTTCTATATCTTCATCTAGACAGCTACAGGACTATATCTTCTGTATCTTCATCTAGACAGCCAGAGTACTATATCTTCCTCACCCCCATGTCCTCTCATTTCATCCAACACCATTTCCGAACTTTCATTGGTGTCAGTTGGTTTTTGATATATAGGCCAACTAGCTATATTGTCTCTGCATAATGTACCCAGGCCTGGATCCCACCGCTGCCACCAATTGTAAGATAGCATGTAGCTTCCTGTTCAGTGTTAAATAATTTGTATGCAATGGCGCTCTAGTCTATATGTGGTACACTACGTTTTATAGTGTACTAAATAGGAAATAGTGTGCCATTTCAGATGGGTTTTATATGGTCACTATATTCTGCCCCTGCCTGGATCCCACCACTGCCACCAAGCATGTAGATTCCTGTTCACTTTTGATTGATTCACTTTATTTGTCCTCTGACAGATTTCATCAGGTTGTGTTTCAATTGGCAGCCTATTCTCTATATGGTGCACTACTTCTCTCCAGAAATTGGAAATAGGGGGCCATTTGAGACTCGACTTCAGTCTGTCCTAGACTACCTTCAAGGGTAGTGCTCGCTTTGTAGGAACTGGTAGTATAGTATTACACTAGGTTAATTACATTATGAAATATCGATAGAATCTTCAGTCAACAGTTATTCTTTCACACATAATATAATCCCATCCTATCACTGTCTCTGTTGAGCTAAAAAACAATTATCACTTGTAATTATAGCTGGAGATTTGATTGTGAGAAATGATTTCCAAGACATGGTTTTACTGGATGCAGTAAAATCCTTGTTGGTTTTTGCATTGATTTTAAAAGGGGTTGCGAGTACTTTACAGAAGCATGTTTTACAAGACCAGTGGATGATTGTACGCGAGGTGAGTCATTTTTCTTGGTAGTTCATTGGGCTGACGCATTCAGGCTTCTGTTCGCTAATCAAAAACATGACCTTCGTTGATTAGAGATAATGTTACTTCGTTCAGATGATTATGGATGCATTGTTTTCTTAGAACTGTGTTCATATGACCCTATTAGATAAAAAAAAAAAAAAGATTCATCTCATTTAGCCATTTAGGATGTCCCCGTTTTCTGTGTTTAGCGTGTGTGATGTTCCTCCTAACTCTGCAGCTGTAGGCCAATTACGACTAATAAATGATCCTCTCATTATTCAGCAAATTAATGAATTAATGAAATATTTAACGGTTGGATTACACCTCAAAATGTGTCTAAGCTTCCATAAGTCTCACGCATATAGGCTACAGTAGTAATCCATTGGTGGGTGCTGTAAAATGGAGACCGGTCACAGATTCCTTATTACATGGGCTGTATTCCAAACGGATATAAACAGACGGAAATGGGGAGGTACTTCCTGGACTCGTCCAATCAAAAATGCTCATTTTCGTTTTCCGTTGCAAGTCGTTTGAAAATGTTTTCCGTTTTCTGCCCTAATGAATGGGACCATGGTTTCCATGCTTTTCGTCACCCCTCACTAAACCTAATGCTTATCATCACCCTTCACGAAACCTAAACCTCCATGGCTTTATAGATTGATTAGAGTATTCCAATGAAAGCATACAGTACATGCACTCTCTCTCTGCGTTGTAGAGTCCTGCCAAAATTGAATTACCGGCCGATTCCCTAGATTGTCAAAAACCATTAGTGAGAGATGAGGCTTGAGTATGTTATAAGTCACATCACTCGGAAAGATGATAGAAAATATTTTTTCCCGCAGATGTCTGGACTGAGATCCAAAGAGTAGGCATACGTAATTCGAGCCTAATATGCATCATATTAATTTAGTTGTGATTTTTGTTTTTTGTTTGTTTTGGGGGAAGGAAGAAAGCTGCTGTTTTCGTCGGCGCTCGCCAAAATGTCTTCATCACCGCCTTGAAGAATAATCACATTTCATGGCCAATGAATGTTATGTGAAGGGTTTGCCACAATTTGGAGAAACTTTGGGCATGACAGTGACAGAGGTCGGGAGGTCAGTTTAGCTAAGCCTTACAGAATTAGTCATGAGAGTTATGTCTCTCTCTGTGGAGAGGAGTTGAAAGAGCTCTCGGCTGCACCAGCTGCTCAGGGAATAGGTGTGTGTGTGTGTTTGAAGAAGGGCTATAGTGTGTGTGCTTGTGTGCTTGTGTTTGTGTGTGTGTGTGTGTGTGTGTGTGTGTGTGTGTGTGTGTGTGTGTGTGTGTGACTGCGCACACGTGCATGTGTGTGTGTGTGTGTGTGTGTGTGTACTTACGTCTCTGCATGTGTGACAAATTTCCATCTCATTTCCTGGAACTCTCCTGGAACTCACTTCTCTGGTGTCTCCGTGGGGAACAGGAAAGAAACCTGGAGGAAACAGGTGGGGCAGTCTGCAGTCTGTGAACCTGTGATCCCCCTGTCCCAGGGCAGTGATGTCTGGGCCCAAGCTAGAGAGAGGAAAAGCCCTGTTCAGCCTTATATCACCATGTCCTACTCCCTCTCATCCACTGCTTATCCTTCCACAAGACACCCACTGGTGGAGTGAATACAGTTTTCATGAGCTCCTTCTAAATAGGACAATTACACCAGAGAAGTACTGTATATAGAAGGAAACAACATTCATAATAGATCTGCTGTTGCTGGACACAGTTCAGGGTACTGTGACTGTCTAGTCTGCTACTGTAGGCCAAGGAATTATTTTTTATCTCTTACTCTCTCTCTCTCTCTCTCTCTCGACATACTTGTAATAATATCGGAGGTATTTATCCTCCTCTTCCTAAAAGCTTCCTATCATCGTGAATATTTGCAATCTTCAAACATGTTTGATGTTGAAGTGCCAAGTTTGGAGCACCCCCTTCATCGAATAGCTGTCCAGCACATTTTCTGTTTAAATTGGGTAAAAATAGAAAAAGGAAAGATAAGGTTTTTTTTGGGGGGGGGGGGAAGCATGTGATTCCCAGGACTTCAGATTGATGATGATTTTCTGATAATGAGACTCAATTAATGTGGAATGATTTGATAAAAATGATGTGTGCTTGAGTTTTTTAATTAACAAGGGCAGTGATTAGAATTTGAATTGCAGATAAAAAGGTGTTTCCCAGATATACTCATTGTATTCAAGTCTTTTAATACGTTTGTATTTTACTATCATGAAATGCCATCTTGACAATGTATACGTTTGAAAGATAACTTGAAAGGTAGATAAGTCTGCAGGCAAGTTGCTCTTTCTGTGTATATGGGATGTATCATCTTAGGAATCTCAATGAATACTTAAACACTTAATAGCGACTCCAAATATTTGGCTTCAATTAATGACTGCCTATTTAATTACCTTGAGGGTGAGAGTGTTTTAGTAAACATCATTACTGCGTGGTCGCAATATCAACGTATCTTTTGTGCATATTGTATCATAACTAATTGATGGTGATGTCGCCACACCCTATCGTTGTTTGTTATGGAATTATGCAACCCTCGTGAAACGAATTCAGACTATACGTGGAGGAAGGGTCGTGCTCAGACCTTTGATGGGGCAGGCGCCCCATCAAAATCTACCTTCCTTCCATTCATACACTTCCACTAACTATTCTTTACTCGATTTGAACTTGCTCTGCTGCCAACAGATGCGAACTGCAGTCACCCTCTTTCGTGTCCCTGACCATGACACAACACATTCTCGAAATGTCAAAGTAACCTATGTTGGTATTCCTTTCAAAATCACTGCCTGGTGTAGGTGGGAAGCTCGTGCATGTGACGATGTGGCGAGGACACGCACAGCAACGCACTGCCACACTCACTGTGGCAGAAGGGCGGGGAAGGGGACTTTTTGATTAATGAGTTAACGAGAAATTATCTAGTTGGATAGGCAATTTATAGAGAAAAAAAACCCTGGCACCAATCAAAAAGGTACTTTTTTTTTCATAGGAGGGCAAAGGGGGAGGTGCTCCAGCACCCCTAGGGTTCTATTTGTGCATCCGCTTGCGTGACGACATAGCTCCCTGTTTATAAAGCCATACCTTGCTTGGTTGGCTTATCATCACCCGAAAGTAAAGCTTCCGTTCATCCAATGTAGAGAAAAACAAATTAGTTTAGTAATAAATCTTCAACTTAGGTAATATCTGTTAATTAAATCTAACATAAATGACCCTTAGGCACTTAAAAGTTACGGGGGAACAAACAATCCAACACTTAGGAAATGTAAACTCAACCATGAAGGTGCAAACCACTCAAGTCAACCTAACCGTCAATAACAATATGACCACACTGAACTCTAACATACAGGGACAACATTTCCAGCAGCACCTCAACTCAGAAAGTCAATACTGCAGACAACAGGACAAGGGAAAATGTAAATCAAGAACCTTTTTTGAAACGTAACACTGCGAGAGGTCAAGAAATAGCCACAAACAACATGACGGGTATTGGGGTAATAATAATGTCCCAATAGTGTCCCAAATAGCGGCCTATTCAATATGCCATTTGGGACACAGGCAGTAACTCTCATCACCAGTCCCAGACACAAAGTGTGATTCTCGCTCCACGGAAGAGCAGGACAGCTGTCAGCACCATGGAATTGCTTGCATGCTTTTCAATCCACAGATCTGGAGAGAGAGAGGAATTAGATACAGAGAGAGAAAAAAATGGAGAGAAAGAGAGAGAGAGGGAGCAAGAAAGGGAGAAAGAGAGAGAGAGAGAGAGAGAGAGAGAGAGAGAGAGAGAGAGAGATTTGCCTACAACCTCACCAGAGGAGGACAAGCTTGGGCTATAGCGGGATGTAGTAAGATAAATAAGATCCCGTGAGAAATGAATTAAACCTCAAAACAAAAAATCGGTTAGGTTTGGATGTAACTGGTTGTCTCCGGAGGAAGAACTGAAAATGTCTCACTTGTGGAGTAGCCTGCCTTGTTTGTGTGGTAGTTCTAACGATGTTTTTGGAAGTCAGTTGATAGCAAAATAAAATGGCAATCTAGCCAACGCTGAAATCTTTGTATGCAGTGTGCAAAACCACCAGCCACCATACTTGACTGGTAGCTTGATCCTGGAAGATATTTTGGGTAGCCAACTGAGAAACTAGTCAAAGATGAAATCCCTGTATTCACTGTAGAAACCACCACCAACCACCACTACCAGTCCTGTTGATAGTCACTGGGGCCATTTTCCTCAACGGGCTTTGTTCAGTTCCAACCTGTTACGAAATAGGAAATCATAGAAAATGTAACAGAAAATTGTCCTCACTTTAAAAAATATTTTTAATCAAAAGCTAATGGCCGTTCTATTTTCCTTTTCTTCCAACCGTTTATTTGAGTTTTCTGTTGGTCTCTGCGAATAATAATGCTGGTCCCCCAGTGGAGATGTTCCCTTTTCCTTTTATTTTTTTTTTCAAACCTCTTTTCAACAGCGTTCAGGAACAATTGCTCAGGTGCATCACCAATTACCATCCCCGGCTTTAAATAGGAACAACAATTGTTTATCTTCTTTTTTCAGTGGCTTTCTATTATTCCCAACAGGAGGCTGGTCTGTTGTGGTCTGTGTCGTTTGTTTTTGTTTTGTTACTTGGCTTCCCTGTTTGCTGTCATGGAGTATAATCGCTAACCGATTCATCTTCTGTTGTCACATTACTCACTTTTCTTCGCTCTACATACAGTTAGTTCAAGCCCACAAGTGGTAGCATAGTTGGTAGTGGTAAACTACAGCACTTCTAGTTCCATACAATGGCTCCATGTTAAAGACACTGTGTAACCCAGCACAAGCGCATGGCAGGCAGGTAGCCGAGTGGTTAGAGCGTTGGGCCAGTAACCGAAAGGTTGCTACATCAAATCCCCGAGCTGACAAGGTAAAAATCTGTAGTTCTGCCCCTGAACAAGGCAGTTAACCCACTGTTCCTAGACCAGTTAACACACTGTTCCTAGGCTGTCATTGTAAATAAGAATTTATTCTTAATGGACTTGCCTAGTTAAATAAAAATTTTAAAAAACACACACAGCAGCCTAATCAACCTCAACATCGCATGTTACGTGTGGTGTAGTCGACATAGTGGAGTGTCTCTTACCATAGCCTCTATTTTCAATGGGAAGATAATGAGAGAGAGATGTTTGATCTAGGAGAGTAGAGAGATACAGACAGAGAGATAGCGAGAGGAGATCCAGCATTTGGAGCGATCTGCGCTCAAACTAGGTCATAGACTTTCCTTTTGTTAACAGATGGCGCTGGCCGTTTTGATGTCTGTTTTTTTTTTTCTTCAGTCCCATGCAGCATCAGTAAACAAACAAACAAACACTGGAAACCCTCCCACCCTCTAACTAATAGCTCGACTCACAACACCATGAAACCAGCTTTGTGCCATGTTGTGTAATGTACTTTATACGGTACGAATGTCTTACTTAACAAACTGTTATCAAAACTCCTCGACAAGAACACTTTATTATAGCTGTCGCTCACAAGGAAACAAGACCCCTCTACATCCCAAATGGCACCCTATGCCCTACGTAGTGCACTACTTGGCCCTGGGCAAAAGTAGTGCACTATATAGGGAAAAAGGGTGCCATTTGGAACGCATGCCTTTATTTCAAGTAACCCTTAACCAATTAGAGTGTTAGTGTTTCCTTTCACTCTGGCAAAATAGGCTCCTCTCGCTCACCTTTTTTTGGGATCGTGGAGTACGCTGCTCAAAATAACCATTATCTTCCTATTCATGAATGATGAATAACAAGCCCATGTCACGCTCTCCTGAGAGAAAAACGCAAGAGAACATTTTCCAGCTAGAGTGTAATTTCCTCAGATTTCCATTGTGTTGCCCTATTTGCAGATGGATCAAGGTATTATTTTTGATATCCGTAAAAACATAGCTGATTACTGTATTGAATACACCGACAATGAACTAGATGTGATGTAGGGCCCTTTTTAAATTTGTCAAAATGTCACTGTTAAAATGTAATTTCCTCAGGTTTTGTGTTGTATTATTCTGGTATCCGTGTAAACATAAACTGATTATGCCACACCGACATGAACAAGATGAAAGACATTTGATTTTGAAACGTGCCCTAAACGCACTACAACCACACACGTCCCCTGAAGAAATGAAAAAAAGAACGGACTAGCTCTTCTTTCAACCCAGAAGCCCTGTGTGTGACCCCCACGAAGCACTGTTGAAGCACTCTGGAAACCAGGCAGGACACTACCCACTAAGTCCACTGAGAAGTACAGAGACAGCAAACTGCAGCAACATCCAGCAATTCTCCCCTCATCCTGACATGTCTCTCTCACACACAACACCTTCTTTAAGAGTTCTCCGTCCCCAACGTTTTGTTAGATGGACAAGCAGAAACATATCAGTTGTTTTTCAATGATCAGATCTGGAACACGCCTGTGTTCCTCTCTCTCTCTCTCTCTCTCTCTCTCTCTCTCTCTCTCTCTCTCTCTCTCTCTCTCTCTCTCTCTCTCTCTCTCTCTCTCTCAATTCAAGAGGCTTTATTAGCATGGGAAACATGTGATAACATTGCTAAAGCAAGTGAAGTAGATATTATACAAAAGTGAAATAAACAAACATTTACAGTAAACTATCTCTCTCGCTCTCTCTCACTATGGTTACCCCACCAATCTCTTTCTCCCCTTCCCTCTGACTCCATCCCTCCCTCTCCTATTCTCTCTGGCCAGGTTCTGTCTCTCTGGCTGTGGCGGCCATTAGAGCCCGAGCCAGTGCAGCCCGCTGCCTCCCTGCCATCACTGCCGAAGCTCGCTGGAGTGAAGCAGTTAACAAGCTGCTCGCTCAGACCGTTGACAGAACAAATGGAGTTGTGTGTGTGTGGCTAGATAGGATGGGATGGGAAGCCTAGGAGTAACTGATAGTGGAGTATATATAGAGAGAGAGCGAGACAGAGAAGAGAAAGGTGGAGAGAAAGAGCGAGAGAGAGAGCATCCCCTAGCTTACCCAGAACACCTCCACTGCACCCAATCAGACCATGAATAGACACTGAATACAGTAGACCACCATCCTGCCATCCCCTCTTGTTCTACTGTACAGTATAGACCATCAACTCACTTACTGACTTCTCAATTGTTCTCCAGTACCAGGCCAAGGAGCCATGTTTAACACCTCCTGTATCCAAACACATCTCTATGGTTTGTGATGCCATTTCCCACCAATGTTACACAGAGATTACACTCAAATGGGCCATCTAAAAGGCTTGGTGGTGTAGGAGGACAAATGCGTCAGCCCATTTTTACCAAGGATGTATCCCAGGTGGCACCATATTCCCTATTGGTCCCTGGTCAAAATAAGTGCACTTTGAATAGGGTGCCATTTGGGACATGGCCCAGGTGTATCCCCCCCCCATCCCCCAGCTGCGGGTTCAGCTAGAGCCGTCAGAGCCACTATCCACTTCATTAGAGGTGATGATAGTGTCCGCATTATTGGAAAACCGAGTTTGATCATTCCAATTACACTGGCTGCATTGATGCGCCAGGCGATAATGGGGTGGAGGGGGAGGAGGAGGGAAGGAATGAAGGGGAGATGACGACAGCAGTGGTTGGCTGCTGCCTGGGCCATTGAGCAACACACACACATTCACAAACAACACACACTCTGTGTGTGTGGCGCTGTCTGTCAGTGATTTGTTTTTCTGTCTTCCTCTCTCTCTTTCTCTCTCTCTCTCTCTCTCTCTTTCTCTCTCTCTCTCTCTCTCTCTCTCTCTCTCGCACGCACACACACCTCGCAACCACAACCCTTTCCCCACACTCACTCTCCCCTCCTCCCCACAAGATTACCCCCTGTCTATAACCCCCACAGATCTAACCAACCCTCCCTCCACAGCCTCACTAAGACCTGGGGAGCAAACAGCAGGCTGTGTTACAAGGAAGCCGGGTGCACCCTCTAGGCCCCATCGTATCAACCTCTATAATCAATGGACAGATCAGATCAGATCAGATCAGATCAGGATCATGAAGGCACGGTTCCGCCACGACCCCCTGGGCACGTTAACTCCCTCTAGCCTCCGACAGCAAACAAACACGAATGACCAGTTAATTGGAATTGCCTCGACAATCAGAGAGGCGGGGTTCGATCGAGTTAAGAGAGCTCAATAGGAATGATTGGACGTGAGTGGATGTAATAGTTTTCGATTTAATGGGGGATTTTTTACGCCAGAAGGAAATAACCTTAGTTTGTGATATGATAATATTTGTAATCATCGAACATTTTAGTGCAACTCGAGTCGCAGCTCACCTGAGGATTCCTGTTGATTTGAGTCAGGTGTTTTAGACCACTACTACGGACACTGCTACGGTATTTCTGCGGATGTGGCATGTTCCTGATCCATGCTGGACACACAACAATCTAACAAAGAAACTTTTGCCTTGAATGTTGCATGTTGCAGGGGAGAGTGACTCTGCATCCCAAATGGCACCCTAGATAGTAACAAGACTTTTGCACACAGCCCTATCGACCCATCCTCCGGGCTCTAGTCTAAAGCAGTGGACCAAATAGGGAACAGGGTGCCATTTGGAACGCAGAAAAAAGACATGAGGAAAGGATGGTGGATGGTGAGGGCTGTTACCCACTGCTATGGTATACATCACATTAAGGACCTACGGAGGTACCGCTAGAGGGGGGTAACAATAGGTAGCTGCCAAGCACATTTTAATGTGTTTTAAATGTGCTGAGCAGCCAATTGTACCAATGGAGAAATAGGGAAGAGTGTGGAGGAGGCAGTAGGAATAGCTGGGATATGCAGTAGTGATGTGACAGCTCGGTGCTGGCCATCAGAATGGAAATAAACAAATTGCCTTTGATAGGCATTGGGAACGGAGGTGTGTGTGAGGGGGGAGGGGGGGGGGGGGGGGTGTCCCCGTAGGTTTGCCGATCTGTCTTGCTGTAATGATTTCTTCCAGTTATAACCTTGGGTCTGAGACGTGCTGAGAAGACCCTAGTTGTTATCGAGGATGATGAGGGACTTGTCTCCGGTGAAATTAGTTTTTAGCCCACGTTGTACGGCTATTTATCATGTCAGTGAACTTGAATATGGGATCTCTTAGGGACGCCCAATTCTGCAGAGTTATGAATGTGTTCATTAGAGGAATATTTTAGATTTTGGTGGGTGTCTTTGTGAGTGGGTGTGCGCGTGCGTGTGTGTGTATGCGAGTGTGTGTGTGGTTGAGTGTCTGTAGGGCTATATCACTTTGTAAAGGCAGTGTGAGCCACGTGAACGCCTCTGTCTCTCCTTGAAATGAATAAATGAGATGTCACAGCGAGATCATTATCGCGGGCCCCTAAATCCATCAGTCCTAATGAATTACCTATCTGATAGGGGGAGCGAGACCAGTCGAAACACAAAAACACACACACACATATACACACAGACACACACAACCCTCATAAACACACACTAGTTAACCAACACATCCTATATATATGTATAACGATAGCGGGGGGACCAAATTAAGGACATGACATGACACGCATCCCTCCCTCCATAATACACAGAGCGTGTTCACTGCTCATTCAACAACATGCTCGGTCGCCTGAAGAATCCTATAATTTTCCAGTTGAAAAGAAGCATTCCCTTCCCTCTTTCCCTCTTAGTTCTAATCCTCAACTGTGGAAGGATCCCTGGTTTCTCTCCCCAGATTCTTCTTCCCAGTTCTCCCCCTCTTTCTCGCCCGCCCCTGTTCCTCATTCCCTATCCAAGGACAGGCATCCCTATAGAGGGATCAGACAGCTCATCTGCAAGCTATCAAGCTACAAGGTCGCATTAAACCCTGTTAAGCTGTAATTACAATATGTGTTAGAGGAGGAGATAAAACACCACTGCTGTAATGTGACGGTGCGGAGGAGAGTTGGGGCGGCTGTGGAAAAGTCTGAAATGTAGGATGCAAGACAGAGAGCAGCTCAACTGGGAAGGAAAGGGGCACAATATATCTGGTGTTGAGCCGTGAGTGATCCTCACTATCTCTCTCTCTCTCTCTCTCTCTCGCTCTCTCTCTCACCCACTCTCTTGCTCTCTCGCTCTCTGTCTCTTGAAATATGTAAATAAAACAGACTACCATTTTAGTTGTAGACAGTATTTTCCCCATCTTATAATTAATTTGCATTTGCTCATCAACTCTGTATAGAATTTCACTTTGAGGTCATCAAACTGCCAGGACATACCTGTAAGTGTTGTGTTAGAAGGCTGACGGCTAGGGCTCTTCGTGTGTGTGTGTGTGTGTGTGTGTGTGTGTGTGTGTGTGTGCGTGCGTGCGTGCGTGCTTGCGCGCGCTTGTATTCGTCCATGTGTGTGCCTGCCTGCGTTTGTCAGTGTGTGTGTCTGTCTGTCTGTCTGTCTGTCTGTGCGTGTGAGACAGAGGGGCTCCTCAGAGGCCAGGCAGGAGCCCCTCTTTATCACTCCTCTACCACCTGACAGAGTTGTCTAAGGAGCCGGAGAGGCAGGAGAGACGGAGGGGGGAGACAGATTGACGTAGCATTCACAGCGCTTCACTGCATACGTCATGGTTGATCACCTCTTATTATTGACTTGTGTTTGCGTCACAGGCTCATAAACACACACACTCATAAACATGGCCGCCGGTGGTTGTCTTCAAGCACACCGGTAAAACACAATAATCCTTAGCCTAATTTGCATACTATTCATTGTGAACCTGTCAGATTCCCCGGCGCCACCTGTCTCTCTTTCTTTACATGGGGAGCCGTCAAGCTGCGATCGCTCATCACGCATCAAAATCACAAGATTTACACACACACACACACACACACACACACACACACACACACACACACACACACACACACACACACACACACACACACACACACACACACACACACACACACACACACACCTGACGCAGCCAGATACAGATGTAGAATTGCTGCAGGACAACAATCCTGCAGCAACAGGATGTGAATGTTTAGTCCATAATGTTGCTTGATCGGTGGTTAGGCTATTAACTGGTCAAAATGAGGTTTCATGAAAAGTGAAATACTGTTATTACAAGAATATAGTGTGGGTTATGTGAATTTATGTCAATCATCTGCATTTCCTGTGACACAGGAAAATGATCAGCAATAAACGAGTGATCAAATTAAGATCACTGCATCTGAAAATGCATACCCATTTGACGATTTCTGACTGAAAGCAAAACCAATACACCATTAAAGATACATGACCCACTTCAGGAAACTAGGCGTATGTCACAAGTCAGGACTTCACAGTAGAGCCGTTTGAACGTAAAAAATATTTTTTTATCAAAATGATTTTTGGGGGGCAGAAATGCCTTCTCGAACATATGAACTTTCTGGAAAATACGAATACAATTGTTAAATTACGAGCCTAGTTGGTTTAGCCGCAGAAAAAGTGAGCAACCTTCCCGCTAGCCATGATTGGCTGAGATAATGAGTGGGCTGGACATGCCAAGAGATGAGTTTGGATTATAGCACGCCTCTTATTGGAGCTGGTCAGTATGTTTAGGTAATCGTGTCGAACGCAGCTTTTTTTTTTTTATATTCGCACGTAGTAAAACTACATAAACCTAAACATAACATAAATAACATAAAAGTCAAGTTAAAGTGTACTGTTAGCTAGCTAACTTTAGCTGGTTGGCTCGCTAGCTAACTTTATGTGTATGCTCTCCACTTTCTGGAGGACCAAGTTTTGAAATCAGTGGAATTCAAGTATGATAGCTAAGGAGATGGAGAAAACACCAGTCTGCATTACATCTTCAAACTAAGAGTAACCATGCATGGCATCAGACAGGAGACGCGTCCAACCGTGATGTCTAGCAGGCTACATTTTCAGAAATGACATGTTCCTTATTTTGACAAAGTATTTTCATTTCAAGTTGAAGTGTACTGTTAGCTAGCTAGTTAACGTTAGCTGGCTGGCTCGCTAACTAAAGTTACGTCATGCGTTGGGATTCATTGTTTACCTAGTTAGCTATCTAGCTATGTTTCTTAGTAAAAGCCTCTCATCTTAGTGTGCCAGAGCGCAGAATAACTGATACATCTCTGAACGCTCAATCGGCAACAAAGCATAATTAAAGTGTTGTCAGCAGCACAGTTACAGTGACCGACGCTCTGGATAACATGAAAACAGTAAATGTCGGCAACAAAGCGTAATTACGTTGTTGCCAGCAGCACAGTTACAGTCACCAACGCTCTGGATAACATCAAAATAACCTAACCAGCTCTGCTAGGGTGAGTAAAATGGTCAGAGTGGGATGTTCTCTCATTGTGTCTGGAAATAGCTAGCCAGTTAGCTTGGGTGCTTGACTGTGGTTGTGAGGTCATCTTTCGGATCAACTCTACTTCAAAATCAAATCAAATCAAATGTATTTATATAGCCCTTCGTACATCAGCTGATATCTCAAAGTGCTGTACAGAAACCCAGCCTAAAACCCCAAACAGCAAGCAATGCAGGTGTAGAAGCACGGTGGCTAGGAAAAACTCCCTAGAAAGGCCAAAACCTAGGAACAAACCTAGAGAGGAACCAGGCTATGTGGGGTGGCCAGTCCTCTTCTGGCTGTGCCGGGTGGAGATTATAACAGAACATGGCCAAGATGTTCAAATGTTCATAAATGACCAGCATGGTCAAATAATAATAATCACAGGCAGAACAGTTGAAACTGGAGCAGCAGCACGGCCAGGTGGACTGGGGACAGCAAGGAGTCATCATGTCAGGTAGTCCTGAGGCATGGTCCTAGGGCTCAGGTCCTCTGAGAGAGAAAGAAAGAGAGAAAGAGAGAATTAGAGAGGGCATATTTAAATTCACACAGGACAACGGATTGGACAGGAGAAGTACTCCAGATATAACAAACTGACCCTAGCCCCCCGACACAAACTACTGCAGCATAAATACTGGAGGCAGGAAGGGTCAGGAGACACTGTGGCCCCATCCGAGGACACCCCCGGACAGGGCCAAACAGGAAGGATATAACCCCACCCACTTTGCCAAATCACAGCCCCCACACCACTAGAGGGATATCTTCAACCACCAACTTACCATCCTGAGACAAGGCCAAGTATAGCCCACAAAGATCTCCACCACGGCACAACCCAAGGGGGGGCGCCAACCCAGACAGGAAGATCACATCAGTGTCTCAACCCACTCAAGTGACGCACCCCTCCTAGGGACGGTATGAATTTTTTAAAACTTATTGGCCAGAGTGTCCAGTGTGCGCTCTGAACGTGAAACGCTATGAATTTTATGAACGGACATTCTGACAGCACAGTTGCAGAACCGTCTGGATGACATAACAGCCTAACCAGCTATGCCAGGGCGAGTAATGTTGATTGTACTGTTCTCTCTCTCTTAGATGTCTGGAAGTAGCTTGCAAGTTAGTACAGAATGCACAGATCAACCCTTAAAGAGATGGGTGGGGCTACGGCTTAAGAGGGTGTGAACAATGCTGAATGGGTGTAGACAAAGAAGGGCTCTCCAATAGTAGTACCAAAACATTGAAAGGCGGTTATCTCAAAAGTGAGTTTACACGTTGATCAACTTTCAAAGCAGAATTACTTACTCATTGTCTCCTCAAATGCAGTGTATCGCATACCATTTTGTAGCTCTGAGTCTCTCCTTTTATCCAATGCAAAAGACAGAATTTCAAATGTAGCTACATAAGACCGAATCCAGGTAGTGTGTCACGTCTGATGACTACATGTGAAGTATTAAGTCAGAAGTCTCGAAAAAGTATTTGTTTCTTTGTTTCTTTGAGTTTAGGAAACTAACAGGTTCAATATAGTGTTGCCGGCAGTCTATTTTCCATTCCATCAAGGATCTGCAATAATCCCTGTGATTGTCACAGTTGATTAACTTCTAAATGTCAATATCCACCCCTTGTCAAGATAAGCGATTTTTCACAATGTTACTCAAATGATTTAATTTCATTGGACCTAATCACCGTGGGATTTGTGGACAACAAGACGGCAATCCTTAAATACATGTCGTTACCTTGGTGTCTCTCCCAGTGTGAACAGATGTCATTTGAATATTCTTAATTTGCTATTGATTTCAGTCACACGGTGAGGCCATTGCAGATCTGGCTTGACACACAGCTCCAAAATGGCTGACCTTCATTTGGAAGAAGAGTGATGTGGATTTGAGGTGGACGAGAAAGCAATAGAGCATAGTCTATTGAGATAAGCAGTTAGCCAGTGGCTATCTTTGTTTGCCAACAATCAATAGATTTAGAAGGTCAGCGATGGAAGCGTGTTACAGAGTACTGCAAGAGTAAAGAGGGAAACACACTCACTCACTTGCATCCAGAGTTTTGCTTTGATTTGACAGACTTCAAGAAGTTTAAACCCCAGTAAAATGTTGAAGAAGTTTTTTTGTTCTGATCCGTTTTCGCCCTGCTGCCAAGGGTCGTATTTCTTTCTGGTTAATTTGCAGGCATTACATCAGACTTTGGTCTAGACTGGGTCTCTTATCGACTGAATTCCCCATGTGTCACACTCTGAATCCACAACTTGTACAGCGGCTATGTCAATGACACAAACTATTTCTTTTTGGACCAAATTCCAAAATAAACCACTGCATTTCTAGGAATTGCATGTGTCACAGAACTGTTTGATGTTTATTAAACCCCCTCTCAGGGTTGGTTCTCTCCCCATTCCAGGGCAGACACACCGTCAGCTGCTAGCCAGGCCAACCCTGCTCTTTCTTTTTTAGCAGACTGCCTATTCAGGGTGATCTACAGGAGCAGTTAGGGTTAAGTGCCTTGGTCTAACCGATTTTTCACCTAATCGGCTCAGGTATTCAAATCAGTGACCTTTCAGTTACTGGCCCAATGTTCTTAATCGCTAAGCCACTTGCCGCACAGACAGGCAGACAGGCAGACAGACAGACAGACAGACAGACAGACAGACAGACAGACAGACAGACAGACGTCGAGAGAGAGAGAGAGAGAGAGCCCTCTGTGTTGGCCAGTCTGGACTTTTGAAAGGGCGAGAACGAGAGAAGGCGGATGAAAAAAAAGAAACGAGGGGATGACGTTGTGAATGTGAAGCCCTTGATCATCGCTTGAATAGCCAGGGAGCGAGAAAGAGAGAGATTTTGAATGTTAGTCCCACTCCACATCAGCAAACTGCTTACAATGTCCCCTTGTCCAGTTTAGACTCACGAGGAATACAACGGTAAGATAGAAGAACGGTCAGTTTTCATTTAGTTTAATAACAATAAAACTCAAAGGACCCCAGAAACTGAAATCACTGAAAGAAATCCTGCTATTACTTTTGAACCCTTCTGCTACAGTAAGTCCTGTCTCTTTCCCTTTAGATCATAGAGAGCAGCAGGTACCCTGGCAACCTCTGATGTTCATCTTTATTTCATACACACGTGTTTACAACCGCAGACGATGAGCTTATGAACTGGTTCAGACATGACTGCAATGGGGTAGTTGTCTACTAGCCTTGTAAGTACAGGTATACCAGATACTGTTACTCAGTGGGGGTTTATCAGAGTGGGGAGAGGGGTGGGGGTATTGGTGTGAGAGGGAGGGAGGGAAGAAGGGAAGGAGGGAGGGGGAGTTGAGGGGGGCTGGGGAGCGAGGCTGAGGAGATGTTAGGTTTATAAGGAGCCAAACTTCCACACACATTTCTCCCTCTCCTTTTTTGCCTCTCTCCCATCAGAATCAACGGAGGTGAACAAGGGGAGACAGGACGAGAAAATGTTGATGAAACGGGCGACGTGCTTTATGAGCACAACCCATACAAGGTGTGTGTGTGTGTGTCTGTGTGTGTGTTTGTGTGGAGGGAGGGAGGGATTGCAGGAAGAAAACAATAGTTGTCATTGGACGGAGCGTAAATGATTGTTGGTAGATCTTCATGAAATAAAACTGTTCTATTCAGCATAGCTAGCGACCACAATGGCATGAAAGAAAAAGGCTTCGAATTTATGCACTTGTAATTCTTTTGTTTGTTCCTTTGAACTGCAGTTTAGCTGTACTTAGAAGACTAATTACTCCGCATGTTCAATTTAAATCTTCTTCTGGGCCAGTAAGGGCTAAGCCCGTGCTTAAATGCTGCTTAAACACCAGGCACATTCAATCAGTCACAGCATCAAAGCACTAGCAGTACATTTTTTTTTTAAAAGAACACAAAACAGTCAATGATTTACACTGTTACCCTCTTTTGGCATGGCTGGCAAGCCTATTCACAGGCTAACCTCAATCTGCCCTACAGTACATTAGCTGTGTGTGGCAGGACTCAGAAGAAATAAGGCAATCTGAAGCCCATTAATTTCCACTGACAGCTTGACTGTAGTTGCTACTGTATGACACGGGCCTGCCCCTAACACTTAGTTCATTAATGCAGGAAAAGGGAGAGTTGTGGTCTGCAGAAGAGCTTCTTCCTTGCTTTACATACATTTGGTTAAACACAGGCCACTGGACTGCTCTGGTCTGGCCACCCATAAGCCCTTGCATTATTTATGCCATCTTTTAAAATTCAATCAAGTCGTTTAGCCTTGTCTGAAACCTGTCATTATCGATTGACCTTACTGTAATTGCTGCTTTAAGTTCTCAAAGATTGTCTGCCCACCGATTTAAGGATGTTAGCCAGTCAGCCAGTGTAGTGTGGGGCCAGTGTCAGACTGCTGCAACTAACGCATGCTAATCGCAACCTGTGAAACTAGCAAACCACAGCAGTATTTTACCCTGAGCTGGTACAGGCCCAAACAGTGTTTCCTTCCTTTCTGCCTCACTCTCCCATCAAAAGGAACCATGATCTGAAGTGTTTTTTTTATGTGATCTGATCTATGTGATCTGATCTGTGTGATCTGATCTATGTGATCTGATCTATAAAACCTCTTCTTGAACTAACATGTTGTGCCATATTTTTTATAATTATCTAAGATTTAACAGACTTTCTTTTATATTTTGTTGCTTTTCACTTGAGAGAAAGATGATATGCTTGTTTGTCCGAACAGAGAAACAATCTCTTTTCTCTACTCTGACCTGAGGACATTTGGTCCTATGAAGCTACAATCATTCCTAATTCAATCAGTGCAATTAGGAGATTCTAGAGACGTTTGTGGAGGTTTTAAGCTCCACTACGCCATTTATAAAATACCTCAAAGAGTGTTTGAGTGAGACGGGAATTAATACTACTACTATTTGACTGGTCTCACCGGAGAGGATGCTCGAACATGGCTGTGATCAACATTGAAATGGAAGACCCATTAAGTGCTGAAATTATGTTCATTAAAGTGTGTTTTTTTTACAGTGTAATCCGTCTCAAATACAAACATTTTTTTATTCTTATGCTGCCAGGAATCCAAAATGTTCAAATGAGACAATTTATTTCAAGTAGCCAATTTATCCAGTAACAAACTTGCATAAACCACAAATTTACCAGAAATAAAAGATTGAGGAACTTTGTCAGTGCAATCAAGGCAATAATAGTGTGTTGATATGAAAAGCATAGGGCTTCAACTAAACATTTAGACTAGAAGGTATACTCTAGTATTTAAGGACATTTAATTGTGTTTTCACTTCATGCTTTCATGGTAACGCATATTACAATCAAAGTACAGTTGGTTACATACAGTATAATTTTACCACCACCGGTCTGTGGTCAATAAATGTAACCCTTAGCCAACAATGGTCACGCCGCCACGGAAATCTAATGAACACAATAAAAACATCCCCCTCAAAATCTGTCTGGTTAAGCTAGAGATGTCTGATTTTTTGCATGGGCTGTGTCTCAATGCACTGCCTCCGCCGATATTGCCCTTCAGCGTCTGTGGTGAAAGGTGGCAGAGCTCGTGGAAAGAGGTGAAAGTACCACTGTGTTCGTGGAAACTCTCACGAACACGGTGGTGTTATCCGTTTCGCTCTAGGACGCCCACAAACCCCACAATACTCGTCTAAACAATTGCTGTTGATGCCAACAGTATGTGGATATAGTTTAGTGCCTAAAATACAGGGATAATTACACGTCAAAAAAATATATAATTTAAAGACCCCTTATGGTATAAAATATATATATATATAATCAGTACCAGTCAAACGTTTGGACATACCTGCTCATTCAATGTTTTTTCTTTATTTGCACTATTTTCTACATTGTAGAATAATGAAGACGTCAAAACTATGAAATAACATATATGGAATCATGTAGCAACCCAAAAAATATTTTTTTATATTTGAGATTCTTCAAAGTAGCCACCCTTTGCCTTGATGACAGCTTTGCACACTCGTGGCAAAACTGTCATCAAGGCAAAGGGTGGCTACTTTGAAGAATCTCAAATATGAAATATATTTTGATTTGTTTAACACTTTTTTGTTTAGGATTCCATGTGTGTTATTTCATAGTTTTGATGTCGTCACTATTATTCTACAATGTAGAAAATAGTACAAATAAAGAAACACCATAATCAATGATTAGCACTCTTTCGTAACTTGGCGGCTGTTCAGAGATGACAGCATATTTACCAGACACCTGAATAAGGTCCAATGGCCTGACAGTAGGAAGTCCATAGTGGAGTCCATAAACCATATTCACATATGTACTGCATCCCAAATGACACCCTATTCCCTATTTAGAGCACTGCTTTCGATCAAGGCTGTTTACAAGTAGTGCACTGTATAGGGAATAGGGTGCCGTTTGGGATTCAAATATTCACCACACCAGATGGCGAGGGATGACCCAATACTACTACCCAATCTGTGACCATTATCTAAGATGCGCCAACTTCCTATCCAAAAAACGAGTGACCTCTTTTATCATGTTATGTGAGTATGAACCGACGTGTGTGTGTGTGTGTGTGTGTGTGTGTGTGTGTGTGTGTAACAGAGAGAGTACTGTAACAGAAAACAGTGGGAGTAGAAAGAGGAGTTTCAAAAGGCTTAGAAACCAGAATGTGCCAGAGCGTTTTTAGATTGCATTGAAAAATTAAATGAAATGGTTAAATGATCTCCAACAGATGTTCCTGGCTTTCTGTCGAGGAGAGAACAAGGAATGGTTATGCATGTACAGAAGAGGAATGCAAATTGAAATCGGGTTAAAATGTGTGTGTGTGTGTGTGTGTGTGTGTGTGTCGCTTGCCCACACGCTAAAACGGCTACCAGAGCACAACAAATATAAATCAATGTTGAATTAAACTTGATCAAATTAGAGTAGAATTATATGAAGACAAATGAATGACTCAGACAGACACAATCACTACATACAGTACCTACACATAGAACTTTTCAACAGTTTGCCTCAAATTCTCATTCATTCATCCATTCATTAAAACACACATTCCTTCCTTCCTTCCTTCCTTCCTTCCTTCCTTCCTTCCTTCCTTCCTTCCTTCCTTCCTTCCTTCCTTCCTTCCTTCCTTCCTTCCTTCCTTCCTTCCTTCCTTCCTTCCTTCCTTCCTTCCTTACATTAGCTCCATACAAATGCATTTAGGGTTTAATCTCCCATGCCCTTGTTCTATTAAGTCCCAGTCAAACACTGTGTAACAATGAAAAAAAGGTGGCCCAGTTCTCTGGCCCATTGATTCTCTGCTCCCCTCCCCAGCTCAGATGCCTCTCCTTGATCCAACGTCAGGTGATTTTGTGATTTGAAGTATCATTTACGACGTGTCAGAAGCCGTCAACTGATGTCTGCTCATCGACGATATTGAAGGTCATCTTCAGTCAGAATCACACACACACACGCACGCGCGCTCACTTTGGTCTCAGGCGAAAACACACACACGCACACGTTCTACATTTTCACAGCCCTATTACACTTCCATCAGTTTGGTTCAGAAACCTCAGAATGAGCTTAGGGGTGATTCTTGCGCTAGATGAGCAGGTTAGTAGGTAGGTACTATAGAGTCATATTTAGCTGTGCTTGAGTTAGCTGTGTTTGAGTCAGCTCGTGGAGCAACCTCACACTGTATGTACATGCATGTTCAGCTCTGCTGACCAGGCCTGTGGAATAAAATAAGTTCTTCATGGATGTGTGGAATTTAGTTGAAATTTGAAATTTTTACAAAACTAGGTAGGAAATAAAAACCTGCATAAATATCCTCATTATGAACATTCATATCATTTAGAAGTCCAAAAGGAACTGCATGAACTGTTTACTTTGGTATAATCTAATTGGAGCTTCATGTCGAGTCCCTCTCTGCCCTTGACATTCAGTGGCCAGTGACTGTTAGCACATCAGTAGCACCACTGACCAAAGAGTGTCCTATAGGCTGACGGCAAGATACTCACTGTGGAAGTGGTGGGAGAGCGAGAGAAGAGAGAGACAGGAGAGAGAGAGAGAGAGAGAGAAGGGGGGAGGGGGCGATAAAAAAAGAGGGGGCATCTAACCATAGAGAGAACAAAAGAAAAAGAGAGAGAGATGGAGAGAGGGGAGGATGGAGTACACTGTTCATTCGAGGGGAACTATTCAGTGGAACTATGGAATTGAAGATTTAGGGAAAATGAAAGTGCTTTATAGGCTTAAGTACTATTTGGGCTTATTCATTCTTTCTCACCATTAAACCCGTTTATTTACAAGATTGAGCTGTCTCCTATTTGAACATTTCAATCGTTTGGGCTGATGTGTGTGCATCACGTACTTGGACATTCAATTTGTGGCTTCAGACATTGTGATGTTGGTTTAAGATGAGAACTCTACCACCTATTGAATTCTTGAGCAGAACATTTTGACCTTCTAAATTATTAGAATGAAAAAAATGCACCGTCATCAACCAGCAAGGTTCATTAAAAAATGAAATATATATTTGAAAAGAAAGAGCATTTCATGTCTGGCTTAATGCTAGATGGTACGTACTACATATTAGCATTGGTAGTGCTTCTGTGTGAGCTTGTTTAGTTAAACCCTTGCCAACGGTGCCTTGGGTATGAATCTCATTAAGCTCGGTTATAAATTACCAGTAAATTAAAGCTAGGAATGGCTCCACCTCTGGGCATTGGCAGCCGTTAGGTGTCGCATGCCTATAAAGTTATGTGCTGCCCACTGCAGATCTTCAACGAGAATAACTCGTATTCTGCACACCTAAGGTGTTTTAAAATAATACATTTGAACTCATTTTTCAAAATAAGAAGGAACGCTGAATGTCCTGCTGCCATACCACCTCACCACCAAGGTTACCTTAGGTGACGTACTGTACAATGAGCGAAAACTCGAAAAAGAAACTCTGCTCATAACTTTTTAATCTCCCCCCCGCCCTCCCATCTCATTTCATCCCATTTCTATTTTAATGGCATCTGAATTGAACTAAGAATTTCAACTGGGTCGGAAAGAGGAAACGAGAGAGGAAGAAGTAGGGTCCGCGGGTGAGGGCGGAGGGCTGGGTCTTAAAAAATTCCCAAATGTCTCTGTCAGTAGCAAAATTTGCCAACATATTTCATTCTGGTTGAGCTCTTAATTAGTGAAGGGATGAACTAATTATGCATTTAAGTGAAGCAAAGGGCCCTGACTCATAACTCGGCTGAGTGGAGGAATGATTTATGGGTTTATAAAAGCCCTCTGCAGAGGTGGTGGTTCCTTTCAGGCCAGGGGCTGTGGACATGGCTGGGGAAAAACAGCTGCTCTTTGGCTGGGAGTACCACGACTGTCTGGATGGTTGCCTTGAAGGCCTGTTGCTTGGCCCTGTACCTTAAGTGCCATTTCTCTCTGGTGTAGGTAGCAGAGTGGCCCGGAAATGAAGACAAGGGATGAGATTAAGGGAGAGGGATGGAAAGAGGAGAGAGAAAGGTGAGGAAGAGGTAGAGAAAGATAAGGATAGAGAGCCAGAGGGACGGACAGGCAGGCAGGCAGGCAGGCTCTAAGAGAAATATAAAGACAGTGGTAAGGAAGGTGTAGAGAGAGCAAAACGGACTGGGAGACATTTTTCGGCTAAAAACAAAGATAAAAGAAACAGTGAACCATGAGGACATACACATTAAAATATGATGGTTTTATATAGTACCAGATAGGTTTGTTTAAGGTTCTATAAAGTACCATGGTCATAAGGTTCTAAATGGAACCAGTATGGTGCTATAAAAAAATCCTTTCCTGATGTTCTATAAAGAGTCATTAAAAAATACGGTTATAACCTTTTTTGGGACTATATAGAACCTTTTTTTATTTTACTTTATAGAACCTTTATGGAGAAGGGTTCTATAAAGAACCTTTCAATCTCAAAGGTTTTTTGTAAAACCATACATGTTTTTTTATTCTGGTTTAATAGACATATTAAATTGTTACAATTTCATAAGTTTTATATTTTTGAGTCAGGTGAGCTAGATCTGGAGAAGAAGAGGGACTTTATACTGAGAACTATTATACTGAGTCAAGTCTTCTCATTTGACACAAGACACCATTACTGGCTAAAGTAATCTAGAAACTGCAGTAGCATAATACAACACTTTAAATAAACTGGAATTACACACGGTTGCACAAAAAGAGCTGTGTGCAAACCACGCCTCAAAATATGCTAATGTTCCGCCATGCCAAAGTGTGCTACAGCACCACGTAGGATACAGCTTCTCCTGGGAGAGAGAGAGAGAGGGGCGGAGAGAGAGAGAGAGAGAGGGGTGGAGAGAGAGAGAGAGGCGGAGAGAGAGAGAGAGGGGTGGAGAGAGAGAGAGAGAGAGAGAGAGAGAGAGGGGTGGAGAGAGAGAGAGAGAGGGGTGGAGAGAGAGAGAGAGGGGCGGAGAGAGAGAGAGGGGCGGAGAGAGAGAGGGGTGGAGAGAGCGAGAGAGAGGCGGAGAGAGAGAGAGGGGCGGAGAGAGAGAGAGAGAGGGGCGGAGAGAGAGAGAGAGAGAGAGGGGCAGAGAGAGAGAGAGAGAGAGAGAGAACGAGAGAGAGAGGGGGCAGAGAGAGAGAGAGAGAGGGGCGGAGAGAGCGAGAGAGAGAGGGGCGGATAGAGAGAGAGGGGGGCGGAGAGAGAGAGAGAGAGGGGTGGAGAGAGAGAGAGAGAGGGAGGGTGCACAGAGAGAAAGAGGGTGCACAGAGAGAGAGCGAGCGAGAGAGAGAGGGGCGGAGAGAGAGAGAGAGAGAGAGAGAGAGAGCGAGCGAGAGAGAGAGCGGCAGAGAGGGAGAGAGGGAGAGAGAGAGAGGGGCGGCGAGAGAGAGAGAGAGAGAGGGGCGGAGAGAAAAAAAAAGAAGAGTCAGAGAGAGAGGGGGGCAGATAAAGGAGAGAGAGAGAGAGAGTCAGGCAGTTGGAAAGCGTTCAGTACAGAGATTGGGGATTTCTAAAAACACGTATGTACTGTACAATCCTAGAAAAAAGAGTGCTCGAACCAAGAAGGGTTCTAGTATCAATAAGAGAACCCTTTGAATAACCCTTTCCACAGAGGGTTCTACATGGAATTCCAAAAAAATTCTACCTGGAACCAAAAAGGCTTATCCTTTGGGGACTGTCAAAGAACCCTTTTGGACCCTTTTTTGTAAGAGTGTCCCACTGGGCACTTCCTTAGGTTTAGCTCAAATATTATTTTGAAAAGGAGCAGGGGAAGGGTGGTGGAAGGGTCAGAGATGCCGAGTGAAAAATAAAAGAGAGGAAGTACATGGTGCTTGTTAGCTTGTAGACTACACACATTCTAGTGTAATAACACACTGAGTCCGTGGGGTTCGGCATTACCAATCCTACACAGTAAAGTCCTCACTATCTTTAACATAGACCACATTTCCATGAAAAGCCAGGAACAGATATCTTGACATACTGTATATATTGAATCTTATATGATTGAAGGTTATGACTGAGAACAAGCTAATACCGGGTTCTCCTCATATTATATAAGCTCTTCAGCAGCAGAAGGTCTCTGGAGCATGATCCATGGGATTATCGTTAATTGGGGAGGGATAACCGACCTGCTCGAATTCATCAAGACGTAATAGGTCTTCAAAAGGCATATCACTATATCGCTCGCACTTGACTTAAATAACATCCATAAATATTAATAGATTATTAATGTTGCTTACCAATTATGTGTACAGTACTGCCGGGGGCACTGACTGACCTCTATACAGGGAGAGATGGAGAGGGGGTGTGTGTGTGTGTGCGTGTGCGTGTGTGTGTGCGCGTGTGTGCGTGCGTGTGTGTGTGTGTGTGTGTGTGTGTGCGTGTGTGTGTGTGTGTGTGTCTTTTAATGTTTGTGTTATATGGCAGAGCAGGGAGTTCCTTCAGTCGCAAATTAGGGTTCAGTTGTGCTGATCCAAGATCTGTATCTAGGGGAACTTCACTGCGGAGCTATAATGGAGATCTACCCCGTATGATGAGGATTTTCCAGGGATTTTAAACTCCATATTGGGGCGGCAGGGTAGCCTAGTGGTTAGAGCGTTGTATCGGTAACCGAAAGGTTGCAAGCAAATCCCCTGAAAGAGGCAGTTAACCCACTGTTCCTAGGCCGTCATTGGAAATAAGAATGTGTTCTTAACTGACTTGCCTAGTTAAATAAAGGTCAAATAAAAACATACTCGTGACTGGGGCTTTCGGCTAACCCATGCGTGTCTACTGTCTTCATAATGTTATATCAGGTAATGAAGCTACAGCAGTCAGTGGGGGGTGTGTGTGTGTGTCGTGATTTATTACAGCGTGACCAAGGGACTGACTGCAGCTCTGCCTGTAGTCTATCGCATGCAGGGTCAGAACATTGTAAAGTGATCCACAGAGGAAAGAGATCATAATGTGTCTGGGTTTTCCGGTAATGTGCACCGTCGCTTGTCAGACGCGCGCAGGTGTGGACTTGAGTCACATGTTAAGGTTGGGCGATTGTGTACAAGCCTACATCGCTCGATTGCGCCCCCGTAACGGTCCTCGATAGTCAATCGCTATGGGGGGGGGGGGGGGGGGGGGGGGGTCTTTCTCATGGCTACCCATGTATTTCCATGGAAATATAACCTTTATTTGGAAAGTAATATATATAGATATATTTTAAAAGCATTCATGATTTGCATAAATGTAACATACTAACTATTACTCTTGTTAGAAATATGAAATGGTATTACATTTGGTGAAGAGCACATTAGGACAAAACTCAACGTTTAGGACTTGAGACTTGACTTGAGACTTGTAAAACGATGACTTGGTCCCACCTCTGCATGCGCGAAACCTTAATACAATGAGTTGGTGTCTGAGGCTGTCCTAATATGGATACCGTATAGCTACAGATGCAGGATCTTCAGTGTATCACTCTATTATGGATGAGAATTCTTCTGCACATCAGGAAATGCAAACGTATAGTGTATTCAAGGTTTTAAAAAGGCTTCTAAAGTCATTTCCACTTGGAACGTAATGTAATATTTAGCAAACCCCGACAAAAAAAATGGCCATTAATTATAATCCACATGATCATTCACACTTCCCGTTGCTGCAGAGTTATTTTCCCACTGTAGCAAACTGGTTCAAATTAAGATTCTTCATCTGTAGGGTTTGTTACAATGAAACACCATAGCATCTTTTTTACATTATCACGGTTCTGACTGCATTTGGATCGAACTAAGTCTTACCGTGTGAATACACCCTGTATAGCTCAGAGAGACTGACAGACGATATGATACCTCACGCCCTGTGGCTGAATTGGTATTCGTCACGTACAGGAATAAGTAACTGCGTGAATGAGGTGGCAGATGAAAAAGACGAGATTTGAGTTGCTAGATTTGTATGTAGATGAATGCAGTAAAAAAAGAGACCACTAACATGCCTGGCACGTTTCCCATGGAACCAGTTGAGGTGTATTTGTGTGTGTTGTGTTTTCTGTGTGTGGGCGTGTTCGTGTGAACGGACCAATTCGAACACGCACACTCCCGCTTCGGCGTCCTGATTGAGTCACCATACGTGTGACAGAAGCTCTGAGTTATTTCCTGTGTCCAAAGCCACCGAAGCGAATGCCTTTCTCAAATCCCCCCGATTTGATTAGCCTCTTCAACGCTTGTCTTTCAGTGGCGTGCGTATTGCTGGCTATAAAAATGAATATACTTAGGGTGTGAGGGAAATCAGCTTACCACGTCAGAAAATGAAAAGAAGCCCTACCTCAAATAACACGGAAGTGTTCTTTTAAATGTATTGCCTTATCTAAATACCTTCTATGTGCCACACAAATATAAAGTGGGAAAACATGGAGCATCGTGGACACTTTGGCTATGTACAACCGCTGATGGGTTAGAGCAATGTAGACCATTTGGAATGCTGAACTCTTGTGAAGCAGAGACCCTTCTGTGACACTCAGACACCTTCACCTGTTAGAGGGGAATACGGCGATACAATTACAGGAGGGACTGTGGCATAAGATAAAGCAATTGAGGCAACTATTCCAGGGAAACGCTCAAGCGTTCACTGCCAGTCCCCATAGGCTCATTTAAATGATACCTGACAGAGTGACACTGTGCCATATATCTGTCTCTGTCTCTCCTCTGTCTGGGATCTAAAAATGACATCCCTCCTTAGCTGCCAGATTCCTAGAACAATACTCTCTCCATCATCTGTTATTGTGTGTGTGTGTGTGTCTGTGTGTGTGTGTGTGTGTGTGTGTGTGTGTGTGTGTGTGTGTGTGTGTGTGTGTGTGTGTGTGTGTGTGTGTGTGTGTGTGTGTGTGTGTGTGTGTGTGTGTGTGTGTGTGTGTGTCTGCGTGCGTGCGTGTGTGTGTGTGTGTGTGTGATGTCTTATTCATGGCACTTATTGGGAGCCGCTGAAAATGCAACCATCAAAATTGTCAAAAGAGGATACTGTGTTTGCTAATATCACATTTCAGGATTGACTGACTCCAACTACCTCTCTCTCTCTCTTTCTCTCCACTCACACACACCCACACTCACACACACACCACCACCACCATGACAAACCCTGGAAGTGAAACAAAATGAACGTATTTACCTGCCACTCGGAAGTGAGGGAATGAAGAAATGCAATGGCTGAGCCATGGGCACACGACGGGATGACCAGCCACTGCAATCCCAGTTATGATGGTTTATAATCAGTATGATGCAGCCTTCAACCCCTACATACCATGCAAACAAACACACACACACAAACACTGCATTATTCTACCTGACCTGATGGTGGTCTAGCACCATCTACAGGGCAGGAACTGTTTGGCTTTGTGGGCACATCACAGCAGCAACAGATGCATATGGAGGAGGTGTCTTGTCTCCATAGCACTTTGACAGTCGGCTAATAAGCTTGCACAAAATGAGAGAAAGAGAGAAAGAGAGGGAGGGGGAAGAGTGAGAGAGAGGAGAGAGATAGAGGGAAGAGTGAGTGAGAGAGAGAGAGAGAGAGAGAGAGAGAGAGAGAGAGAGAGAGAGAGAGAGAGGAGAAGAGGGAAAGATATAACTCCAATCTAAAGCCAATCTGGAACGAAGGAGCCTCCTTAGTGCTGCGGTAACAGTACCTGTCACCTCCAAATCCATTATCTGTACCCCCTATTCCCCCATCCACTCACCCCCCTCTTGAGCAATGAAGGTTCAACACATGCAGCTGTAATAGTGCTGTACTGCTGGTGTGGCTCTGCTACATCACCTGGCTCGATTCCAACATGTGAAGAAAGAGCAACCAGGTTTTACTGTACTGCACAAATGACATTATATGAGACATAAGCCCAGTAAAAAAAGGGGAGTGGAGCGATGGAGGGATGGAGGAAAAAAGTGTTCTGGGAGTTTCAGAGAGAGAGAGTTAGAGAGAGAGAGGTTAGAGAGAGAGAGTTTAGAGAGAGAGAGGTTAGAGAGAGAGAGGTTAGAGAGAGAGAGAGAGAGAGAGAGAGGTTAGAGAGAGAGAGAGTTTAGAGAAAGAGAGAGAGGTTAGAGAGAGAGAGAGGTTAGAGAGAGAGAGAGATAGAGAGAGAGAGAGGTTAGAACGAGAGAGAGAGAGAGAGAGAGAGAGAGAGAGAGACAGAGAGATCACATGCAGCGATAGATCAACATATTCCATTAAAATTCACTGGCATTTTGATGAGGCAGAGGCCTACGCAACCGACTACTGCCCTTTTCGAGGAAAGACGGAAGGAAGGACGGAAGGAAGGAAGGAAGGAAGGAAGGAAGGAAGGAAGGAAGGAAGGAAGGAAGGAAGGAAGGAAGGAAGGAAGGAAGGAAGGAAGGAAGGAAGGAAGGAAGGAAGGAAGGAAGGGGGAGAAAAGAGTGAAGAAGAAAATGAATGCAAAGTTCTGATTGACAACTGGTGGTTATGAAGACTGAGAAGCAAAACAATGCAACAACTTCCCCTTATTGAAAAGCTTTCTAAGATTCTTATACGATACAAGCAAGTAAAAAGAAAAGGGACCCCTGATGAAATATTTCAGTGCCGAGGCTCTTTAGTCAGAACGTCGGTTCTTTCAGTCTTTCCCAGTCTATTGCATTACGCCAGACACAGACAGATGAACGAACACAATGTCAAAGGATATATTTATAGCACTAAAGGGAGCCGTGCACCCGCTGCACCCTGACATGGCACAACACTGAAGGATCGTGGGTAATATTCCCTCCTCTATCTATATTATCCCATCGTTTCCAAACTCATCTTTTGAGTAATTGATAAAGTAATCAACAAACGCCACTCATCAACATTGTGATCAAAAGAATAATGTGGTATGTTTGTATAAAGACACACACACACACACACACACACACACACACACACACACTCCTGATCCTCAACCTTCCTCATCTACCGTTCCATGTCAATAACCTCGTAGTTAGTTAGTTATTTTGAAGGCCGGGCAGCTTTTGTATTGTAAAAGGGTGTATCTCTTCAGTTGTGTTTGTGTGCTTCTCTCCTCCATACAAAGCTCTGTTCTTTCTGCAGGTCATAGACACATATTTTTAGTGCTATCCACAGCAAATGATGCTGTTTGCTGAGGAGGCTTGAACCTTGAAAAGCACAGCGACCGTTTAACTAGGGGAGTAAGACGTGCTTGTGTAAACACACTGATGACAGTGACGGACACGCACGCGCGCGGACACACACACACACACAAATGTCAAGGGCCTGTCATACACACACACACACACACACACACACACACACACACACACACACACACACACACACGCACACACATGCATACACACGCATACACACACACACCCTAATGGACAGACACACACTGTACTGTAGCTGAAGCATCCACTGTACTGTAGCCGAAGCATCCACTGTACTGTAGCATCCACTGTACTGTAGCTGAAGCATCCACTGTACTGTAGCATCCACTGTACTGTAGCTGAAGCATCCACTGTACTGTAGCCGAAGCATCCTCTGTACTGTAGCTGAAGCATCCACTGTACTGTAGCTGAAGCATCCACTGTACTGTAGCTGAAGTATCCACTGTACTGTAGCTGAAGCATCCACTGTACTGTAGCTGAAGTATCCACTGTACTGTAGCTGAAGCATCCACTGTACTGTAGCTGAAGTATCCACTGTACTGTAGCTGAAGCATCCACTGTACTGTAGCTGAAGCATCCACTGTACTGTAGCATCCACTGTACTGTAGCTGAAGCATCCTCTGTACTGTAGCTGAAGCATCCACTGTACTGTAGCTGAAGCATCCACTGTACTGTAGCTGAAGCATCCACTGTACTGTAGCATCCAATGTACTGTAGCCGAAGCATCCACTGTACTGTAGCTGAAGCATCCACTGTACTGTAGCTGAAGCATCCACTGTACTGTAGCATCCACTGTACTGTAGCTGAAGCATCCTCTGTACTGTAGCTGAAGCATCCACTGTACTGTAGCTGAAGTATCCACTGTACTGTAGCTGAAGCATCCACTGTACTGTAGCTGAAGCATCCACTGTACTGTAGCATCCACTGTACTGTAGCTGAAGCATCCACTGTACTGTAGCTGAAGCATCCACTGTACTGTAGCTGAAGCATCCACTGTACTGTGCATCCACTGTACTGTAGCTGAAGCATCCACTGTACTGTAGCTGAAGCATCCACTGTACTGTAGCTGAAGCATCCACTGTACTGTAGCTGAAGCATCCACTGTACTGTAGCTGAAGCATCCACTGTACTGTAGCTGAAGCATCCACTGCTGAAGGCAAAGTCTTAAGGAGCCGTCCAGAATGGATGCACTGCAATCTCTCTATAATCACTCTAGGATTGAATTATTTGATAAACATAATGTTCAGAATAGCTACGGTAAAGAGACGTCAAGGTATGGTTGGAGAGATCCAAGAACATAGCGACCGCAATCTGTCACCAATTTGGGTTATTTCAGACTGCTCTTTGACAACAAGATGAGGCAGCGAATCTCATTCTGCTCCGATGATTTTTTTTACCCGTTATTTGCTCAAGGGGCTAGATTGGGAAATAAGAGTCTATTGTGAACCTATCCTATTACACACAAACAACAGTCCATGCTACTTTGCTGCTTACTTACACAAGCTCTCACACACCCCCTCTCATCCTTTCTTCTCTAAAGTAATTCCAGACTATGGGGCTTTGCAGACAAATATTGCAGTAGCAAATCTTCTGGCCCTATCCATGTTCGAGCTGTGTCAAGGAAATGACTTGTCTGTGTTTTCCAATCTCACCTAGACACAGAAGCGGACACACACACACACACACACACACACACACACACAATCATAAAGCACACCGAACACTGGATGATTAAATTACTGAGGCATGTCTGATATGGGAGGTTGCTTTGCTCTGTCTATTCGAGTACACCCTACATCAAACACTACACCGCAGAACAGTAGATGGAACCTGACAAATGTTTGAATATAGGCGTGAGAGAGAAAAATCTGCACTTGATCTCTCCAACGTGGACATGGGGATTGACGCAATAGGTTGCAAGTTGACGGCAAGGCAATGCAGTACAGTACATTGCGTACCAGTTTTGCTTTGTGAAACATTTCTACTTCAGAAAAGGGGGTTCAATATGAACGGGGCAGTAACCTGAAGTAAAACATTGCGAGATTTTTCTAAGCAAGTGGATCGACTATTCTTGTAAGACACAAACACTTTCCTTTCACCTTATGTAACAGATAGAGAACCAAAGCACATCTAAAGAAGCCCGCAGACATGAATCTGGCCTTTCTTCCTCTCTCTGGTACTGTAGCTACTGTAGATGTCATGCCAAAACGCAAGACCCCTAAGAGTCTTCTTTGCTTCTGCAATCTTCATAAATTATTATTATCGCCCATAACACCAGTAGCCTCGCACAAACATAAAAGCGCTGGTGAGCGCTGGAAAACAGAGACGAACATGTGTCCTTCTGAAGGGCGTAAAATAGAGAACACATTCTCCTGGGTTGCCATTGATTTCTTAGTGACCCGGTGCTCCGGAGTAGTTTACAACCTATCCCTGGTGGGAACGCTCGGGGTTGGGGATAGCCAATGGGATAAAACAGATTAATTTGGAGCGAAGAGGAAGTGTGCTTACCTGTAATAAAAGCCTCTCTTTTTCCACCGTGCACACACACACACACACACACACACACACACACACACACACACACACACACACCCATGCGCACGCACACACACACACCCATGCGCACGCACGCACACACACACACACACACACACACACACACACACACACACACACACACACACATAAACACACACACAAACAAACAAACACTCAGCATCGCTCCTGGGTTCCTCGCTTCTCTGTAAAGAGTGAATCCTCTGGATCAACACCTAGTTGTCTGAGGTCGTTCCCAGAAGAAAGTCATTTAAAAGTGTTAATGTTTCCGCCGGAGAGGAATTCAACCTCCCAGGAACCCGTCAACAACATCCGATAACCCCTCAACAACCTCCCCATAACGCTTCAACAACCTCCCATAACCCCTCAACAACCTCCCCATAACCCCTCAGCAGCTGGGCCTGAACATAAAAACGTTCATGTCCCTGAGAGAGAGGACTGTAAAAGTAAATGTACTGGAACAAGAGATTCATGTTTTTTAAGATCGCACACCCACACAGATTTACAGACAACACACAAACAGAAGTAGAGACCGCAACTCACACACGCACACGCACACGTACACATGCACACATACACACAAGCTCTCTCTGCTTGTGGTAAACATCTTACTTGTCACACAACCCACATAATAGCATACAGTGCATTCAGAAAGCATTCAGACCCCTTGGCCTTTTGGTAATTTTGTTATATTACAGCCTTTTTCCTCATCAACCTACATACAGTACTCCATAATGACAAGCAAAAACAGGTTTTTATAGTTTTTTTTTTGCAAATTGGACATGATTTGGAAAGGCAAACACCTGTCTATATAAGGTCCGACAGTTGACAGTGCTCTGATCCACCTCTACGCAGACAACCCCATTCTGTATACATCTGGCCCTTCTTTGGACACCGTGCTAACAAACCTCCAGACGAGCTTCACCGCCACGCCACACTCCTTCCGTGGGCCTCCAACTGCTTTTAAATTCTAGTAAAACTAAGTGCATGCTCTTCAACTGATCGCTGCCCACACCCGCCCGCCCGACCAGCATCACTACTCTGGACTGTTCTGACCTAGAATATGTGGACAACTACAAATAGCTAGGTGTCTGGTTAGACTGTAAACTCCCCTTCCAGACTCACATTAAGCAACTCCAATCCAAAATTAAATCTAGAATCGTCTTTCTATTTCGCAACAAAGCCTCCTTCACTCATGATGCCAAACATACTCTCGTAAAACGGACTATCCTACGATCCTTGACTTTGGCGATGTCATTTACAAAATAGCCTCCAACACTCTACTCAGCAAACTGGATGCAGTCTATCACAGTGTCATCCGTTTTGTCACCAAAGCCCCATATACTACCCACCACTGCGACCGGTATGCTCTCGTTGGCTGGCCCTCACTACATATCCATCGCTAGAGACCCACTGTCTCCAGGCCATCTATAAGTCTTTGCTAGGTAAAACCCACCTTATCTTAGCTCACTGGTCACCATAGCAACACCCACCCATGTTGCATTGGTCATCCCCAAAGCCAACACTTCCTTTGGTCGCCTTTCCTTCCAGTTCTCTGCTGTCAATGACAGGAACGAATTGCAAAAATCTCTGAAGCTGGAGTGTTATATCTCCCTCTCTAACTTTAAGCATCAGCTGTCAGAGCAGCTTACCGATCACTGTACCTGTACACAGCCAATCTGTAAATAGCACACCCAACTACCTCATCCCCATATTATTACTTACCCCCTTGCTCTTTTGCACCCCAGTATCTCTACATGCACATCATCATCTGCACATCTATCACTCCAGTATTTATGCTAAATTGTAATTATTTTTCGCCTACCTCTCTACTCTTCTACATTTGCACACACTGGACATAGATTTTTCCATTTTTCTTTTATTTTGTGTTATCGATTGTACAGCTGTTTATGTGTAACTGTGTGGTTGCACTGCTTTGCTTTATCTTGGCCAGGTCACAGTTGTAAATGAGAACTTGTTCTCAACTGGCCTACCTGGTTAAATAAACGTGAAATAAATAAAAATAAAAACAATTGTAAAAAGCTTCAAATCCACTGATGTGTTTTACGTTTAGGCATTAACTCTGAATGTTTAAGAATGTTTAAGGTTCGAAAAATTAATGATTAAGATAAGAAAAATCCATTCAGGAAGTTTTTTGGGGGGAGTTTTTGTAGTTTTCTATTCAATGACTTATTTGTCATCTGGGCAATGTTCTCAAATAATCGTAAGGTATGCTTTCGCCGTAAAGCATTTTTAAAATCTGACACCGTGGTTGGATTCACAAGACGTTCATCTTTAAACCTATGTAAAATATGTTTTGTTTTCTGAATTTTTATAATGAGCATTTCTGTATTTGAATTTGGTGCTCTGCAATCTCACTGGATGGGTCCCACATACCCTAGAGAGGTTAAATCACTATATTTGAACATGCAACCTTTGGAATCAGAGGCAAAGAGATTACACCCATCCCCCATCCTCAACACCCTAGCAAAACTGATTTGTATCACAGTGACCTGGATGCTATGGTAACATTTTGTGAGCCGCAGAAGTGCTACTGAACACGTTTTGAAATGAAGCAAATGAATACAAATGGAAGTTGAGAGAGATATCTTTGGCCTTTTGACCTGCTTCTGGGATTATTCAGCAACTAAATCAACAACTTTAAAGCTCACTATCTGCTGTCTTATTAACACAATGGCTTGGATGATTCTCATTCAAGCTCTTTTATTGTGTGCTTTTTTTAAGGGCTTGTGTGCTTTTCGGACAACAAAAAAGCCTCTCACAAACTAGCCCTGAGCATAGCCTACAATACCTTTTTGGCTCAGAGAATGATGACAGAATCGAAATGCAAACCAAGTGTCGAGTTGAGGGGTTTGAGTAAATAGGCCGTGTCCAGAGTCGACGAGGGAGAGAGGATGAGAAAATGTGTTTTGGTGGTAACGACGTCTAAGTGTTCTCTTTCTTCATCCCGGCAACAGCGATAATGGATGGAATTGTGGTTGCGCATCAAGACGCCCGAATCAATTCCCTTTAAGTCTCAACATTACCATTCAGGATGGAAGTCTGCGCGACTGCGAATCCACGAGTCGTGATATGTTCCCACTCCAACAAGATGAACGTATAGACAAACGCCAGCTCCCCATATGCTAACCAATTGACTGAAAAGCCATAGACGTCTAATCTCTCACTTAATGCGTATCGGCGCCAGACATTTCCACTCCAATCCGAGCAGAGGGGAGAGAGACAAATTATGATAAATCATAGGTCATTACCCATACCGAGACTGTTATGCACATGAGGGCCCAGCTATTAGCCAATGATTCACAGTGAGGGATTTCTCCAGGTATGATGTCATTATGTAGGCTACCTCAAACAGCCATGTGTGTGCTTGCTGGAACACACATACGGAAGGTATCGCTATGAACCTGTGTGGCTTGAAATCTCCTTCAGTCAGTGTGGGCCTAAGACTATCTAGCTACCTTGGACAAATGTCTAGGAACTATGGGTCTTTTCCATCATTGTTCTGAGGAGGCGAGAAGATAGCATGAAAGGGATCGAGAACAGAGGAAGGGCATTGGCCTTGGCCTTCTGTGTGGAATGTGTTCTCTGAGTGGGATCAGATCAGATGACACTCAGTCAGCAGGGACCATCCAAATGGACAATCCTAGCAAGGCATCACCGACAATAACATCTCCTCAAAAGTTGGACTTATCAACATGAATTGGAATCGTCTTTGTCACGTTCTCAATAAGATCTCCCGTAATTGCTGTCTTTGTTTTTGTTTTCTGTCTTTCGTCATGTTAAATACTTTTATTTTTGGATTATTTATGTCTTATTGGCATGCTGGTGGCATCCATCTGTCAATCACAAGTCACAACCACAGAGGGGATAAATCCCAAATAAATCAGTGTCCCGTCGAGCTCAACAATCATCCATCAACATCTGTCAGCACATTCATGTATTTTCCAATATGTAGAAAATGTACCATAAATATTCAGCCCTTCATGGATACGTTCTTTTAATTCTCCCTGTTTTTCCCGCCGGTCACCTCCACTTTGGTTCTTTTTCACAAACGATTTTCATTAGAATGCAGTGACAGGCAGGAAAGTAATGCGGACGAGGATTGATTCTTTCAAGATAGCAGGATGTGCAAACACACAGGCACAGAAATACCCACACACGCACGCACACACACGCACACACACACACACACACACACAGACACACACACACATTCAAGCACACACCTGCAAGCCCACATACACACTATGACAAACAGGCTTACAGACACGCACATACACTGTGACACACACACCTGCAAGTACACACACCAAGTTTGATTCATTCAGTATGTAGCAGTAGGCTGCTAGCCCTGTCTTAAACTTCAATCAACACTTCCACTGAGCTTGGCTTACGCCACCGTTCAGCCTTTTCAATTTCCATGCCTCTGCATTAATTCTGTTGTTTTGCGTGCTCCCGTAAGGTAAGTCTCTCTCTCTCTCTCTCTCATAGTGTGTGTGAATGGGTTTGTGTCTACATCTGTGTCTCTCTGTGTATGTGTGTGTGTGTGGTGTCAGAGAGTGTGTGTGTGTCGGTGGGGGGGATTGTGTGTGTGTGTGTGTGTGTGTGTGTGTGTGTGTGTGTGTGTGTGTGTGTGTGTGTGTGTGTGTGTGTGTGTGTGTGTGTGTGTGTGTGTGTGTGTGTGCGTGTGAATATGTGTTAGAGACAGACAGAGAGAGGGTGTGATGTGTTGTCTGCCTCCAAAATACTAATATTTCTCAAAATTGTCCCTAACCCTGGTGATCCCTCAGAACCAGGGAATAACAACCAGCTTCTCGACAACCAGTTTACTCTCTGTCTCTGTCTCTGTCCTTCTATCTGTCTCTCTCTCTGTGTCTCTCTCTGTCGCTCTGTCTGTCTGTCTGTCTGTCTGTCTGTCTGTCTGTCTGTCTGTCTGTCTGTCTGTCTGTCTGTCTGTCTCTCTCTCTCTCTCTCTCTCTCTCTCTCTCTCTCTGTCTGTCTGTCTCTCTCTCGCTCTCTCTCTCACTATCTCTGTTTCTCTCTGTCTAGCTCTCTCTGGCACGCTCTCCCCATTCACACTCTCTCTCTATCTCTATGTTTCTCTGTCTCTCACTCTCTCTCTCACTCTGCTCACTATTTAATTTCACTCTCCTTTAAAAAAATATATATATTTAAATTGCTTTATTGGCATAACGTCACAATGTACACATTTTGCCAAAATTAACAGATTAATTTACAATATTAACATAATTAAAATAACAATCATCATCATCAATCATCAAGATTGTCAGCGGGACAATTCGTAAAAATAATAATCAAGGGTAAAAATAACCATACAATGGACAATAACAATGTCTGTCAGACACTGTCACTCATCTTATGTCAGGAAGCAATGTAGTACTCTGCCAACCCACAGCTCCCTGCATCCTCCCTCAACAGGACGGGTAGCCTATTCTCATCAGAGAGGTCTTTGAAACCTTGACTAAGGTTTTTAATTTGGGTCAATGGCACTCTTTAATTGTTTTATAATTTTGACATTTTGTCAGGAAGTGTAGCTCTGTCTTGGGTTCTGCCGGGGTGCAGTGGTTACACAGCCTTTCCTCTACTGGGAGCCACGTTTTCCTGTGTCTACCCTTTTCAATGGCAAGGCTGTGCTCACTGAGCCTGTACTTTGTTAAGATATTTCTAAGGTTTTGGTCAGTATCCATGGTCAAATAGTTTGCTGTGGTGTACTGTCGATTTAGACCTAGATTGCACTGCATTTGGCTTGTGTTTGTGTTTTCCAATAGGTAATGTCGTTTTTTTTTGACTGCGTTGTAATTTGGTTGATTGGATGTTCTGGTCCTGAGGCTTCAGTGTGAACTCAGCCCCAGGAACTGCTGGATGAGATTATTATTTTCTTTGCTCAGCTCTTGGCATTGCAGGGCTTGGTTATGATATTTGAGTGCGTTACTGTATTTTAGATGTTTCCAAAACTTAATGGCACTTTTTTGAGTTTTTATTCTTAGTGGATATTGGCCTAATTCTGCCCTGCATCCATTGTTTGTGGTTTTCCTCTAGACACGTAGGAGAATCTTACAGAACTCTGCATGCAGGGTTTCAATGGTGTTTGTCACATTGGGCAAAATCTTGTTTTGCAAATGGACCCCGCACCTCGCTGCCATGAAGTGCAATTGGTTCAATGACACATTCGGTTAGGTTTAGCCAAATTTGAATAGGTGTTGTCTGCCTAGGCTATAGTTGTTTAGGTGCGCGATGGACAGACAAGTGTAGAGTGAGAGATGAAACTGCAATTTTGCAGGTGGGGAGCGAGTGAGAGAAGGGTGGAGGAGGAGGCTTGCCTTGAAGCGGTGGTCTCTCTGACGCTCACTCTCACTCTCTCCCCATTCTCACTCTCTCTACCCACTCTCACTCTCGCTTTCACTGTTTCTCTCTGTCTCTCACGCTATCTCTCTCTCTGTCTGTCTAGCTCTCTCTCTCTCACTCTCCTCTCATTCTCTCTCTCTCTCTCTCTCTCTCTCTCTCTCTCTCTCTCGCTCTCTCTCTGACTAGATCTCTCTCACTCTCTCTCTGTCTCTCTCTCTCTCTCTGTCTAGATCTCTCTCTCCCCACTCTCTCTCTCTCTTTCTCTCTGTCTAGATCTCTCTCTCCCCACTCTCTCTCTCTCGCTCTCTCTCTGTCTAGATCTATCTCTCCCCACTCTCTCTGTCTAGATCTCTCTCTCTCTCTCACTCTCTCCCCACTCTCTCTCTCTCTCTCTCTCTCTCTCGCTCTCTGTCTAGCTCTCTGTCTCTCCCCACTCTCTCTCTCTCTCTCACTCTCTCTCTCTCTGTCTAGCTCTCTCTCTCTCCCCACACTCTCTCTCTCTCTCTCTATCTCTCTCGCTCTCTCTCTGTCTAGATCTCTCTCTCCCCACTCGCTCTCTCTCACTCTCTCTGTCTAGATCTCTCTCTCTCTCTGTCTAGATCTCTCTCTCCCCACTCTCTCTCTCTCTCTCTCTCGCTCTCTCTCTCTGTCTAGATCTCTCTCTCCCCACTCTCTCTCTCTCGCTCTCTCTCTGTCTAGATCTCTCTCTCCACACACTATCTCTCTCTCTCTGTCTTGATCTCTCTCTCCCCACTCTCTCTCTCTCTCTCGCTCTCTCTCTCTGTCTAGATCTCTCTCTCCCCAATCTCTCCCTCGCTCTCTCTCTGTCTAGATCTCTCTCTCCCCACTCTCTCTCTCTCTCTGTCTAGATCTCTCTCCCCACTCTCTCTCTCTCTCTCTCTCTGTCTAGATCTCTCTCTCCCCACTCTCTCTCTCTCGCTCTCTGACTGTCTAGATCTCTCTCTCCCCACTCTCTCGCTCTCTCTCTGTCTAGATCTCTGTCTCCCCACTCTCTCGCTCTCTCTCTGTCTAGATCTCTCTCTCCCCACACTTTCTCTCTCTCTCTCACTCTCTCTCTCTGTCTAGATCTCTCTCTTCCCACTCTCTCGCTCTCTCTCTGTCTAGATCTCTCTCTCCCCACTCTCTCTCTTTCTCTCTCGCTCTCTCTCTCTGTCTAGATCTCTCTCTCCCCACTCTCTCTCTCTCTCACTCTCTCTCTGTCTAGATCTCTCTCACCCCACTCTCTCTCTCTCTTGCTCTCTCTCTATCTAGATCTCTCTCTCCCCACTCTCTCACTCTCGCTCTCTCTCTGTCTAGATCTCTCTCTCCCCACTCTCTCTCTCTCGCTCTCTCTCTGTTTAGATCTCTCTCTCCCCACACTCTCTCTCTCGCTCTCTCTCTCTCTCTCTCTCTGTCTAGATCTCGCTCTCCCCATACTCTCTCTGTCTAGATCTCTCTCTCCCCACACTCTCTCTCTCTCTGTCTAGATCTCTCTCCCCACACTCTCTCTCTCTCTCTCTCTCTCTCTCTGTCTAGATCTCTCTCTCCCCACTCTCTCTCTCTCTCTCTCTCTCGGTCTAGATCTCTCTCTGCCCACTCTCTCTCTCTCTCTCTCTCTCTCTCTCTCTCTCTCTCTCTCTGTATAGATCTCTCTCCCCACTCTCTCTCACTCTCTCTCTCTCTCTCTCTCTCTCTCTCGCTCTCTGTCTAGCTCTCTGTCTCTCCCCACTCTCTCTCTCTCTCTCACTCTCTCTCTCTCTGTCTAGCTCTCTCTCTCTCCCCACACTCTCTCTCTCTCTCTCTCTCTCTCTCTCTCTCTCGCTCTCTCTCTGTCTAGATCTCTCTCTCCCCACTCGCTCTCTCTCACTCTCTCTGTCTAGATCTCTCTCTCTCTCTCTCTCTCTGTCTAGATCTCTCTCTCCCCACTCTCTCTCTCTCTCTCTTGCTCTCTCTCTCTGTCTAGATCTCTCTCTCCCCACTCTCTCTCTCTCGCTCTCTCTCTGTCTAGATCTCTCTCTCCACACACTATCTCTCTCTCTCTGTCTTGATCTCTCTCTCCCCACTCTCTCTCTCTCTCTCGCTCTCTCTCTCTGTCTAGATTTCTCTCTCCCCAATCTCTCTCTCGCTCTCTCTCTGTCTAGATCTCTCTCTCCCCACTCTCTCTCTCTCTCTGTCTAGATCTCTCTCTCCCCACTCTCTCTCTCTCTCTCTCTCTCTCTGTCTAGATCTCTCTCTCCCCACTCTCTCTCTCTCGCTCTCTGACTGTCTAGATCTCTCTCTCCCCACTCTCTCGCTCTCTCTCTGTCTAGATCTCTCTCTCCCCACTCTCTCGCTCTTTCTCTGTCTAGATCTCTCTCTCCCCACACTTTCTCTCTCTCTCACTCTCTCTCTCTGTCTAGATCTCTCTCTTCCCACTCTCTCGCTCTCTCTCTGTCTAGATCTCTCTCTCCCCACTCTCTCTCTTTCTCTCTCGCTCTCTCTCTCTCTGTCTAGATCTCTCTCTCCCCACTCTCTCTCTCTCTCTCACTCTCTCTCTGTCTAGATCTCTCTCACCCCACTCTCTCTCTCTCTTGCTCTCTCTCTGTCTAGATCTCTCACTCCCCACTCTCTCACTCTCGCGCTCTCTCTGTCTAGATCTCTCTCTCCCCACTCTCTCTCTCTCGCTCTCTCTCTGTTTAGATCTCTCTCTCCCCACACTCTCTCTGTCGCTCTCTCTCTCTCTGTCTAGATCTCGCTCTCCCCATACTCTCTCTGTCTAGATCTCTCTCTCCCCACACTCTCTCTCTCTGTCTAGATCTCTCTCCCCACTCTCTCTCTCTCTCTCTCTCTCTCTCTCTCTCTCTCTCTCTCTCTGTCTAGATCTCTCTCTCCCCACTCTCTCTCTCTCTCTCTCTCTCTCTCTCTCTGTATAGATCTCTCTCCCCACTCTCTCTCTTTCTCTCTCTCTCTCTCTGTCTAGATCTCTCTCTCCCCACTCTCTCTCTCTCTCTCTGTCTAGATCTCTCTCTCCCCACACTCTCTCTGTCTAGATCTCTCTCTCCCCACACTCTCTCTCTCTGTCTAGATCTCTCTCTCCCCACACTCTCTCCCAAAGGTTGACGAGTTTAGACCATGAATATTCCACATGCTAACTTATAGCGAATTCATGTTGCAAAAAGAAAGAATAGTACAGTCAAAAATACTGTAACTACTAACTACTAAGTTGTTAAGAGTGAGATAAACAATGATTAAGAGCAAACATTCATTTTTTTATTTTGACTTCTTCCTGTTCATTAAACAAGTTAACTTTTAATGCAATAGCTACGTGTGTGTCTGTGTTTGTGTGTGTGTGTCTCTCTCTCTGTGTGTGCGAATGTGTTAGAGACAGACAGAGAGAGAGCGTGATGTTTTGTGTGTGCCGCAAAGATACTAATATTTCTCAAAATTGCCCCTAATCCTGGTGACCCATCAGAACCAAAGAAAAACAACCATCTTCTGGACAACCATTTTACTCTCTCTCTCTCTCTCTCTCTCTCTCTCTCTCTCTCTCTCTCTCTCTATCTCTCTGCAGTGCTGAGGGCCTGGCAGCTGCTAAGGCCCACACGAGAAGGGGGTGTTGAGCCTGGGCTATGGGTGTGGGAGGAGCCTATCTTCCACAACCCAGCCATCCCTTTGAGATCGGTTCAGTCGGCCACCCTGCAGAGGCAACTGATGGCAGGGGGTTTACAAAGGCTGGGTGACCTGAGACTGCTGGGAGAGGAGGGGTGCTGTTAGGTTCTTAATGTTCCTTACCTTAACGCAGAGGTTGTAGAGGGCTTTATCTCCCACCCCCTCAAACTCCCCCAGGCTCGGAGTGTTAAAATCTAACAAGTCCACCAGACCCCCTTGCCAGTCTCCAGTCTCTGCCGTTACCTGCAGTGACGTTTCCGTGGCAGGGGGTATGTGGGGCGGAGAGTATGGTGGGTTTTAGGTGGAGATGGCTCTACAAACCCCCGGTACCAAAGACGTCAGGGGACCTCCAGTGGAGGGTTCTTCATGGAGCCCTGGCCACTAGCAGCTGGTTGGCATGGTTTGAACCGGGAATCGGACAGGGGTGTCCGTTCTGTCTTATGAGTGAAACTGTAATTCATGTGTTTTCTGTGTGCACCAGGTTAATGGCATTAATGTCTCTGTTGGAATGTCTGTGTGAGAGGTTGGATGTGGTTTTTACTGTTGGGATGTTCATAATGGGATACAGGTATTCAAATAAGGAGAAAGCCAAATGTGTGTTGTTGAATTTTCTGTTTGCCCAGGCAAAGTTGGCTATTTGGCTAACAAGGAGGAACAGGGTCAAAGGTGAGGGTATAACAAACCCTTTACTATTATCTAATGGGATGGTCTCTGCGCCTCACACCTCATGGTCTCTGCGCCCCAAACCGGCCGCACGTGTGCGCCATCGTGCATAAATGTATTTTGTCCCCCCACACCAAACGCGACCACGACACACAGCTTAAAATATCAAAACAAACTCTGAACCAATTACACTAATTTGGGGACAGGTCGAAAATTATTAAACATTTCTGCCAATTTAGTTAGCTAGCTTGCACTTGCTAGCTAATATGTCCTATTTAGCTAGCTTGCTGTTGCTAGCTAACGTGTCCTGTGATATGAACATTGAGTTGTTATTTTACCTGAAATGCACAAGGTCCTCTACTCCACCAAATGAATTCACACATAAAACGGTCAACCGAATCGTCTCTAGTCATCTCTCCTCCTTCCAGGCTTTTTCTTCTCTTGACTTTTTATCGACTTTATAATGCGATTTTCAGAAATTAGGTGCATTACCGCCACCGACCTTGTTCGCTTGTTGACGCGCGCGAGCAGTGTGGGTGCAATAATTGAGTAACAAAGATTTAAAATGTATTTTGCAACGCTCCTGCATGTGAAGCGAGCGGTGTAGTCAGGGTATTAGGGTCGAATTTGAGTCCTATTAAATGATATAAAAGTGTGGAGATGTTTCAAGAGATACGGTGTGTCGGGGGGGGGGCGGCTGTCTGTACAGCTGGGGAAGATGAGTTAGATACACGGTTGTAGATTTTTGGTTATCGGGATGTGTGGTGTTGTTTTGGAATGTGGTCTAGAGGGCAAGGTGAGTATGGTATGCAGTACTGAAGAACAGGAGGTATTTGTATTTTTTTTACGTTGAGGTTACGTGTTGAGGTTTTAATTAAATGAGAACGCTTCATTAAAGAAATACAACATTTCAAAGTCTCTCCCTCTCTCTCTCTCTCTCTACTCTCTTCATTCTTTTTCTCTCTTTTTATCTCTCTCTCTCTCTCTCTCTCTCTCTCTCTCTCTCTCTCTCTCTCTCTGAGTAGAGGAATAACGTCAATTAAACAGAATGGAAGACCAGAGATTAAATTCGCCCCCTTATTTCCAATCTTTCAGACTAATTAGGTTTGTGGGGAAAAACGAACACACAGACAAACGTGCTCACACACACACACACACACACACACACACACACTGCACATACACACAGCCTAGAAGACAGATAATTTGCCCACCAGTTAAAACATGAGACAGGGTAATATAATGGATATAATAGCACAAGGCATGACGTGGGAGGCACCGGCTGCTAGCTGGGCCTCAGCAAACCCCCTACCTCATAGTGTTACCACTACTGCAGCTAAAGACATGTAGATCACAGGGAGATAAACTAAAGTCATACAGTAATTACCAAATAGGTCCAGACTGTGTGTGTGTGTGTGTGTGTGTGTGTGTGTGTGTGTGTGTGTGTGTGTGTGTGTGTGTGTGTGTGTGTGTGTGTGTGTGTGTGTGTGTGTGTGTGTGTGTGTGTGTGTGTGTGTGTGTGTGTGTGTGTGTGCGTGCGTGTGTGCGTGCGTGCATGCGTGCGTGCGCGTGTGTGTGTGTGTGATTGCCAGGGATCCATCTGGGCTGTCTGTGGCATTTCAGCTTCCCATTCAGGCAGAGAGTAACTAGGTTGGCACCTAATGAACCGATGACTGGGAATAACATATGCTGTATCCTGTATGGTTCACCTAGCCGTCGTGTGTGTGTGTATGTGTGTGTGTGTGTGGGTGTGTGTGTGTGTGTGTGTGTGTGTGTGTGTGTGTGTGTGTGTGTGTGTGTGTGTGTGTGTGTGTGTGTGTGTGTGTGTGTGTGTGTGTGTGTGTGTGTGTGTGTGTGTGTGTGTGTGTGTGTGTGTGTTGTAAGTGCATGAGAGAATGTGATTTTGTGTTGGGGGCAGTGGGATGTATCTAATACGTAGCACACATTTTGTGGTCACAACAGACATATGGGTTGTGCATGGTGTGTTCTCTATGGTTTAACTGTAATGAACAAAAACAAACAACTTTAACATTTGCATGCGTTTCAACAAACGTGAATGACATCACTGTTAGTGGATGAACGAGTCTGATTTGGGTCGGGGGCGGAGCTGCACCGATACGTGTCTAGTTACAGTACAATATATTTTGTTGTTACTAGACCTTTGAGGATAGGACTTACACATGCCAGTGGACGAGTTGAGGTGTCTCTGTGTGTTTGGTTATTTTATTATAAAAAAAAAAAAAGACTTCTATCATCACAGAATATCCATTTCACTCTCTGGAATCACATGATGAAATTCCACATGAAGACAAGAAGTTGGTGGGGGGGGGGGGGGGGGATAAAAATCACGATCGTAATTGATCGTTGACAGTGGTTGACAATGTGTATTAGCATAGAGGGTTTTAATTAGCGTGCAGTATGCTCAGTAGAGCTCAGTTTGATGCGTGTTTGCAAAAACAGTCATTTACTTTCTCCCGTGGCTTTTAAAATCATTTCAAATGGATGACCCTGCTCATTAAATGTGACAAACATGAGCTGTGACAATCTTCTTCAAAGTCAGTTGCACGGAAGACACACACACACACACACACACACAGGCCTGCAAGCACACACACACACAAACAGGAAATACTAACACACATTCAGCCAATTATACACACGCTCTCTCTCTCTCTCTCTCTCTCTCTCTCTCTCTCTCTCTCTCTCTCTCTTTCTCTCTCACTCACTCACTGACACACACACACACGCACATGCGTGCACACATGCCCCCAATCGTTTTTTTTTTTGTTGTAAAGTAGTTACACATTCTTTCGTCAATCATGTTCTCTAATTGTGCACTTAAATTGGGCAAATTCTCTTCCTTTCATGAGTATAATGCAAAACAGATAGAAAAAGCTAAATGTGAAGCTTTTATGTTGAGTCCCTAAAATACTTAACTACGCCAATACGTGCAAGGCATGCCAAGGTGTTGCAGTGTAATATCCATCTATCACAATATGACCAACTCTACCAACTATAAACATGGATCACTTCTAAATCGTACCCCCCACAGAGCAACGCAAAACATTTGAATGAATGAATGTAATAATGTCAAATTGAATATTCTTTTGGAATATTAATGCATAATTTAGACTTCATTGATTATTAATTGCAGTAACTCCAGTGTGCCTGCCCTCGTTGAAAGGTTAACCAAAGCGACACGCTACTAAAATAAGTTCTAGGGTAAAATAACATGAATTAACCAAAAGTACAGAGTTAAAATAACATTGGTTATACAGTACATGAATTCAGCGTGGCTTTCGGTGCTAGACATTCTGGGCAGGGCTTCTATCTCTCTCCCTCTGTCTGATTCTCTTTCCCCCTCGTTCACCCTCTTTCACCCTCTCTCTCGATCTCTCCCCCACTCTCGGCCTCTGGCCCTCTCACTTTCTCGCTGTCTTTCTCTGCGTCTCTCTCGGCCATATTAGTCTTTCCCTCTGCCACTCTCCCTCTCCTCCATCTCTTCTCTTCCTCTCCTCCATCTCTTCTCTCCCTCTCCTCCATCTCTTCTCTCCCTCTCCTCCATCTCTTCTCTCCCTCTCCTCCATCTCTTCTCTCCCTCTCTTTCTCCATCTCTTCTCTCCCTCTCCTCCCTCTGCCACTCTCCCTCTCCTCCATCTCTTCTCTCCCTCTCCTCCATCTCTCCCTCTCTTTCTCCATCTCTTCTCTCCCTCTCCCCCATCTCTTCTCTCCCTCTCCTCCCTCTGCCACTCTCCCTCTCCTCCATCTCTTCTCTCCCTCTCTTCCTCCATCTCTTCTCTCCCTCTCCTCCATCTCTTCTCTCCCTCTCTTTCTCCATCTCACCTTATTAAGTCGTTCACGTTGTCTCAAGTCTTGGCCGTGATGCTGTTCTCCTTTAGGAACATATGCAAACACATATGCAACCAGATGTCCTTCCATGGACGCTGCTTTTTCCTAGAAAGTGTTGTTAGATTCATGCTGACACCCTAACAAGCACTAAAAACCTACACCTTTCTACTATAAAGTCATCCATTTGAAACACGGAAATAGCTCTGTAGGTCAAAAGTCAGAAGTCATTGCCCTACTTAATCATGACCTATCCTCCATCCCAGAGTAGGTAGAAATGAGTAGCCGCAGTCTCTGTCTCTGTTCTGCTGCCTCATCAACACAATTATGTGGCTAGGGTTAGACGTCAGAGACGACGACGTCATGACCGATCAAGTTGCTGATTGAATCTAGCTCCTACTTTCTGATGGGGACAGCTCTGCCATACTGGACCTCAAAGACAGCGAGTTGCCCCCGAAGGACTTACTGGATCACAACACCTTGGTCTTTTATCTAAAATCGGCACAATTTCATCAAGTCGCCACAGCGATTACGCCCGTTTGATGGCGTAATATCCAGTGTCAACCACAGCTGCCCGTATCAAACACACTCTCCATCTCCCTGTCAAGCGAAGCGTAAGGTTCTCGAGAGGCGTTCGGACAGCTGTGTAATACCTTCAAGAGGTCAGAGACATCTTTAGCTTTGGGATTCAGACGTGTGTGTGTGTGTGTGTGTGTGTGTGTGTGTGTGTGTGTGTGTGTGTGTGTGTGTGTGTGTGTGTGTGTGTGTGCGTGCGTGCGTGCGTGCGTGCGTGTGTGTGTGCCACTGTGCGTTTAATGAGGTTTGAGTGGCCCTAGTGGTCTTTGTCCTCTTTTATCCGTGTGGCGGACACCGAGTTAGCTCGTTGAAGCAGGGAGACCCCTTTTTCACCCCTCTCCCTCTCCCTCTCTCTCTTTATCTCTCTCCTTCTCTCTCTTTATCTCTCTCCCTCTCTCTCTTTATCTCTCTCCCTCTCTCTGTCCCCCTTTACCTGATCCAATTCTTTCTTCTGTCGGAGCCAGTCAGCATCAGTGAGGACTATGATTTTGAGCAGCTTTCTCTCCTCTCTGCCTCCTGGTTGTCAATGAACTACTGCTCTGTTTCCTGAGCCCCAGTCTACTGCTGCACCGTCTACAGTCTGGAGCTCGTCGGCGGCGAAGAGACATGGTTCTAGGTTTAATAAACGGTACGATAAGCTGCCACTCTAGAAAGATAACAGTCTGTGATAACGGATAACAACTGTGTTTTCGAACAAGCCATTTGAAAATGCGTTCCAGCCATTGAGGTGACCTTGCCCTTTCAGAGAGAAGTTGAAAACAGAGGCACATCAAACAAATTAAACTAGTGTCACGTCCTGACCATAGAGAGCATTTATTTTCTATGGTAGAGTAGGTCAGGGCGTGACTAGGGGTTGCTCTAGTTTATATTTTCTATGTGGGGTTCTAGGTTTATTTCCAATTAGAGGCAGCTGGTTATCGTTGTCTCTAATTGGGGATCATACTTAAGTAGCATTTTTTTCACAATATGGGATATTGTTTAGTTGACTGTTAGCACTGCATTGTCGCCACGGTTCGTTTATTCTTTATTGTTGTGTATTTGCTTCAGTTTCACTTTATTCATTAAAATTATGTGGAACTCTAAGTACGCTGCGCCTTAGTCCGACCATCATTATTACAAACAACGTGACAACTAGACACGAGAGCAAGAGACATGGGAAACAGTTGTTTCGATTTGATATTTTGTGCTAACCCCCTGTTCTCTTTCACTGTGTTTCAATAAGGCAGTGTGGCTGGCTGGCTGCTGGTTAACTAACAGTCACACTGATAAGATTGAAAGAGGCGAAAGATCTTCATTTGCACCCAGGTCAGGTGCCTTCTCCCTGGCCACTCTCCCAGAACAGGGCCCTGGTGGTGCCCCAACCACTGTGGCTGGTGTTGACATTTGAGCAAAATGAGGAGATGAATACAACAGTCCCTTGTATAACAAGGGGACCCCTCCTTTTCTCTCTCCCACATAATTACTTGGGTTTTTAGACTAGAGATCCACCATTGAGGGGTCTGTGGTAGAAATAAACCAACAGAGGATATATATCCTTTGAGGTAAACTAACCTTGGACTTGGACAAAAAAGGAACTAACTTGACCTTTGACTTTTAGACACTGACTTACAGAAAGACCACCACTGTAAACGCCAAGTCCTTAAATGTTACGATGAGAAGATACGTATAAATGCACAAGGAAGCGGCAATAAACACACACAGTAGCGACAGACCAGTTTGACTCTTGTCCCTTGTACAACATTGACTGATGTGTGATTCAGGGTCTTGAACCGAGGTCCCCTGTGCACCAAAGGAGCACCTTAGCCCACTGAGCTAAAAGCTCTTTATTGGTTTGGGAGCCAGTGCAACTTTTGAGGTCTCAGGAAGGGGTAGTCACTTAAAACTCCGTTACATAGGCAGGGCTTGAGGACATAACCACTTACCTTTTCAACTCAAACACTTAGAGACAGTGGATGAAGCATGTAATAATATTTTGGTACGGGCAATCAATGTAGACTTGCTACCCCGTAATAAACAGAAGGTCCCCTTTGTGTGAACTCGAAAGGGAAGGGCCCAGATACGGTTTCCCATTATCCACCACCATGTTTTGTATGATTGGAATTGTATCTCATTCATTAAAATATTAATGGATTCTTACAGTATGAGGTGCTCTGTAATTGTTTATGAGAGAGAGAGAGAGAGAGAGAGAGAGAGAGAGAGAGAGCATGTGTGAGAGAGATAATGAGTGTGTGTGAGAGAGAGAGAGAGAGAGAGAGAGAGAGAGAGAGAGAGAGAAAAAAAGTGTGTGAGAGAGATAATGAGTGTGTGTGTGAGAGAGAGAGAGAGAGAGAGAGAGAGAGAGAGAGAGAGCATGTGTGAGAGAGATAATGAGTGTGTGAGAGAGAGAGAGAGAGAGAGAGAGAGAGAGAGAGAGAGAGAGAGAGAGATAAAAAAAGTGTGTGAGAGAGATAATGAGTGTGTGTGTGAGAGAGAGAGAGAGAGAGAGAGAGAGAGAGAGAGAGAGGGAGAGAGAGAGAGACAATGTGTGAGAGCTTTTTTCGTCAGGGCGTCGGAGCCGAGAGGAACCTGCATTTGTCACCATTTACAGAAGGAGCTATTGACTTCCTGTCATCCCCGTAATATGCTGACAATCACTTAAATACAATATGGTGGAGTTGACAGAGCATGCCTTGGTTGACAAATTAATGGGGGGGGGGGGGTTTAAAACTTCTTGCGACTCTCAAACCCGGATCCGGGAGCGTAATCATCGCCTCAAACTAATTAGCATAGCGCAGCGGACATAAATATCCCTAGAAAATCTTCCTATTCGTGAAAATCACAAATTAAATATATTGAGACACAGTTTAGGCTTTTGTTAATCACACTGTCATCTCAAAATATGCTTTACAGCCAACGCTAGACAAGCATTTGTGTAAGTTTATCGATAGCCTAGCATAGCATTATGCCTTGCTAGCAGCAGGTAACTTGGTCACGGAAATCAGAAAAGCAATCAAATTAAATAATTTACCTTTGAAGAACTTCAGATGTTTTCACTCAGGAGACTCCCAGTTAGATAGCAAATGTTCCTTTTTTCCAAAAATATTATTTTTGTAAGCGAAATAGCTCCTGTTTGTTCTTCACGTTTGGCTGAGAAATCGACCGGAAAATGCGGTCACTATAACGCCAAACTTTTTTCCAAATTAGCTCCATAATATCGACAGAAACATGGCAAACGTTGTTTAGAATCAATCCTCAAGGTGTTTTTCACATATCTATTCGATAATATATCCGTTGGGACAATTGGTTTCTCATTAGAAGCGATTGGAATAATGGCTACCTCAGTACTTTACGCAAGATTTTCTGCGGGAGCCATCATGTGACCACTTGCTCAATGTGGTCCCTTACGGCTATTCTTCAACATAAATGCGTAAAAAGATGTCACAATGCTGTAGACACCTTGGGGAATACGTAGAAAACGTAAGCTCATTCACAGCCATATAAGGAGTTATTGGCATGCAGCGCTTTCAAAATATGGGGCACTTCCTGATTGGATTTTTATCTGGGTTTCGCCTGTAACATCAGTTCTGTTGCACTCACAGACAACATCTTTGCAGTTTTGAAAACGTCAGAGTGTTTTCTGTCCAAAGCTGTCAATTATATGCATAGTCGAGCATCTTGTCGTGACAAAATATCTTGTTTAAAACGGTAACGTTTTTTATACAAAAATGAAATACCACCCCCAGAATTCCAAGAGGTTTTAAAGAGGCGTAAATCATATTCCAGGCCTGGATGTGAGTGACCTTTTAAAGACGAGACCTAGTTATACATTAAACATGGACAGCGTGTTACGGGGTGGACTTCCCCTTTTACTGGTCCAAGTCTTCAGTGTTTTCTATTGTGAAAGGTATCTGCTGGACGCCAAGCTGCCACTCCAGTTGCGGTAAGGTTTTTAATTGTATCGTTGATGATCATTAGTTAGCTATATTCAAGTAATACATAGTCATTGGTTGTATCTTGATGTGGCAGCTTGAAGCCCAACAGGGTAAAGTGCAACCTATATGATTGGTTGTATGGTTGATATGTATATTATTAAAGGGGAAGGCGGACATTTGTATTGAACTAACTGTTGCAGCCTTGTGTGGCTTCTCACTGTTTGCACTGCCTTACCTAAGAACGCATTTCAAGTGTGTCCTTTTAACTAGACGGGTGTGTATTTTACTCAGCCGCTACTTAGCTACTTTCAGCAAGCTCCTTGTGCTACCGACAACATCTTTGGTACAGCCTTCAACACCTACCATTGCTTGAGTCATTTCATCTATTACCTATTTATAACATTGTAATAAACAATATGTTTTTGAATCTTGGTTATGTGTGTTCTGTTTCCATGACATTGTACCCAGTTGTAGTCCTGGTTGACTCTGCCCTATCCAACAAGAATCTTTGTTAGTGTTGTAATGTAGTAAACATTATGCCATAATCCAGGTGTCTTGGCACTGTGGGATTCCAGGTCCATGGTTTACGGTAGCCTGACAGTGGGAGCGATATGCCATGTGAGCTATGTAACGCTAGCAGACTTCTGAGTCAAGTTCAACTAAAGTGTACTAACGGCCAGACCTCAGTTTTTATGAAGCAATCTGAACAGGGGGGACGTTACAAGCGTCGTTGACATTTTTCTCTATTTCTACTAGGTCCATGTCTCTCCGTACTTCTTTTTTTTTTATTTACAAAACACAATTTGCTACATGGTAAGTTATGTGATTCAAGTCATGGATGGTAGGAATGCAGTATGTGTCACAATCTTTGAGCGGTTGATTGTGTCGAGTCATTACTTGGGTCATTCCACCTCAAACCACAAAGAAAGAGGATTTCTAACTAAAACAACGATTTCAGAACAATCTGAGACAGTGGGTGTCATGGCTCGCTGAAACGACTTCGGAACAATCTGAGACAGTGGGTGTCATGGCTCGCTGAAACGACTTCGGAACAATCTGAGACAGTGGGTGTCATGGCTCGCTGAAACGACTTCAGAACAATCTGAGACAGTGGGTGTCATGGCTCGCTGAAACGACTTCAGAACAATCTGAGACAGTGGGTGTCATGGCTTGCTGAAACGACTTCAGAACAATCTGAGACAGTGGGTGTCATGGCTCGCTGAAACGACTTCAGAACAATCTGAGACAGTGGGTGTCATGGCTCGCTGAAACGACTTCAGAACAATCTGAGACAGTGGGTGTCATGGCTCGCTGAAACGACTTCAGAACAATCTGAGACAGTGGGTGTCATGGCTCGCTGAAACGACTTCAGAACAATCTGAGACAGTGGGTGTCATGGCTCGCTGAAACGACTTCGGAACAATCTGAGACAGCCGGTGTTATGGCTCGACACGACTTGGAATGACACTTGTTTTTTCAGCCAAGCAGAAAGCTAGTCAGAGCTCAAACCTCGACTCTCGTGATAAGCCTTATTCCTTAATTCGGCATCCACCTTCTCCCTGCATCACCCCCCAAAATCCCCTTGTATAACCAACCAAGTCCACCTAACCTACACCAATCTCAGCTACAGACACCCAGAAAAGGACAAGCGGAAACAACAGAAAGACAGACTGAGAAATGAATGAATTGTCTACACGGCAAAACACTGGTGGGTGGTCCTGCGGGCTACTAGAGCATATCGTAGAGGTAAACGTCCATCAGGCTATTAAGATTAAGTGAATAGATGGCTGTAATGGCTTTCCAAACACAGTTTGCGTCCCACATGGCACCCTAGTCCCTATAGTGCACTACTTTTTGACTAGGGCCCATAGGATCTGGTCAAATGTAGTGGCCTATAAAGGGATTAGGGTGCCATTTGGGAGGCAGATCCCAGTGACCTCTTAATTAGCATAGTGTATTACTCCAATCTCCTGGAAGCTGTTTAAATAACATGTGGGTGAAAATCGACCATTAGAGCCCCCTCATAGAAAGTGAATGCACGGAAGTCATGTATAATTGTGTTGGTATTGAACATTTGTGCTAAGTGGCTTTCCCTCCACTTACAGTTACAGGTGAGTCTTGCCAGGGAGGGAGAGAGAGTGAGATAACAGAGTATACTCAACTGAGAGTGTGGAACGTGTCAGAGAGCTCGAGAAAAGTCTTCATGCCACAGAGAGGTGAGTGAGTGAAATGAATGACGCTGATGTTAAGACAGGAAGAGTGATTGAAAAACAAGACGACTTGAAGATGGCGGGGAAACGGAGAGACGGATACTTCAGGCGAGCTGAGCCTTTGAAAACTGAACCACAAACACAAGATCAAAAAAAAAAATGAAAGAAAAAAAAAAAAGTGTATGGAAATATCTGGTTTATTTAAGGCTGTTGTACAGCTTCCTCTTTAATTCACTGTTGTCTGCATCATTTCCCCCCCAGGACCCTCGAACATGAAACACTCGTATATACAGTATTCCTGTTATTTCCCATCCTCTCTCTCCCTCCCTCTCTCACTGACAACATTTCCAAGACGATACTTCAAGCGGAAGTTCGGGAATCTCGAGAAGTGCGATTCGGGAACATGATTTGCATAACCATTTTCAGCATTGTCATGACGCGATGTCATTGTACTCTCAACTATTACAGTAGTTCATTTCCTCCAATTATACATAATGATGCGATGCACCGTTGCTTAACACTCAAAGGCAGTGAGCTGTGAGTAAGGATCTGAAGCAGGCCTTCGTGACTGAGTATCTCCCCATTCTCTTTGGGAACTGCTTTGAGGATTCAAATAAAGGAAGCGCCATTTGAAGCCGCCTCGCTGCCGCTAATGTTTTTCTGATTGCAGCGCAACTTTTAACAATTATCAGAGCAATATCGGAACAGTGGCGTATCCCGTAACAATTATGATATTGATTGGATAATGTAGCGTAATGTAGCGTCATTTCTCAATTCAAAGCGTACACTTTTGGATGATTATTTACATTCATGATGAACACAAAAAGTTGCAATTCCATAGCCTTGCTCCAAGTCTCTGACTAAATAAAGGACTCCTTTATCCCCTATTCCCACCAACGCTTTTCCCTTTTCAACTTGTCATCCAAAATGTCCATATGTGATCAGAGCGAAGGAAAGCTCCGGATCTTTCCGCCTGGCCCGCTAGTCATCTTTTCTACTTTTCACACTCTCCTGCACTCTCATTAATTCAGCAATCAAACGATGGAGGGGAGGGAAGGAGGGAGTAGATTTTTGGGGAGCGAGCGAGATGGGTTCTTCTGAGGCTCGTGGGAAGGAGGAGAGGGGCTTGGAGGTTAGGTTGAGCTCCCCTGACATCATTATGTCCTCTCTCTCTCTCTCTCTCTCTCTCTCTCTCTCTCTCCCTCCCTCTGCCTCTCCCTTTCCCTCTCTCTCCCTCTGCATCTCTCTCTCTCTCCCTCTCCCTCTCCCTCTCCCTCTCCCTCTCTCTCTCTGCCTCTCTCTCTCTGCATCTCTCTCTCTCTCTCTCTGCCTCTCTCTCTCTCTCTGCCTCTCTCTCTCTCTCTCTGCCTCTCTCTCTCTCTCTCTCTGCCTCTCTCTCCATCTCTCCCTCTCTCTCTCCTCAGATAACTGGACTCAGTGTCCCGTGGCGCCCACAGGAAGCCTCTGTACTAATCAGTGACAGCAGACACAGTAGTCGGTTGGAGAGTGTTAAAGGGTGAGCGATAGCCATCAGGGACCATTGGGATCTGAAGGTTTGCCATGTACCGAGCGAACCCGAGGCGCTGGCTTCCTCCTGAGGCATGCTGGGTAGTCTGCTAAGGGGCAGCGGGAGGGCGGTGGGAAGGGAGGCAATGTACTGTACACAGCCATGAGACATTTTGTCAGATGGGTGGACAAATATATTTAAAAACCAAACTAGCTGCCCCTCTAACTACCAGCTCTCTCCCCACCTCGCAATCCCCCCTACCTCTCACCCTTTCTCCGGTCCCTTTTCCCCTACCTGGCCCCCCAGTGGTTGAGTCAGCTACCCGTGAACATCAGGACTGCTCTCTCTGCAACTACCTTCCGGTGCTCCCCACAAATCCATCTGTTCAGACCACCGGCATACTGTGTAACATCCTCCCATCACACACGCACATGCACACAGACACACACACACACACACACACACACACACACACACACACACACACAGCATCCTCTGCACAGTGAGGGACTGTTGGACCAATTCACCTGCACCATGTGCACTATAGTGTTAAAATCACTTTCCCCCGAGCTTCAGTTAGTCTGTTTCCTCGTTCTAACTGTCATGCATGGATGTGCTAACTGTTAACTTAATGAAGGTTTTTTATTTGAACAGCAACTACATGATAAGAGTTACTGATATGTTGCCTTCCTTCAAGTTTAGCTCCAGTTTTCCGTCACTGTCATCCTTCTGTATTTGGCATAGAATGACCTTCAGAGCCAGCGCCTCGTTATTTTACTCACACAGAGAGAAAGAGAGAGAGAGAGAGAGAGAGAGAGAGAGAGAGAGAGAGAGAGAGACCGTCAGAGTATAGGAGAGAGGAATACGAGGAAGAAAAAAAACTCTCAGTGAATGTCATTTCGGGACGTTAATGGAGGGAGGGCGAGTGACGCTTCCTTCAGACCACATGCGTGTTGGCATGTGCTCGATCCAATACACTTCAAACATCTCTCTTCCTCTCTTTCCTGTCACTCTTTCACTGTCTCTGTCCAATAAGCATGAAGTAAAGAAGTATAAGACACTTGGGGATTTATTAAATAGAGGCTGATAGCTGTCTAAGTTAGACACCGACAGTAACAAGCACTCAATAGCTCAATCCGTTTTCTCTTCTCTCTAGCCAGACAGACAGACCGAGTGAAGGAGAAAAGAATGGGAGAATGAGAGGGAAAGAGAAAAAGGAGAGTGTAGGTATGAGAGAGAGAGAAAGTAGGCAGAGAAAAGAGAGCAAGGGATGGTGAGAGGGAGAGAGAGAATGAGAGAGAGAGAGAGAGAGAGAGAGAGAGAGAGAGAGAGCGAGAGAGAGAGAGAGAGAGAGAGAGAGAGAGAGAGAGAGAGATGGGGGGGGATAAAAGGCATTAAAAAAGTACATATGCAGTCAAAAAGTTACAAAGACTGTGACAAGATTGACCAGCTTGTCAGACGAGGACACAGTGTCAGGGAGTGTCAGACGGGCTGGATTTATTATTTCATTTGATCAAAGTATCTTGAGTCGGGAAAATGAAAATATGACGAAATAAAAAGTTGAGGATGAATCTTTGATAGGTGCTGAATCACAAACCTCCCAGTGAAAATGACATTTCCCGATGTTGACACGTTCACTCTAGCAACGTCTCGTTTACTAGTGTTCGGAAGCACTGCACAAATATTGGCAGTGGCAAGAGTCAGACTTGGCAGGCAAAGTTGGACTTGAATGAGCGGGGCTCACAATGGAACAGACACGAACGACAAATAAATGACTCGTTAAATGAATGAGCTTGATTGCACTATTACAAATGACCTATACAAGTCTTCCCCTCTGGTGTCGTAGTCTGTCTCTCTACTATGGTGGACAGGGGATGAGAAAATAACATGACAACATGAAGACACTGCCAATGCTCTCAATGTATCTGCTTGGGATGGGGGGATGGAGAGGGCAGTCAAAGGTGCCCTATATAGGAATGACACTTCATAAAGCGATAGGTTACCGTTTTGGATGCGTTAACCAGAGGGCTGATAGCTGTCTAAGTTAAACACTAACGAGCGCTCAATATCTCAATCGTTTTCTTCCTCTCGCTAGCCAAACTCTGACACTCTGACAAACACACAAAGGAAGCACAAGACCTAGCAGAGAGCTGTAACAATAACAGAAAACCTTTTTAACGTCATCCCTTTGAAAAGTGCTGGAAATCTCCTCCAAAAACATGTTTAAAGTCCAAGGACTTTCTCAATAAGATCTCATTGACTGCCCACAGGCCTCTAGTTAAAAGTAGTGCACTTTGTGGGGAATAGGGTGCCATTTGGGACACAAGCATTGAGACACTGTCGACGGAACTTGGGATTCATGTTCTGTAGTCAGTCTTTCTCCCTATCTAGCGAATTCTCTCTCAGTCTTGAGATAAAAAATGTAAAATTACATTATCAATCCTTTCCAAATCAAATTACACTTCTGATTATATTATATTTAATCTAATCTCAGAGGTGAAAAGACGGGCTTGGTTCAGATCCCTGACAGATGAGGAAATACTGAGACTGTGAGTCTGGGACTCTCATTGATGTGTGCTGTTCTCTGCAATATTCGAGTAATGTAACATGATTGATTAAGAAACATAATTTTGATATGTAGTAGTGCAGTGTTGAGTCATCAGTTGCATGGTGTGTGTGTGTGTGTGTGTGTGTGTGTGTGTGTGTGTGTGTGTGTGTGTGTGTGTGTGTGTGTGTGTGTGTGTGTGTGTGTAAAAGCCAGTACCCGCTTTAAAATAAAACTGCCACTGTGGATAGGATACTGAGGAGTTGAGATGAAAAATCAATGTTTAATATTTTCTGGGGCATGTCAAACAGCCCCGTCTATGACCAAATTTAATAATGGTTATTATCATATATTATTTTCATTCAAAAGCAATTGATCTTCCATATTGAACAGTTATCGTCGTTTAGCTGCAGTGGCACTAGAGGAGGCTCCAAATCATAGAGAATTACTAGACGGGCTCGGTCATAAACCATCAAATTCTTTAATGGGACAAAAATTGCAGCCATCTTGGTTAGGGAGAAAATCCAAAACCAGCCTAATTGGAATGAATGTCAGTAGAGGCATAGGTGTTGCATTTCCTGCTTCTACTTGTTCAGGAAAATGAAATTAAGGCATGTGACGTATCAGAAATTGTGTAGTGGAATTATAGTCAACCTAAAGATAAATAAATACAGTTTATACGGGTTTTATACCAATTTTCTGTATAAATAGCCTCAAAAATATGTGTAAACAGACCACAAATGTCTCAGATTTTGTTTTCTTGGAAAGCGTTTTCTTGGAGTGCTTTTATGTGACGCAATATCAGTACTTGTTGCAGTTACAACTTGTATAAGTCCTATCATCCACTGATATGAGCCAGTGCTTGGCTGTGGATTGACTGCATTGTTTGAATGGAATGCTGGCGTATTGGCAGTCTTGGAATGTTCTCCTAACATTCACTAAAATGTGCACAACATCTGTAACAAACACCACAGAACATTCCCCTAGGGTTTTTTATTAGGTTTCCATGTACTGTAATAACACAATGTCCCAGTAATGTTTTTAGAACATAGTGCTGCAACAAAATGTGGGAACATCTCTTGTGATGTCCCCACAACCTAACGAAACGTTCAGGGAACTTTTAAAGAAACAGACTAAATGTGTTCCGGGAACAAAATGTGTTCAGGCGAATGTTTTATACAAACACTGTATAATCATCTGCACAACTGGACACGTTTTGTGTTATTGGAACTTTTGGGGCAACCTAATGATTGTTCTGGGAACCAATTTTGAGTTGGCTGGGTTTACTCTCGGTACAGTGTGACACCTGGTAATCTTGAAGCATCATAAAAACAACACTGGATGAAATCCCGACATAAGATGTAAACCCTCTACCTGGATTTCTGAGCAATAGCGTCCTCAAAGGTTAGGATTTTTACTCTCAGTGAGACTGGTTCACAGACAGGAATAAAGTGAGTGCACCAAAAGCCCTCGGATTTAACTCATCAGGTACTTAAATCGTCTGCTATTATTGTCTACTCTCTTTCTATCGCTGCCATTTTATTCTCTGCCATTATCATAGGTTTGAGAGGTTCCATGAATCAATTAGATAGAAACATTATGCAAATGTGACAGGGATGTTACCAGGCAGAATAACAGTCTATGTCAAACCAAAACCTAGACATAATACTGACGTTTTGTCGTCACAAATTATCAGTGGTGGAACAAGTTCCTAAGATACCTTAAGAGAATAGGACTCAAGTAAAAGTAAAGGTCGCCCAGTAAAATGTACTTGAGTAAAAGTCTAAAAGTAATACGTTTTAAATATACTGAAGTATCAAAAGTAAATGTAATTACTAAAATATACTTTTAAGTGTCAAAAGTAAAGGTAAAAGTATAAATAATTTCGCATTCCTGATATTAAGCAATCCAGGCGACATGATTTTGTTATTTGCGGAAAGCCAGGGGCACACTCCAACACTCAGACATAATTTACAAATGAAGCATTTGTTTTTAGTGAGTCCACCAGATCAGAGGCCGTAGGGATGACCATTGATGTTCTCTTGAAAAGTGTGTGAACTTGACAATTTCCTGTCCTGCTAAGCATTCGAAATGTAACAAGTACTTTTGGGCGTCAGGGAAAATGTATGGAGGAAAAAGTACATTATTTTCTTCAGGAATGTAGGGTAGTAAAAGTAAAAGTTGTCAAAAATATAAATAGTAAAGAAAGTATAGAATACCCCAAAAATGAAGGGCCTCCCAAGCTGCACAGCGGTCTAAGGCTTGAGGCGTCACTACAGCCCCGGGTTTGATCCCTCGACTCCACGTGATAGCCGGGTGCCTGCAAGCTGACTTTGATCGCCAGTTGGCTGGCTTCCGGGCTAGATGAGCAAGAAACAGTGCAGCTTATCAGCGTCGTGTTTCGGAGGACACATGGCTCCCAACCTTCGCCTTTCTTGAGTCTATAGTGGAGTTGCAGCGATGGGACAAGACTGTAACTACCAATTGGATATCACAAAGAAGGGGTAAAAGTTGTGGTTTTACCTAAGTACTTTACACCACTGTAAATGATACGTGATTAAATTGAGCTCTCTCACATTCTTTCCGCCTCATCAACCAATGTAAAGAAGTTACTTATATAGAACTAAATGTTGCATGTTATGTACTGCATGTTGCAATGTTATGTACTGCATGTTGCATGTTATGTACTGCATGTTGCATGTTATGTACCGCATGTTGCAATGTTATGTACTGCATGTTGCAATGTTATGTACTGCATGTTGCAATGTTATGTACTGCATGTTGCATGTTATGTACTGCATGTTGCAATGTTATATACTGCATGTTGCATGTTATATACTGCATGTTGCATGTTATGTACTGCATGTTGCATGTTATGTACTGCATGTTGCATGTTATGTACTGCATGTTACATGGTATGTACTGCATGTTGCAATGTTATGTACTGCATGTTGCATGTTATGTAATGCATGTTGCATGTTATGTACTTCATGTTGCATGTTATGTACTGCATGTTGCAATGTTATGTACTGCATGTTGCATGTTATGTACCTCACGTTGCAACATGTATCATGGTATGTGGCTACATCACACCCCTGGTTTCTCCTCCCTGTGGTATGGTCATAAATTATAAATATATATATATATATATATATATATATATATATATATATATATATATATATATATATATATATATATATATATATATATATATATATATACATATTCACCTTTATCTAACCAGGTACGCCAGTTGAGAGCAAGTTCTCATTTACAACTGTGACCTGGCCAAGATAAAGCAAAGCAGTGCGACAAAAAAACAACAATACAGAGTTACACAGCACAATATCAACAGCGTTCATGTGTCGAGATACTGTACTGTACATTCCTGCATGTAATGGTATGTAAAATAGCACAATTATGTAGCTGAGGCTAAAACCCTATTTCCTCCTCCCACCCTAGTGTTTTTTTGCCCACACTGGCCCGCCTTGCATGCAAGGTGACTGGCCTCACACTCCTTTTCCAGCTGGTATGATCTGGGTGCTGCTTCTTGGTCGTCTCACAGTAGTTCATGATTTTCTAGTCCTGGTTCTTCTTGGAGAAGCTTGTGGAGCATCACCGCAAATAGCTGTACCTAAATGCAGATGTTTGCATAATGGATTATGAGCGGATGTGAGGGTTTGGTGTTGTGCACATTGTTCCCGTTGAGAAAGTCCAATTAAAGTAATCAAGCAAAACCGGCAAACAACAAAACAGGAAAGCATAGTCAACAGATGATGTCATGGAGCAGGAGGCTAAGAAAAGAAGAAACCAGTACAAGGAAATCGCTGGTCACTTTAAATGGAACACTAGTCACTTTAATAATGTTTACATACTGTTTTACTCATTTCAGATGTATATTTATTGTCCTAATATTTATATATTTCTTAATTCCATTCTCTTACTTCTAGATGTGTGTGTATTGTTGTGAATTGCCGGACACTACTGCACTGTTCGGAGCTAGGAACGCAAAGCATTTCGCTACAGCAGCGATAACATCTGCTAAATATGTGCATGCGACCGATACAATTTGATTTGACATGTATCCTACTTTAAACTACAATGAGGTAATTTAACACATTTTCCCACTTACGTCATTCTTTCCCCTCAAATCCTTCTTTTTTTACCTTCATCAAATACCTTCCTATTCCTCACATCTCTCCCTTCTCTTTCCATGACTAATCTGTTCCCGAAGGGGCCTCTGTCTCGCTCTTAGCATGAGAGTGCGTAGTGCAGCGTATCCGCGACATATTAAAAATGAACACTCTCCTAATTTCCTCGTGAACAACAACAATGCAATATTCAGGAGATCCTCGTCAGTCTGAACACTCTCCTGTCCTCTCCTCATATTAACCAATGAAAAGGCCATTAGAGTTACTATTACTATAATTATAGAGGGGAGAAGGCTTGAATAGGCATCCACAAGTACGCTGGCCTTATATTCAAACTCAAAGGACAGGTTCGTGAATGACATTTTTTTAACAACCCAAATTAGGTCGTCTAGCCTTACTAAGTGAAAGCCATGGTACATGTTCACGTGTGAGGCTTCGGAAGTATCGTCGGAGGCGCGTTCGACATTGCTGAGACTGTGTGTGTGCGATACCGTATCCGACGTTATAGCACGTCAGGAGCATCTCGTTAGTATGTAACAGATGTGTCATGGAGCGGTGCGGAAAGCCACCAACCTTTTTGATACGAGAGCACTTCATCTCAGATCTGACAGGAACAGGCGAAGAAGTGTGACATTGTTCGCACACTCCTCCACTTGTTCTCGACATTGTGTTCGGCACGCACAAAATGGTGGAAATGGGGTCCAAAACAGACGGGGGACTGTGTGAACTTGTCCAATAAGATTGTGATTCCTGGGGGTTCTTGGCCTATCCACAGGGGGTACTTGAGAAGACCCGTGAGACCATAGGCCTACTGGTAAAATGCACATGAGGGGGTACTTCAGGGGTACTCCGGGCGGAGCTAAATTCAGTAGGTGGTAGAGTAAGCGAGAAAGGTTGGGAATCACTGCGATAAGAAACGCTCGGTTTCTTTATCCGTTGCAAAACATTTTGCTGCGTTATGCCCCAACGAGCGTGACCCATTTTGCCTCTTCCCGCTGATTTCCCGCGTCAGTTTGTCAACGGCTTTTGTGTCAATCTCTGTCTACCTTTTGGATAACTGCATTTATGGTGAAAACACATGTTTCATGTTCATATTCAAAGCCATTAGGGATATTTTGATAATTGCTACTTTTTTTTATCTGTTTGAAATGGGAGGTGCAGATGGTAACCACTTTGTGGGGGCGCATCAAACCCATACAAAATAATTACACAAGTGAGAAGACTCATTTTTTTGCCTTGAGGTGAGAGTCCAAACAGAGGAGAGAGAGAAGAAGAAAAGGCAGATGAAGAGAGAGGAGAGAAAAGGGGAGACCGAGAGAGACAGAAAGAGATTGAAATAAATAGATGCAGGAAGAGAGACACATAGGGAGAAATAGAAAAGTAGGATAGAGAGAAAAAGGGAAGGTACTGAGCATTGCTAAGTGCATTCAGCATCAGAAAGCGTGAGCATCAGTTCTGTCCAGAGGAGGCTGGTGGGAGGACTTATAGGAGGGCGGGCTCATTCTAATTGCTGGAGGGGAATAAATGAGTCGAACATGTGGTTTCCATATGTTTGATGTGTTTGATACCTTCCATTGATTCCATTCCAGCCATTACAATGAGCCCGCAAATGCACATTCCATGTTCCCCCATCCTGTGGTCCCTGTGTGGTGACTGAGATCTCCCACCCCTCTGTCAGTTCCTTTACAATACATCACTCCGAAGGTAAATGATTAGTGTGACACCAGCTTTTTAAAACCTCATCCATCACATGTCAAACAAGCCAGCCCCCACACACGACTTAGTGTGTCGACCCCAACGGTCCCACCTGATTAATCACATAGCCGTCTCTTCCTTAAATCATAATCACTAGCTATCATCATGTCAGTAATGTGTCATCATCGCAGAATGATTGTGGTTAGTCTCATGTCAGATGCCATGTTTTGGGTGACTGTGAAAGTACTTTGTGACAACTGCTGATGTAGAAAGAGCTTTATGAGTAAATGTTATTGACTGAATGATGTTTCTGTTTTTCTTTTCGTGTGACACAGAGATCAATTCTGGTACTTTGTTCTTAGAAGGGCCCTCAAACAAAATCATTAACAAATATTTTCAGTGTCACTCAAACGGAGTGCTTCTGTCAGGACAGTGAAACAGACACAGAGGAGACGTTTAACTTGTGTGTGTGTGTGTGTGTGTGTGTGTGTGTGTGTGTGTGTGTGTGTGTGTGCGTGGGTGCGTGCGTGTCCTTGCCTCTCTAGGCCAGATACCTGGTTTTTAAAATGTCCCTTTGCAGCTCGGCTCCTCTTCCAGCTCCGAATCCCCGTCTGTCTGTCTGTCTGTCTGTCTGTCTGTCTGTCTGTCTGTGTCTGTCTAACTACGTCTGGGTGGCCTCTCATCTTCCTTGGCTAGGCAATCTCCTGACACATCCGATTCACCTCTTTCTCTTTCATCTAGGGACGGGGAGCGGGAGGGAGGGGGAGAGAGAGAGACAGCGGGAGTGGGAGGGAGACCGGGGAAGAGGGTGAAGAATAGGGAGAGAGGAGGGGAGGGAAGAAAGGAGAGAGGAAGAGAAAGGAGAGCAAGAGAGAGTGAGGGAGAAATAATTTGAGGGCAAGAGAGTCAGAGTGAGAAAGAAAAAGGGGGAGTGAATAAGAGGTATTTATTGTGTTGCTGGCATTAGGGCTCCTGTTCAATTTTCTTTGTCTCAACTCAAGGAGAGACCTTTCCATTCTCAAGAGGATTTGCTAGAGGAAGACGAGTGTTTTACAATGGTTTGGGCAAACTATTCCTTCCCTTCTTTTTACATCCCTCCCTCATCTCTCTCGCTCTCTCGCTCTCTCCTCTTTCTCTCCCTCCTCTTGTTCCCCAATACCTCTCACTTTGTTTGTTTCTCTCTTGCTCTTTCTCCCTATCCCTCGTTCTATCTCTCTCCCTCTCTGTCCCCCTGTCCCTCCTCTCCCTTGTCTTTCTCTCCCTCTCTCTCTCTGCCCGGGAAATCACATATCCACTTCAGCGAAAATGACAATGATCCTTCAAGCATGAGGGAAACTTTTTTTAGCTGAAATCAGGATGCATCTCGTGGTGTCAACCTGACAAAGGCTTGCCGTGTGAGAATGCTACGCTGCTGTCCTGCTGCTATAGTTTTCACTTGGTTACACATGTCTCATTTTAAACACAAGGAGGGTCAGAATGTTCATGACATGGATAATGTTATGCTTCAAGATCATGTATGCTTCATTCCAAATGGCTGCATCTCTGTAGCCTGATAATGCTAGCAAAGAAAGGGAGGGTATATTACTGGAAACTTCCGAAGTTTACAAGTAAACTACCAGATTTTTGGTATCTTTTGAGTATTTAATGTGATCTATCACAAGACATCTAGAGGCCCTTTTTGGGTGTCTGTGATTATCTCTGGCCCTCTGTGTGACCTAATCACATGTCAAAAATATGAAATAACTAAATACAATTATTTTCTAATAAAGAAATGTATGGAAAAATTGGAAGACTTGCAGAGTTAATTGGAAATAATGCCATTGTTGATTAGATGCTTTTTTTCATTAATTAGGCTATTTTCTCTTGAACCAAATGTTCTATCCATTAGAAACTCATGGATAATATCAGATATTTAAAAAAGTGAATACCATATATGAATACATTTTTTTAAAAGTTATTACTAAAGTTACCGATAAGTTTGATAAACTACTGGTAGCGTTTCAACCCTAAGCCTGATGGATGGAGAGTAAAAGTCTTTCAGTGCTGATGTGCTTGACGTGATGAATTGTGTCTAGCCAGTGCCCCCTTGTGCTTGTCTTAATGTGTGCATCCCATTCCTATGAAAAATCACAAGTTGATTCAATATCACATCAAGAAAGATATGGTACATTTAGGATCAGAATCACAGTCTCTAGACTGACGTCCAACTGTAGGCTATATCTTTATGGATATGTCAAAGAATAGACAGATATACATTTCTAGTTCAGTATGATAGACAGATAGACATGTCTAGTTCAGTATGATAGACAGATAGACATGTCTAGTTCAGTATGATAGACAGATAGACATGTCTAGTTCAGTGTGATAGACAGACATGTCTACTTCAGTAGGATAGACAGATAGACATGTCTAGTTCAGTATGATAGACAGATAGACATGTCTAGTTCAGTGTGATAGACAGACATGTCTACTTCAGTAGGATAGACAGATAGACATGTCTAGTTCAGTATGATAGACAGATAGACATGTCTAGTTCAGTAGGACAGACAGATAGACATGTCTAGTTCAGTATGATAGACATGTCTAGTTCAGTGTGATAGACAGACATGTCTACTTCAGTAGGATAGACAGATAGACATGTCTAGTTCAGTATGATCGACAGATAGACATGTCTAGTTCAGCAGGACAGACAGATAGACATGTCTAGTTCAGTAGGACAGACAGATAGACATGTCTAGTTCAGTATGATAGACAGATAGACATGTCTAGTTCAGTAGGACAGACAGATAGACATGTCTAGTTCAGTAGGATAGACAGATAGACATGTCTAGTAAAGTATGATAGACAGATAGACATGTCTAGTTCAGTAGCAAAGTAACCTGTCTCTATTTAGCCATGATTTAATACACTGGATATCAATGCCAGAGCTGTGGAAGGACTTTGAGTGTGGCTTTCCATTGAGTGTGGAGAGTGAAGTACAGAGAATTGCAATGGATAGGATATGTGTCACGTTCTGACCTTAGTTCTTTTGTCATGTCTTTGTTTTAGTATGGGCAGGGGGTAAGTTGGGTGGGTTGTCTATGTTCTTTTTTCTATGTTGGTGTTTTGTGTTTGGCCTGGTATGGTTCTCAATCAGAGGCAGGTGTCGTTAGTTGTCTCTGATTGAGAATCATACTTAGGTAGCCTTTTCCCACCTGTGTTTGGTGGGTGATTGTTTCCTGTTTTGTTGTTTGTGTCACCATTCAGGACTGTTTCGGTTTTCGTTTCCATTCACTTTGTTGTTTTTGTATTGAGTCGTGTTCAGTTATTATTAAAGTATCATGGACACTTACCACGCTGCGTATTGGTCCGATCCTTGCTACTCCTCCTCAGACGAGGAAGAGAAAAGCCGTTACAATATGTAGTATTCATTCTACCTGTAGGCCCCATATCAAGCATTTGATACAAACGAAAAGCTGTGAAGACATGAAGCCAACTACATTTTTTTTTATCACTTTGGTGTAATTTTCCAAGCACGTTTTCAATTGAGTTCAACAAACAAATTCACAAAGTCACTTTTCAATGCACCAAATCACTCTTTGAATTTGGATACATACAATACTCAATCTAAGTATCTGCTTTTTCCAAATGCAATATTCACTTAACTTTTTACATTCATTTCTTGTAATTTGTTAACAATACAATTAACTATCACTTAATCAAACTGCTCAAAACGGATAACTACTGAACCACAATGCGGAGTGCCTAGACACATCCCTTAGCCGTGGTACACTGGCCATATACCACAAACCCCCGAGGTGCCTTATCAACGTAATTAGAGCTGTAAAAATAAATGTTTTGTCATACCCGGTCTGATATACCACGGCTGTCAGCCAATCAGCATTCAAGGCTCAAACCACCCAGTTTATAAAACAATATAGTCCACTCATCATCTGAATGTCATTGATACACTGTCAGCTGCAGAATTTCAAGCGGAGACAGGTAGTGCTGTACCCGTTGACAAGTCGGGGAGTAAAGGTGGGGCAGAAACGGAATCCAACGCCATGCTACGTTTTTACAGTGGCCAACAGCTTGACAATACCCCTGTTCCTGAGGATTTATCCTACGTACTGTATAAGGATAATGAAACTGTAAGACACGTTTTTTCCTCAACCTGCCATTCGATCCAAATTCATTTTTTTTTTTTAAATGGTGCTTGTATAGTAAAATGCCGTACGTAAAATGATATTTACCATCTACTATTGTTTCTATTCAGCGCTTCATTTTTGCTATTGGATGTAATGGTAGTTAAAATGACGATGTGGTGAGCCTATCATTATCTGATGTATTGGTGACTAAACTGAATGCTCTCGTGGTATGACTCAGGGGTGAAAGAATGACTCAGGGGTGAAAGACGTGTGAAACCTCAATGAATGCACAAGCAAATGTCCTGAAAATAACATATGGGGTATGACAAGTGTTATCAGCTTAGAGTTTTGTACTTAAAGATTTGAAAATATAACACTTATATCTGGGGAAAAAGGTGCCAAAACAATTGGGAAAAAAAACTGTAGTCAACCCGAAATTCCATCACACATCTGCACAAACAGAGTTGCCTAAGGCGAGAGGAGGCTAGGTTATGCACAAGTGCACAAGGAAGTGAATTGCATTAGAAGTTCTTGAAGCCTTCAGAATAAGTCAAATATCTTTCAATTCCCACTTTCCCAAAATAAAAAACTGTTTTTGAACTGCATGGCAACTTTAATCCCTATAAAGTACACTACTTTTGGCCAGAGCCCTATGGGGACGACTATGGGCCCTGGTTAAAAGTAGCACACTAGAAAGGGTATAGGGTACCATTTGGAGCAAATATAGGGTGTGTGGAAAGCAACCTAAAAAACAACCTTGGGTTCCCAGAACTCTTATTATGTAAGATCCTGCTGCCATGTTGTTTTGATCCGCAGTAGGCAACACTTTGAGAGGCATCTCTCTGTGGATGGGGCTTTCATCTGTGAAGTCTTCTCCAGACACACACACACACACACACACAGATGACAAACACACACACACACACACACACACACACAGGGGCACATACTCACATACAGGAGCAAAGATCCACACACTCATGTACACACCACACACACACACACACACTCCTGGGTGTGTTTTCAGTGAGTAGGCCGCCTTACCTTCAGGTTGGATGCCCTTTGTGTTGATTGTCGAGGGACAGCTGAGCAGCTCCATACTCAGGGCGTTCTGTGTGTGTGTGTGTGTGTGTGTGTGTGTGTGTGTGTGTGTGTGTGTGTGTGTGTGTGTGTGTGTGTGTGTGTGTGTGTGTGTGTGTGTGTGTGTGTGTGTGTGTGTGTGTGTGTGTGTGTGTGTGTGTGTGTGTGTGAGATGTAATTTGGTGTTTCTCTCTTGCAGCTGCTCTATGTCCTTTGTGGATCGCTCATCGAGGATCTGCAAGGGGGTAAAGGGGGCACAAATCAAATCCAAACTCCCAACAATGTAGATGTACAGTTTCATTCCATTGAGTGTAGGTAGATGAAAGAAACACAGAGAAACAAAGTGCCTGTTTGTTTGAAATGTGTTTGATAGGCAGCAATGCAAATGTGTCAAAATATTAGTCACAAAGGACAAACACCAATTGAAAGAAACTTGCAAATGGCACTAAACACCAATAACTAATGCCAAAAAAGGAAAAAATAAAAAAATAAAAAAAGATGTGCTGTATTCACACTGATACAAGCCAAACCATGGTAAAGGCTTGAGCATTTATCAACATCCAACTTGGCAGTGGGAACCAGGCACAACCAACGGGCACCAAAGGCCAAGTTGGCACTCCCTGGCCAGTCTGTGCCCATTTGAACAGACTGGAGAATGGAGGGATGGGAGAGGAAGGAGAGGGGGTGAGAGAGGGGGAGAAGGGGTGAGAGGGAATGTGAAAGGGGAGATTGGGAGAGGAGGGGAGGTGAAAGGGTGTGGAGAGAGAGAGAGAAAGAGAGAGAGAGAGAGAGAGAGAGAGAGAGCCCTTGTCGTGGTGGCCTCAACTGCTGCCTCCTCTCTGCTGCTGCCTGTTGCTCCAGCCTCTGCTGCCTCCTCTCTGCTGCCTGCTGCTCCAGCCTCTGCTGCCTCCTCTCTGCTGCCTGCTGCTCCAGCCTCTGCTGCCTCCTCTCTGCTGCCTGCTGCTCCAGCCTCTGCTGCCTCCTCTCTGCTGCCTGCTGCTCCAGCCTCTGCTGCCTCCTCTCTGCTGCCTGCTGCTCCAGCCTCTGCTGCCTCCTCTCTGCTGCCTGCTGCTCCAGCCTCTGCTGCCTCCTCTCTGCTGCCTGCTGCTCCAGCCTCTGATGCCTCCTCTCTGCTGCCTGCTGCTCCAGCCTCTGCTGCTGCTTCCTCTCTGCTTCCTGCTGCTCCAGCCTCTGCTGCCTCGTCTCTGCTGCCTGCTGCTCCAGCCTCTGCTGCCTCCTCTCTGCTGCTTGCTGCTCCAACCTCTGCTGCCTCCTCTCTGCTGCCTGCTGCTCCAGCCTCTGCTGATTCCTCTCTGCTACCTGCTGCTCCAGCCTCTGCTGCCTCCTCTCTGCTGCCTGCTGCTCCAGCCTCTGCGGCTTCCTCTCTCCTTCCTGCTGCTCCAGCCTCTGCTGCCTCCTCTCTGCTGCCTGCTGCTCCAGCCTCTGCTGATTCCTCTCTGCTGCCTGCTGCCACAGCCTCAACAGCTTCCTCTCTTCTGCAATAGTTGGCTCTATAGGTCTTGGCTCTGTAGCCTACGGATGACTGCTTGGTGCCCAGGTAGGTCCATGTGCAACCGGCTGCTTCACCTCCTTCTCCTCTGTCTCCGTCCGCCGCGTCTTGGGCAGACCTAGGTGTTCTGCTGGAGCTGTGGGTGGATGGACACAAGATGTAAACAGGATATTTCAAAAAAGTAGACCATGCAGCCTGGCAGGTATTCTGACAGGCAGACACTGAAGTGCACTGTATGCTAAGGCCCTGATCTATTTAGAGATGTGAAGAGGTCTGTCTACTGTACCACAAACAAAGCATTACAGGTTTGAAGTTGCAACAGACGAGGCTTGAGTCCTTCATTTATCAACCATTGCAGGGCCAGGATCCAGATAACTGTCCATGTTTCTGTTTCTAGTCATAGTAACGTACGTGAAAGGGAAAATGCACTGTTCAAGATGCAATATTGTATTATATATTTGATTTGCTGACCTCAGTTGGTTCAGCTGAGAAGAAACAGCCCTATGCTTTAGCCTTATCTCATTATCCTTGGTAATAAAATCATGCACACAGCACTATTATGTGCCTGGCATACCTGAGCCTAAGAAAATCTGCATAAACCAGTGCATCAAAATAAGGTGCTTCTGTTTGTCTAAGCTTGTTAAGTTGCCAACTTAAAGGGCAATTCTGACACTTTCCAACCTCATATTCATCAGCACCAAACCCGTGTCTACCAGTGGTGTATTGTAACGATGTAAAAAATACTTTAAAGTACTACTTAAGTCGTTTTGGGGGGTATGTGTACTTTCTTAACTACTTATATTTTTGACAACTTTTTACTCCACTGCATTTGCAAAGAAAATATTTTTACTTTTTACTTTTTACTCCCATACATTTTACTCCCGTACAAAAAGTACTTACAAAGTAAAAAGTACTTAAAAAGTACTTTAAAAGTTACATTTTGAATGCTCAGGCAGGACAACAATGTGGTACAATTCACGCACCTATCAATATTTTCATCCCTACTGCCTCTGATCTGGTGGACTCTCTAAACACAAATACTGTGTTAGTAAATTATGTCTGAGTGTTGGAGTGTGCCCGACTGACCGTCATTTTTTTGTAAATAATAATAGTGTCGACTACTTTTACTTCATGCTTTTACTCAAGTATCACAGTTGAGGACTTTTTCCACCACTATACTGAAGTACATTTAAAACCAGACACCTTCAGACTCGTAAAAGTTCGTAATTTACAGGGTGACTTTCACTTTTACTTGAGTCATTTTACTTCTCCTGACATATGACAACTGAGTACTTTTTCCACCACTGGTGTCTACATGTTGGAAAACACGTTTCTATAATCTGTGATTAAAAAGATAAGAAGAAAGGTCCTCAAAAAAATGCTTCTCTGTGACATCACAAGGTAAGAATAAAAGTTTTTAAAAAGCAGTGATTTTCAAAAACGTGCATCAAGTTCCTAGCCTAAGGGAGTGCATTATTTTCATGCTCCTCGCATCACCACGAATCTCATAGTGTTTGAAAATAACTGTTGTCAAATTATAACCGCCAAACCGCGCTCCGTAACACCCGCCCGTTTAACCCGCAAGCCAACTGCACCAATGTGTCGGAGGAAACACCATTCAACTGATGACCAGAGTCAGCCTGCAGGGTGCCTGCCCGTCACAAGGAGTCGCTAGAGCGCGATGAACCAAGTAAAGCCCCCCCCCCCCCCCCCCCCCCCCCCCGGTCAAACCCTCCCCTAACCCAGACAACACTGGGCCAATTGTGCACCACCCTATGGGACCCTTGGTCACAGCCGGTTGTAACAGTTTGGGCTCTAACCTGGGTCTCAAGCAGTGCATTAGACTCCAGAGTCCCGGATATGTGTTTTGTTTCTCACCTTAATATAAAATGCATATATTCAAACGTTTTTATTAACCTTCATTTTGTACTACCTTATCATTCAATATACCTTTCTTTTCCTAATGTGCCATGCCCTAAACAGACGTATTCATTGTGATGCATCAACCATTTTTAAAGTAAAGCTTTAACCATTTTCCATGTATAGTCTTTTTCCTTTCCTAGAAGGAATTCAAGAAAAATGTTCCCAAGCTTGCTGGTGATGGCCATAGAAATAAGGGCAATCAGGGTTCGCTACATAATTAATATGATTCTCTTCACTGCTCAAAATTAGCCTACTGAATAATGCAAGTTGGTGCACTCATAGCTCAACACTAATGACAACCTGCACCATAACCATGACAATTAAGCTGTACTACACATCAGCGACTGCAGCTACTTTTTTTCGCAATGTAGACTTTGGTTAAAAGTGAAAAGTTGGTCGTTTGATTGTCTTCCTGGGACAACAATCGCTCGGTATTGACTTTGACAGAGTTGGTGCTCTTTGCCGGCGGGCATGGCGGTGTGTTCATTAATTATTGGAAGAACCGCCTTTACGCATAAACCGAGGAAATATTTTCCAGGGGCTCCCATAAAATAATGAATCAATAGGCTACATGACCTAAATACCAATGTCTTAACTTTTACTAATTGTAATGGTCCGCTTGCTCTGGGATGTCAGTCTTTATTTAGTTGTAATTGTTTTTACACTAGATGGCAGTTTTACACAATTCATGGCTTGGTGATAAATATAGCATCTCCATCTCCATGTTTTCTCATCTGAATGATTCATTCCTGCGATATTTGTTTGCATGTTGCCATTTTTCAAAAATAATTTACTCCATTCATTGGGGACATGGTGAGTGTTCCTATTCCCATATGTTTACAACGAGAGATGTTTTTGCTGTTTGTATTTCTATTTTTCATAAATTATTTACTTTTGTAGAACTAATGAGTTTAGGTGAAGGTTGTAGGCCTACAGAGAAAATACTGTCCAAATCTAGGAAGTAGGCGCTTCACCTCCAACTGTTCTCTCCGGTGTTCTAAGCACGCGCAGCACACCTGCGCTGCCGCTTGTCCCACTTTTAAAACGGTGTCTTTTGGCATTTGGATGACGTGTCCGCAACAAAAGAAGCTCTGCTCTTTTGTCAAAGGCAAAAGTGTAGCATGTACCCCCTTCAACACAGCATGGCAGCTTCTTTGGAAATTAAACTAAAGTGGACAATTTCCCTAAAACCACAGGAGCTCGAGCGCACATCAGGACAGTGAAAATAAATCCGACATGGGTAATAACGTCTCCGGCATTTCAATTATCCCGTAGATAATCCCTGCATGCCTTTCCAGTCCAGTGTGAATAGTGGTGTGGTGCTGAAGAACAGCGCCTGTAGCAGACCACTCACTATCTGTCAAACTCAACACTCAATGGATGTATTAAACATTAAATTCGCATGGTCTGGATTTTTTATAAATTCAGTAGACTATAATCACAATAGAGTCCACAATTCACTATTTTCATTATATACAAATCGGGATACTTTTACTTTATCTCTGCATAATGTCGGTTTATGAAATGCATTATTTTATAATGAGGATTCTATTATACTCGTTTCTGTTGCTGTAGCACATGGGAGACAATAGCAATTGCAACTGGTCATTAGATTATAGTAATTATATTGAAATGAATGGGTGACAATAAAAACACAATGTGGGGATTACAATTACTTAAAGGAATAATCCACTCAAAACTATTTTATTCATTTTATTTTATTTTTTGTATTTGTCCACTGTTGATACAGTACACATTGTTTTGCATGTCAGCAATCAAGTTTTCAAGATACAAGACTTTAAAATGCAAATTGTAACTTGTCACATCATCATGATGATGCAAAAGTATGATGTAGCCTGTTATAATTAGCTTTTTGTAAGTCCTAAATCTTGAACACTTGATTGCTGACATACAAAACATTTGATTCTGTTAAGTGCATACTTGAACATGCATTTCCAATACAATTATCCCACAGATAAAAGCAGTGGTGTAAAGTACTTAAAGTAAAAACACCTTAAAATACTATGTCTGAGTGTTAGAGTGTGCCCCCGTGCTTTCCGTAAATAAAAAACAAGAAAGTCGAAGGGTCTGGTCTGCTTAATTTTAATATCAGGAATGTGAAAGTATTTATACTTTTACTTTTACTTTTGACTCTTAAATATATTGAAGCAATTACATTTCCTTTTGATACATATGTATATTTTAAACCAAATGCTTTTAGACTTTTACTTTAACTTTTACTTGAGAAATGTTCTATTAAGGTATCTTTACTTTTACTCAAGTATTAGAATGTAGTACTTTTTCCACCACTGGATACAAGGACAGGGAGATGCGACACTAATGGAGAATACACCATTTGTAGGGGGTCTATTGTGTTTGTGAGTGCCAGTTGTATTTAAAAATATATATTTTTGCATTTTCTCACTTGACACATTTACAAAGGAAGACGGTGGTCCCTTTTTACCGGAAACAAGATGAGAGACGTCAAGGCCACACAATCGACTGGCTAATATCACACTCACACAGCAACCTGTGGGGCATAACCTTACTGTGGGAATAAATGAGTGGATACAGCAGCGAGACATTCAGAGCTGTGTGTGTGTGTGTGTGTGTGTGTGTGTGTGTGTGTGTGTGTGTGTGTGTGTGTGTGTGTGTGTCTAATCACCAGAAACATACAGTGATTGCCTCTTGTACATCCGAAAGACAAACTTTAAAAAAAATCTGAGCAACCAGTATTCGTATTAGCCTGGTCTCAGATCTGTTTGTTCTGTATACAGATATTTTATGGTCATTGTGCACAAACAGCACAAACAGATCTGGGACCAGGCTATGTTTGTACTGGACACAGAACAGAAGGCAGGAGGAGCACGAGAGAAGGTCCCGTGATGCTTTCATCCACGTCTCCTTGACGACTATGTCTAACATGAAAACGGTTCCCATGGCGATGGTTGCTAAGTGTGATCAGTGGGAGGTAATAATAGATCTGGAGGTGGATAGAGTGATCTGTATTAGTCAGACCAGCCATATTGGAAATGCAAGACAGATGTACATTTCCAATATGGCTTTGTGTCAGAACACATTTACTGTCATTATCTATTGAATCACCTGTGATTTGCATATAGGCCCATGCTGGTAAATGCTGATTGGGCAGTAAATGATGACAGACAGACACACACACACACACACAAACACACACACACACACACACAAACACACTAACAACTCGATTCAACCACTTGATTTATGTAATTTCACTAGTGCAAATGGGTTGGTGGGGGTGTATGGAATAGCATTATGGTCTAATGTATAGCCTATGCTGTATAACAGGGGTAGGCAACTACTGTACATTCAGCTGTGGGCCGTATTTGGGGGGCCAAAACAACAATATTTTGTACGATGCAAATTGACCACAACTAAGCCCAAAAATAATTTGTATTTGAAAATAATAATAATTTCATACCTTGAATACAACGAGACACATTTTTTTTTGTGTGGCAATATTTTGGAACAGAATTCCTAAATTAATCACATACTTTTGTTGAATTCACAGTGATTTCACAGTTGTTGTTTTTAAACCACACAACAAAAATATTATAATAATTGTGAAAGGGGCAAAACACATCGCTGCCTGCTTCTGACCCCTGCTGGATGCTCAAGTCTAGTTTAGTCTATGCTGACTCAAAGAGATAGAGAGAGATCTGTTGGTGGGTGCAGGGCCAACGTTATGGGTGGGCCTTAGGCGACCTGGCACACCCTACCATACCTCCTTGCCATTCCAAATAAAATATTGACATTTTGATCATTTATTCCCCATTACATATTTCACCAGTAGTCCTAGTAAATGTACTGTTAATTCCCTTAATTTGGTTACAGTAACTTCAGTAAATGCATGCATTAATTACAGTCATTTACGTTCTCATTCTTGGTGGAAACATTGTTTGCGGAGTTCACAACCTGCTACACTTGTGAGGAACAAGTTTTATTTGATTTCATAAGCATCATTAACAGGTAATATGACAATATTGACAAAACCTTTTTTTTAATGTATGTGCAATGAGCATGTGTCTGGTTTCTCTGTCCTGGTAATGTTGAGAGAGCATGTGTCTGGTTTCTCTGTCCTGGTAATGTTGAGGAAGCACGTGTCTGGTTTCTCTGTCCTGGTAATGTTGAGAGAGCATGTGTCTGGTTTCTCTGTCCTGGTAATGGTGAGGGAGCACGTGTCTGGTTTCTCTGTCCTGGTAATGTTGGGAGAGCATGTGTCTGGTTTCTCTGTCCTGGTAATGTTGAGAGAGCATGAGCACCTGAGCACGATTAGAAGTACCTGTCCTGCTGCTTGCAAATGTAGGAACATGCGCATTTGGGGAGGTCTGATTTGAACCCGCAAAAACAGCTGTCTGTCCCAAGCTCACTGGTGCAGGAATCTCTGAGGGGCCCAGAATAGGCTAGTTGATACAATGTTGCAAGTCCGCTAGCAACAGCTTCAGGGTGGACCCAGTTGATTTATTTCACACAATGTTGCACTTCACTAGCAGATAGCTCAAGTCAAGACAGATAGAAAGGGAGTTGGACAGGTGGAGCAGAGAGGTGAATGCCACTGAAATAACCTGCATTTTCATCAGGTTATTTCTACTGTTTTCTATTTGTCGGCGTTAGGCCTATGTATTTTACGTAGTTGACGATGGAAGTTATAGGCCTAGGCTACTGGCCAATAGGCAGTGATTTAGTACTATTTTTTAAGGTAAGGGAGAACAATTTAAATTGTAGGCTATTGAATAGCCAATCATTATAGAACAGGGCTCTCCAACCCGGTTCCTGGAAAACCACCCTCCTGTAAGGTATTCACTCCAACCCCAGTTGTAACTAACATGATTCCTCTTATAAACCAGCTAATTATTGGAATCAGTTGCACGGGATTAAGGTTGGAATGAAAACCTACAGGATGGTAGCTCTCTAGGAAGAGGGTTAGAGAGCCCTGTTATGGAATATACGTGAAATGCATCATCCAATTACAACGCCTGCCTATGCCCACACATATTGTCTCGAGAAAATGTAACATTTGTAATACCCTCAAACACAAAGTTAGGCATACTTAATTTCAAAATAGGCCATCATTACTGTCAATCGGGAATGATACCTCTTCATGTTTTACCGATGAAACTGCATCTACACGCCAATCATTTGGTTGATTTCAATCGGTTTCATGTGAGTCGCCTATGCACGCCAATCATTTGGTTGTTTTCAATCGGTTTCATGGGAGTAGCCTATGCACGCCAATCATTTGGTTGTTTTCAATCGGTTTCATGGGAGTAGCCTATGCACGCCAATCATTTGGTTGTTTTCAATCGGTTTCATGGGAGTAGCCTATGCACGCCAATCATTTGGTTGTTTTCAATCGGTTTCATGGGAGTAGCCTATGCACACCAATCATTTGGTTGATTTAAATCAGTTTCATGGGAGTAGCCTATGCCATTACATCTTCTTCAATTACTTTTTCGTGAGCAAATTAGAGCAGATGGTGTTAACAAACTATGAGAACATTTATTTTATTTCAAAGTTTAGGCCTACATTCTCCCTAGTGGTGCACTATGTAGAGTTTTCTTTTTTTACCATTCCTCTTCAGATAACCATCCTAAAATCTCTTTCTCATTAGGAGCCGTTTTTGTTGTAGCAGTAACGTTATAGGTCTACTATGCTATGCTATTATATTCTGTTCTGTTACGTAAAATACTAATTACTCGTGATGTAATCTCTCATGGACAGATTCTCGAGGACATGAAACGGTAAGAATCTGTCAAGGCTCAAGGAGATTACCAGCAGCAGTCGTTCCTGGTTTGAGGTTTTCGTCGTGGATTATTTGGACAAATCAGGATTGGGCAAAGGCGGTGCTTTAACTGGCGTGATGATTTTGAAACCCGTGTGCGGATGATAAAGTTTTCCCAATAGATTCCACAGCCACAAAGTCAAAATTGCCTATATCGTAAAAATCTATAGCTATTTGGCCATGATAAACACGGGTGAAATTAGCGGAAGGGAGTTTCCGTTTGTAAGGGAGGAAACTTCGCTTCCTTCCTGTGCACAAAGGTAATCACAATTGTTAATGGCATTCTCCCAGAAGTAAAACAGGAAATGACAAAATAATTTTCCTTCTAGGTCACCAAGATGAATCTTTATGTGATCTTGAGAGACATTGATTCAGCTTTGATCTAATTTTACTCAACGAGTCTCATTGTGAGAAGTGAGAATCTTCTATTTGTCATAATTAATAATAATAATACTAATAAGTGATGAATTATGAACTATTAGTCGTAAGCAACAGATTTTGCTGATTGTTATTTTAAACGATTGGAGCGCCCCTTCGTGGCTCTAAAAGGAAAGCGCCAGGATCGCACAATGATGTTAAAGAAGTTGAACCAGTTTACGGTGCTGAAGGATAGCTGAATGTTAGCTCTGCCATGCGCAGCGGTCTAAGGCACTGCATCTCAGTGCTCGAGGTGTCACTACAGACCCTGGTTTAATTCCAGACTGTATCACAACCAGCTGTGATTTGTGAGTCCCATAAGGGTCATCCGGGTTTGACCGGGGGTAGGCCGTCATTGTAAATAAGAATTTGTTCTTAACTAAATTGCCTGGTTAAATAAATACAAGTTCAGGGAAAAAAACTATAATTTGCAGTATAGGCCTATGACTACATGGTATAGCTATGTCTACTCTATAGCCTAATGTAAATACATTTGGGATTAATATCATTGCACTATTTGTGAGGAGAGCTTTAGTTGCGAGTGGGACTATCATTGCATTTTGAGCGCACACTAGGCTGTATCATAAATAAATGTTGATTTGATTAGCTTGAACACATGGTTACAATATACTCTATTGCAGAAGAAAAGAAAACAGAGAGGTGAACTACTGTATCAATTCATTTAATTTGTTTACATTGATTAATTCATCTAATCAATTGACTAAGTAGTGAACATACTGTAAGTCATTACTACATACAATTGCAGAACATTTGTCAAATTTGGTATCGCCGCCTGTAGTCTTAATAATACCCATAAAAAAATGTTCACGCACAAGTACATGCACACCTATGAGGTCCCGTGAAAAATATCCCCCCTATGGAAAACAAATGCCCGTCCAACTGATTCATTCTGGCGGCGACCCTGGGTAGGTAGATGTACCCAGACAGATGTCTTTAAGCTAACAGACCCCCGAGGTTGACCATGCTCTCTTCACCTCAGTCTCAGAGCCTCTGGGAATAGCAGAGAACACTCTAGGAATGTGTGAAAGTGTGGCAGGAAGGAACTGTGACAGGGAGTAGAGGAGTGACTTCCTCGGGGAGACTATCTGTCTTTGTTGAAACACACACACACACACACACACAGCAGCTTGGACAGGTCAGGTATTAGGAAGCACGCACGCACGCACGCACTGACACACACACACACAGACTCAGAGGCTGAAAAATAACATGCAAATGTATTCTGGACCATAGAACAAGTTGTAGACTGATCCCTCTGGGGAAACAACACTTTACTTCCAATCCACTTCTCCCTGCCTGCATCCCAAATGGCACCCTATTCCCTTCATGCTGTATTACTTTTCAACAGAGCCCATAGAACTCTGGTCAAAAGTAGTGCACCACATAGGGAATAGGGTGCCAATTGGAAGGAGAATAATGTTTTTATCGGGGGAAAAAGTCATGTCTGTTCTGGATATAATGATTAATGTCTTAATAAGTAATACTATCTCAGAGCTAGGAGACATGCATTGGACACATTTAGGTGGATTGGGAAAGCATTAGAGGGTAGTGCCAGTCAGAATGAGTAAAATATGTAGGCATATTTATTTCACTTAATAGCTGAAGGCAGGTTGCTGAAAGAGCTTTCTACTTCATTAAGCTGAGCAGGTGTTCGGTGAGGTCCAGTTGTTCAGTAGGATAAACAGGTGACACCAATAGGACAGCGGCAGTCAACACCACTAGCAAAGCCGATACTTCGAACCCCTCCATATGCGTATAGTTCATATGCTATTTTACACTCATATACTGTATACACTCATATACTGTATACACTATAGGGTCAATTAGGTTTATGTTGACCTTTAAACTGCTGCTGTACTGTTATAGTGCTTTCCATTGAGTTATATCCAAGGCTGTTTAGTGATACCAGAGAGAATGAACGGTGGGTAGGCAGCTCCTGTCTGAACGAGAGTACACCATCGCCCTTTCATTACTGCTGCTGGGGCACTGGAGGGGCATGGCTGTTACTGTACACACACACACACACACGCACAGTGCATGCTGTTCTACTCAAGTGTTCATTGTCATGTCTGTAGACTCAGGGCATACTTGGTCAAGTTCCATTTTATTCATGAATTAATCAGAAGATAACCTTTCTAGTCATTGGAGAGTACTCATTTAATAGAACGTTCTTGTTTATGATTACTGTGCCTTGAGCAATCGGTGAGACACAGACCTATTAACAGCTAAGTGGGGTTAAAAGAGCCTGGAAATGCTATTGACAATACAAACCACTAATTAAACATGATATATTTATATTCATATCTCATCTAAAGCCATTATGTAAACCACATTACAACTATATTTCAACCATTGCATTTAAATTATTATTAGCCAACTGACATTTACACCTGGGGTGCTGACCTGTTGCACCCTCGACAACCACTGTGATTATTATTATTTGACCCTGCTGGTCATCTATGAACATTTGAACATCTTGGCCATGTTCTGATATAATCTCCACCCGGCACAGCCAGAAGAGGACTGGCCACCCCACATAGCCTGGTTCCTCTATAGGTTTCTTCCTAGGTTTTGGCCTTTCTAGGGAGTTTTTCCTAGCCACCGTGCTTGCTGTTTAGGGTTTTAGGCTGGGTTTCTGTACAGCACTTTGAGATATCAGCCGATGTAAGAAGTTTATAAATAAATGTGATTAGCCATTACATTTAAATTATTATCCATTACATTTCAATGTCTAAATGGACTTACTGTGATTGTTCTTCATTTCAAACAGTTTACTGGGCATTACAGTTTTCTTCAATCGCTTTGGTGCTATTTTCAGAAGTCTGTGGTGGATTTCCAGAACTCCACACTGAAAGTCTCATATTCAAAACGTTGTATTGTGCGTTCATACTAAGACTTAGCTACCGCACACGTGTGGAAATTGTACCAAAGTGACTGCAATAAACTGCAAGGTCAAGTGGAGAGCTATGTTATTGACTTAACCCCAAAAGCCCAAAATGACCACGACCACAATGACCTACACACAACCAGCGACCTGTAAATAGCATTTACATCAGCGTTAAGCAAGAGGACATGTTTAGCCTAACAATGATGCTGCTACAAAGACATGCGATCAGTGACGCCCAGGGACCAACCAAGACATCTGACCATAGCCCGTAACTTTCCATTCAAATCTTTGGTGTCAAAGCCAGGCCTTGATTACACATCAGTGCTCTCTATACACCTTCTAGCTGCACTATGGTTTAACCCGAAAATCATTTCTTATTTCTGCTTCAACACGGTCTCATTAGAATATGCCAAAAAATTGTGACGTTTAACCATTATAGTTATAACCTATGTTGATGTATTAGTTATCGGTCACGAGTACACTGACATATGGCTTCATATAATTAAAGGTAATAGGGACTGTTGAAGTCAGGTTATCTATAATGACTTCAGTTCCTCTCGGTGGCACTATGGACACGACCGTCCTCTCTTCCTCCCCTCGCTTGTATGACTCTAGCTGAATTATAGTGCTAGATAGTGCTACAGCAATTGGCAACCTTGTGACTGTTATCTGAGTACACAGGTGTATTTACAATGGGTTGTAAAAGTGGGAACTTTGGCTGTTAAACTGTTTAAACTGACAGAAGCAGATGGTACAGAAATATGAGACAAACAGCTTTAGGTCCACGTACAGATATAGGATCTTCATTTGAGCCAGTTTGCTACAGCAGGAATAATCCTGTAGCAATAGGAAATTATAATTATTGTATGGATTATAATTAATGGAAAAACATTTGTAGGGGTTGATACATTTTATGTTAGGGCAAATCATGTCTGACATTTTAAAGTGGAAATGACAAACTTTAGAAGGCTTTTAAAACCTTGAATACACTACAAGTTTGCATTTCTTGCTGTGCAGGGAAATTCTCATCAGCAAAAGAGTGATCAAATGAAGATTCTACATCTGTACAATGTAACACCATAGGGTTCATGGCAATGGTTCATGCCTTGTTCATTGGTAACATTGGCATCGACAATACAATACTTGATGTAATGTACACTATATATACAAAAGTATGTGGACACCCCTTCAAATTCGTGGATTCGGCTATTTCAGCCACACCTGTTGCTGACCGGTATATACAATTGAGCACACCGCCATGCAATCTCCATAGACAAACATTGACAATAGAATGGCCTTACTGGAGAGCTCAGTGACTTTCAATGTGGCACCGTCATTGAATGCCACCTTTCCAACAAGTCTGTTCATAAAATTTCTGCCCTGATAGAGCTGCCCCGGTCAACTGTAAGTGCTGTTATTGTGAAGGGGAAACGTATAGGAGTAACAACGGCTCAGCCGCAAAGTGGTAGGCCACACAAGCTCACAGAACAAGACGCTGAATCGCGTAGCGCGTAAAAATAGCCTGTCCTCGGTTGCAACTCTCACTACCGAGTTCCAAACTGCCTCTGGAAGCAACGTCAACTGTTCGTCTGGAGCTTCATGAAATGGGTTTCCTTGGAGAAGCCACACACAAGTCTAAGTGCAGCTTAGGTTTGTCGGCTGGAGTCAGCTGGAGTGGTGTAAAGCTCGCTGCCATTGGATTCTGGAGCAGGGAAACGCTTTATGTGGAGTGATGAATCACGCATCACCATCTGACAGACAAATCTGAGTTTGGCGGATCCCAGGAGAACACTACATGCCCAAATGCATAGTGCCAACTGTAAAGTTTGGTGGACGAGGAATAATGGTCGGGGCTGTTTCTCATGGTTTGGGCTAGGCCTCTTAATTCCAATGAATGGAAATGTTAACGCTTCAGCATTCAATGACATTCTAGACTAATCTCTGCTTCCAACTTTGAGGAAAGGCCCTTTCCTGTTTCAGCATGGCAATGCCCCTGTGCACAAAGCGAGGTCTATACAGAAATGGTTTGTCAAGATTGGTGTGGAAGAAATTGACTGGCCTAGAACTTGACTGGCCTGCACAGAGCCCTGACCTCAACCCCATCGAACACCTTTGGGATGAATTGGAACGTCGACTTTGACGTCGACTTTGACCTCAGCATTGCTCTTGCGGCTGAATGGAAGCAAGTCCCCGTAACAATGTTCCAACATCTAGTGGAAAGCCATCCCAGAAGAGTAGAGGCTGTTATAGCAGCAAAGGGGGGAGGGACCAACTCCATATTAATGCCCATGATTTTGGAATGAGATTTCCGACAAACAGGTGCCCACATACTTTAGGTCATGTAGTGTATTTTGAATTGCTTGATGGGAAAAATCCAGAAAGTATTATGAAGGTATTACGTAGTGTTAGAGGAAGTGCCTGACTGAATTGCAAGAACAAGGGCATACAGTGCACAGTAACAATCCAATATCTGAAAGGGCCAGTTGCAAAGTCAGAATTGAATCTGTATGGAGTGCTGAGTAACACATGGATTCCTGTGTGGGTTTCTCATAGTCAGGTGCAGTGGTGATATTTTGTGGGACTGCTGCCACAAAGCTCTGGCTGACAGTTAGGGAATTCCCTCTTGATCACATATGAATACTGTACTTCCTTGGACATTATTTTATTCTGGATACAAAGTTGACATTTTACAAGTCTTTCAGATGCTCTTTCAACATTTCTACAGTACTATACTACTATAGCCAGTTTCCATATGGTACAGCAGCAAACTCTTTGATTATGATCATGACATATACTCAGCGAAAAAAGAAACGTCCTCTCACTGTCAACTGCGTTTCTTTTCAGCAAACTTAACATGTGTAAATATTTGTATGAACATAACAAGATTCAACAACTGAGACACAAACTGAACAAGTTCCACAGATATGTGACTAACAGAAATTGAATAATGTGTCGCTGAACAAAGGGGGGGTCAAAATCAAAAGTAACAGTCAGTATCTGGTGTGGCCACCAGCTGCATTAAGTACTGCAGTGCATCTCCTCCTCATGGACTGCACCAGATCTGCCAGTTCTTATTGTGAGATATTACCCCACTCTTCCACCAAGGCACCTGCAAGTTCCCGGACGTTTTTGGGGGGAATGGCCCAAGCCCTCACCCTCTGATCCAACAGGACCCAGACGTGCTCAATGGGATTGAGATCCGGGCTCTTCGCTGGCCATGGCAGAACACTGACATTCCTGTCTTGCAGGAAATCACACACAGAATGAGCAGTATGGCTGGTGGCATTGTCATGCTGGAGGGTCATGTCAGGATGAGCCTGCAGGAAGGATACCACATAAGGGAGGAGGATGTCTTCCCTGTAACGCACAGCGTTGAGAATGCCTGCAATGACATCAAGCTCAGTCCGATGATGCTGTGACACACTGCCCCAGACCATGATGGACCCTCCACTTCCAAATTGATCCCGTTCCAGAGTACAGGCCTCAGTGTAACGCTCATTCCTTTGACGATAAACACGAATCCGACCATCACCCCTGGTGAGACAAAACCACTACTCGTCAGTGAAGAGCACTTTTTGCCAGTCCTGTCTGGTCCAGCGACGGTGGGTTGGTACCCATAGGAGACGTTGTTGCCGGTGATGTCTGGTGAGGACCTGCCTTACCACAGGCCTTACAAGCCCTCAGTCCAGCCTCTCTCAGCCTATTGCGGACAGTCTGAGCACTGATGGAGGGATTGTGTGTTCCTGGTGTAACTCGGGCAGTTGTTGCCATCCTGTACCTGTCCTGCAGGTGTGATGTTCGGATGTACCGATCCTGTGCAGGTGTTGTTACATGTGGTCTGCCACCGCGAGGACGATCAGCTGTCTGTCCTGTCTCCCTGTAGCGCTGTCTTAGGCGTCTCACAGTACGGACATTGCAATTTATTTCCCTGGCCACATCTGCAGTCCTCATTCATGCGGATGAGCAGGGACTCTGGGCATCTTTCTTTTGGTGTTTTACAGACTCAGTAGAAAGGCCTCTTTAGTGTCCAACGTTTTTATAACAGTGACCTTAATTGCCTACCGTCTGTAAGCTGTTAGTGTCTTAACGACCGTTCCACGGGTGCATGTTCATTGATTGTTTATGGTTCATTGAACAAGCATGGGAAACAGTGTTTAAACCTTTTACAACGAAGATCTGTGAAGTTATTTGGATTTTTTTCCGAATGATCTTTGAAAGACAGGGTCCTGAAAAAGGGGCGTTTACATGCATGACGACACGCTACAGCCCAGACAGATTGAATCACTACACTAGACGAACTCCTTGCCAATGCACTCTCTGCATCTCCCCATGTGACTGCCCTTTCTGTCTTTTCATTCACGTGTCGTTGCTGTTGCATCAAATGATTTGAGTGAGTTTTCGGGGGAACTCATTTTTGGACTTGCCTGGTGTTTTGTCATCCCCTGAATGGCCTGTGTTGTGTTTGAAATGTAAGCGTTTAATCTGCGCAATTTCCAGTTTGGTTATCTGTGAATTATGAAATAAAACTGGACATGTGACATTTTTGTGGACAGCTCTGGAAAGAGGAACTATTGACTGAGAGTAACTGTTTGCTTGTCCTAAAGTAACCTGATACTAACATTTTTCACGAAACATGTATATTTCCAAAACCACATTGTTATTAACAAGATAAAGAGAAATGGGATGAATTATAGTTCTGAGGAAGATTGTTATTAATAAATGGAAGCAGAGAGAAAGGACAAACAACATGACAAGTAAGCTGACATGATGTAATTAGCTAAACATGCAATACAGATGTAGGATCTTAATTTGATCACTCATTTATTGATTCGAATTTTCCTGCACGGCAGGAAATGCAAACTTGTAGTGTGTCCAAAGGGTTTAAAAGGCTTCTAAAGTTTGTAATTTCCACGTCAAAATGTCAGACTTGATCTGCCCTAACGCAAAATGTATCAAGCCTTACAACAAAAAAAATCTATTAATTATAAGTGACATAATTGTCATTTCCTGTTGCTGGAGGATTTTTTTCCTGCTGTAGCCAACTAGCTCAAATTAGGATCTTACATCTGTCTCTTATTGGTTTGAAATGTGGTTTTACACACGCTTGACATCACACCTCACTGAAAACATTCCAACCCTCTGAGGACATAACCCATGAGCAAGGCAATGAGTATCCCTGACCATGTGACCTGACCAAGAACAACTCTGGGCCTTATGCAGACCAGAGGCCATAATAACAGACTGCCATCTGTAGTCCCGCAAAGTGCAACAGTAGGTGCAACAGAGACAGCATGTATTTCGTCAGCAGGACCTAGTACACTTTTTAGTTTGTCCCGTGGCTCTGTCATACTAGATGTTGTCAGTGAGGACAAGTATTTGGGGTTGATTATTAATGAATTTGTGGATTACAATGTGTCTGTTAAGTACATCGCTAACCATGTGAATGGTGCCCTCGGTCACATTATTGCAAAGGGTAAATACTTGGGTGGGCTACCTTTTTTAAATGTTTCAATAAACTGTTTGGTGCTAGCTATTATGAATTATAATGCAGCAGTATGGGGGCACAGAAATGTTACTGTACTGGTTTTAATGCTGTTTTTAACCATGCCTGCAGATTTGACCTTGTTGTGGGTAAATACTAAATGCTGCGATTCAAGGCGATTTGGGGCTGGAGAACTCTATTGCATCACGAAGTGTCTATGTCTTTGTAAAAAAAAAAAGGATTTTGCAGCATGCCAAATGAATGTCTACGTAAACATATATTTTTATGGGCTTGTGATGTTGCAACGGCAAATAAACGTTCTATATGTCAAAGCCTTTTTTTTTTAAAACTCCGTCCATGTGACTCACTGACACAAATAGAGTGTCTTCTAGAAATGACCGCAATGCTTCTGAATCAGCACTTTTAAAGAGCAAATGAACTAAAGCGGTGCCAACTGATGAACAAGCCTGAACGTAACAAACCCGCTGCCTTTTTAAATGCACTTTTGGGACGGAACCCTGTGAACATGTTATTTTACCCAAGCAATATGGAAGCTCTTTTGCTGAATGTAGATGTGTCGTGGCCCCTTTCTCTATAGAGACTAGTCGATACGCAAAGCAGTCCCCTAGATAAAGGTGTCCCGGTTGTACTTTCTGTAACTATGAAACTGAAGTGCATGCCTTGCTTTACGGTGGGTGTCTGTCTTAATAATATTAAATGACGTGCAGTTTTATCAGGTAACTGTAATGTACAGTGCCAGTCCAAAATTTGGACACACCTACTCATTCAAGAGTTTTTCTTTATTTTTCCCTTTTTTTCTATCAAGGTAAAAGGGTGGCGACTTTTAAAGAATCTCAAATCAAAACTATCTTTTTATTGGTTTAACACTTTTTTGGTTACTACATGAATCCATACGTGTTATTTCATAGCTTTGATGTCTTCACTATTATTCTACAATGTAGAAAATAGTACAAATAAAGAAAAACCCTTGAATGACTAGGTGTGTCCAAGCTTTTGACTGGTAACGTAAATGCCTGCGCCAAAGCCTGCCACCTTATCCCCAAACGAAGACGTTTCTTTAGATGTGCCTAGTTGTCCTTTTATCCACTAGGTGAGGTGCAGTGCCTTAAACCGCTGCGCCACTCAGGAGCCAAAATTGATGATTAAAGAATTTGCACCTGGCATCTCCCTCCTCTCTCTCTTTTTCCCTCTCTCTCTCTCTCTCTCTCTCTGTCTGTCTGTCTCTCTGTCTCTGTCCCTCCCCCTCCCCCCTCCCCCTCTCTCTCTCTCTCTCTCTGTCTGTCTCTCCCTCCTCTCTCTCTTTTTCCCTCCCCCTCTCTGTCTGTCTGTCTGTCTGTCTGTCTGTCTGTCTCTCTCTCTCTCTCTCTCTCTCTCGCTCTCTCTCTCTCTCTCTCTCTCTCTCTGTCTGTCTGTCTCTCTGTCTCTCCTCTCTCTCTCTTTCCCTCCCCCTCTCTCTCTCACTCTCTCGTTCTCACTCACTCTCTCTGTATGAATAGAATGCATTATTCATTTATTCATCCACATGTATTCAGGCATTGCATAAATGGCTCAATGATCAAACACATGCCGTGTGTCATAGACCAGGCTCTGCACAATGTAGCCAGAACAGGTCATGCAGCTGAGAACAGCATGACGCCATATTAGTCATAACATGTATTTTACCCAGACCACAAGTTTGTTTGGCTTACAGGAAAGAACATTGAAACAATTGACGGCATGATTTTAATGATGTGTTTTGTTATTCAGTAACACTATGGGGTAGATGGGTTCAGTGTAGGACATAAGCTGCATTTCTTGTTCTTGTGTGATTTGTTTGCTTGATCAGTCTGCAGAGGCACCTTACAAGGGTAGTGTGTGTGTGTGTGTGTGTGTGTGTGTGTGTGTTTATGTGAACTCCTGTAAGGCTACATCAAAGCTAAAAACAGAAAGACTTGCAGGTTGTCAGTTGCTTACCAACAACCAGAGAGGCAGTCTTGCCTTGGGGGTGGATGGCAGTGTTGTGGTCAAAAACATACAGTCCCCTGTGTGAGTGAGTCTAAAATCTCTCTCTCTCTCGGACTCTCTCGCTCAGCCTCTCTCTCTCTCTGTCTATCTCCTCTCTCTTTCTCTCTCTCGGACTCTCTCGCTCAGACTCTCTCTCTCTCTGTCTATCTCCTCTCTCTTTCTCTCTCTCGGACTCTCGCTCAGACTCTCTCTCTCTCTGTCTATCTCCTCTCTCTTTCTCTCTCTCGGACTCTCTCGCTCAGACTCTCTCTCTTTCTATCTCCTCTCTCTTTCTCTCTCTCGGACTCTCTCGCTCAGACTCTCTCTCTTTCTATCTCCTCTCTCTTTCACTTCCACATATCCCCAGCCTTAGGGGGAGAGTAGGCCAATGCGTGGGAAGACCGAGAGCTGTCACACACAAACACAGTCATAGAGTTAGTCTACGGTCAAAATAGAAATGAAATAAACACTAGTATGTAAACAGACAACGTAGTTTTATGGATACGTCAACACTTGACCAATCACTTGATGCTGGTCAAATGGTACGAAACAGTCACTCTATGGTCAGCTCTAATCGTTGAGTCTCTATAGCAGAAATGTTTGTTGAAAGGTGAAAAGAATATCAATGTAATTAATTGATTTGTAAAATATCCAACTCAACTGATCTATCCAGATCTTCTTTCTAGCAGTGAAACACCCCTGTGTCAACATAAGACTCTTTAAGCCTGGCAGGCATGCTAAATACCCCTCTCTCTCTCTCTCTCTCTCTCTCTCTCTCTCTCTCTCTCTCTCTCTCTCTCTCTCTCTCTCTCTCTCTCTCTCTCTCTCTCTCACACACATACACTCTCCCATGGCCGTGCTGTGGGTGACAGATGGCAGTAGAGCCGGGATGAAAACTCCCTGAATAAATATGTAATCCACTGCTCACATGGGCCAAAGCAGATTATCAGAAACACACTACAGCACGGTGCTCAGTGGTAAAAGAGAGAGTGGAAGAGAAAGAGAGCGAGAGATAGAGATAAGTAAGCCCTAACGTCCTTTACCCCTAGAGAACAACATCACCCCCCCCCCTCCCCATCCCAACCCCTAAAGAGGCCCCCGTTGCAGACTGAACCTGAGGTCCCTAATAGCTACGGTATTCTGTGTCGTACAGGTCCTATCTGCCCCGTTCACTCTTCCTGATTAGCTTCCTATATGGGACTTTTCCCATGGTTCTCTATTGCAGTGGGAAGTATCTGACTGTAGTGACTGGTCTGCTGCGACCCTGTTATCTCTCTGATCGCCCTATCCCAGGGCGATTAAAGTCAGCTCTGATGTAATCCACACGCACAGACACACGCACACACTGTGACGGTTGCATTTCTAGATTACGGCACTTTTATGACAGAACAAGCCCCCTTCTAACCCTCTCCTGCTGAGAGGGATCATTTTAGGGGAAAGTAGAAATGCAGTCAGGTTCAGTTGAATCCTACAGTTCCCAGATACTCACTCTGTCTCAACTGTGGAGTGTACAGAAAGGTTGTCTTTTAATCCGTAGAATCCACACGCACACACATACACACACACTCAGCCACACACCAACACACACACATTTAATATGATTCCGTCCTTGAAAAAGTGACTGATTCAGATCAAACCGGACAACAGGACATGGGAGTACCCTCCTGAATCACCCCCAAGTCCTCATGATACTTTGAGACCGTGTTCTCTGCCACTAAGTTAGAGGCCGCTACCACTCATTTACGGTGACTCCTTCTCTCTTTCTCTCACATCCTTCCCTCCTTCCCGCAGGCAGGCAGACAGGCAGACAGGCAGGCAGACAGGCAGGCAGGCAGACAGACAGACAGACAGACAGACAGACAGACAGACAGACAAGATGAGATGTGTCCCTGTGTGTTTGTGTGCATCCAGCAGAGAAAAACTGATACATACATCAGCTCCTCCAATTAGTGCACTGGGAATAGAACCATACCCTGAAGAAATGCCACTCTGTCTCTTGCTACTGTTTCTTTTTCCCATTGGGGACCTGGGCCAGATGGGGCCCTTGAAAAATCTATTGGTGGCCTTTCCAGGGCCTAATTAAAAAAGCTGTTGTATTAGAAACAGCGAGTGAATGCTGTTGCTGCATCCAAGGCAATCCTCTCTATGGGACAAATGTCACTATTGGCTCTCACAAGGCAGTCACACCGTTTCCCTTTCTGTTGATCTGGGCTCAGATCAAATCGGTTTGAATGATGATCCGAAGTATAGATGAAAGAGGGGATCAAACCAGGGGTGAGATTAGTGACAGAGATAGATAGAGTGATAAAAGAGAGGAGGAGAAGGAGGAAGAAGGAGAGGCCAAATGGGGAGGTGCAGTCACAATCACACAGAGGACCAACTCACATCACCATCCGCCAGCCCCCCCCCCCCCCCCCCCCCCCCACACACACACACACACAGGTACGCTGATTCAACAAACGGGTTTTTCCGCTAATTCAGCACGGTCACTGATTAATGGAAAATGTAGTCCATTCAAGCAAAAGTACGAAAATATGCTTCCTGGTTGGAACAGCTGTTCTGCATTACACTATTGTAATGAACAATAAACACTCTATTATGATCGGAACTGCAATTTAAAGCTGTCTTGGTATATTTGGTGAGGAATTACAGCCACATGTATCTAGTGTAGGCCTAGTGGGTAAAGGAAAGAGGACGATGTCGGCCTTTGTGGTTTTAGTCTCTACAAAATGATGTTCCTGCAACAGTTAACCTGTTTTGATACTAATATGTGTCAATCATAATTTCAGTAATTCAGTTGATTCGATTAAAGTTACTTAAATACGTTTGAAAACGCTCCATCACACATGACTGAACCTTAGGTACTGTACTATAATACAGAGAAGCAAGTGATGACCTAAAGTCTCTCCGTCCACTCAAACCTGCGTACTGTTTCCATAATATATTTTGAGATATCCTTCCACCCCAAAACATTTCACTGTAGCCCCATAGACATGGAAATGACATTCTCTGTTAAATTGCCGGACCCCGTTTCTTAACAGTAATCCGCCTGGCGACTCAGCAAGATATTAAAGAAGACTGACAGATCTTATTATCACCTCTCCACTTCCCTTCCCTCAGTCCCGATGACAACTATGTTACACAAGACACGTAATCGGCTCAAACGTTCACCTTCACTAATACATGTCATGGAGTCATTCGCCCTCTCGGGCATGTTGGATAGTGGTGTAATATACATTGACAAGACAAGGTTTAGGGTTGGTTGTATTATGGTGAGGATATACCACATACTGTACTGATTGAACCCTAAGACATTGTGCTATTCCCTTTGAACCCCATTGATTTTCTGAACGAGACAGAAATCATGCAAGGAGGATAGTATGATTTCCCCTCGAAGACAGTCTGATGTGCATAGTTATTACCATTTTGTACCACAGCATTGTTGAATACTTGTTTCTGATTGGCGTTCTAGAATGGACATTAAAAACCAGATAACGGGGACAGTTGGAAAAGATACCGGGGCACCTTGCAATCATTACGCAATATGCGCCTACACGTGCAGACTGTACTTGCTACAAAGTTACAGAAGGCTAAAACCAACAACTACACAAACTCAAATCAGATACGTTGTAAACGCAGGTTCAACAAGTAAAAAACGTAGCGTCGATTTGTTTTTGCAGAAGCATATTTCTTTGGGAGCATCTGATGACCTAAAGTGATGAGTGATGAACATGCATTTCCGTCGCTAAAGCTGTCAAATCCTCCCACACGTTTCTAGTTTGACAGCTGTTGTAAGCGACTGATATTTTTGAATTCGGTTGTCATGCAGTATTGGCAGGTTTGCTAGTTTTTTAAACTACTTAGCTAGCTTGTAGCCTAGTGTTTGATATGCAACGCAATCTCATACTTAACAGCCAGTGTTGACGAGTGTCCTGACAAAAAAGGCAACGTTTTCTAGCAATGCCAGGCGAAATCTAGCATTATCAGCTCATTGTTGTGTGCAAATGAATTGTGACTGTTGGCCATAGCTACTTGGCTAGTTAGAAAGCAAGGGATAAGCACGTTACCAGCGAGCATGGCAACGTAACATGAAGAACGATCGACTGGGTCGCATCTCTAGCAACCAAAACATGAGACTGAATTTCTTTCTACATGTAAATGTGTGCTTAGTATTGTTTTCTTTGACAACTGTGGTATAAGTGGGATGAACAGCTTAAACAAACGCAATGGAAAAAACGTTGCTGTTATTCTGGCTGCAGAGGTCGTGACTGTGTAGCCATAGCGAGTTGGCTGGCTAGCTAGCAGCAAGCAAGGGATAAGAAAATCGCTACTGAGCATGGTAATGGAACATAAAGAACAAACAATTGGGTCGTGTCCGTAAATATTGTAACGACCCTGGGTTTATAAGCGAGGAAATCGACTCTGCCGCACGAGCATGCTTTTGCGGTACAATCGATAGCACGCCGGACCCCGGGCTAGAAGGTCGAGGGTTCGAGACCTGCTCCCTGCTGTTTCATTACAATATCAAACTAATCGAACGACTGGGATGCGTTTCTCCTAGTGTTTGTGTGTGTCACCAGATCTCAACCCAATTGAACACTTATGGGAGATTCTAGAGCTGCACCTGAGACAGAGTTTTCCTCCAGCAAAACACCAAATGAAGGAATTTCTTGTGGAAGAATGGTGTTGCATCCCTCCAACAGAGTTCCAGACACTTGTAGAATCTATGCCAAGGCGCATTGAAGCCGTTCTGGCTCGTGGTGCCCCAACGCCCTATTAAGACACTTTATGTTGGTGTTTCCTTTATTTTGGCAGTTACCTGTATCTCTCAGATCATATGATGTTGTAAAATATATTACCTATTACCATATGGTTTTGCTACAATATAATAACTGTTAATGTTCCGTACATAGTGATAGAGCTAAACAATGTTTATTTGATACCCACTCCATTCTTCTCTCTCTTTCTCTTCTCTTTCTCTTCTCTCTCTTTCTCTCATCCCCTCTTTCTCAGATCATATGATGTTGTCGTGTAACCCAGTAATATGTTGCGCATGACCCAGTGATGGGACGCTGGAGGCTGGCTCTGAAAAGGGCTAAGGTTTGCACCAGACGCGTCACACGGCCCTCTCAGAATATATTTTTTTGCATGTTTGAGCATTTTTAATACCTGTGTTTGGTTTGTTAGACATGTTTGATGTAGATTTTTGTATTATGAATAAAATCAAATAAATGAATTAAAATGAATTTTAAAAAGACCCAGTCCAATGTCCCTCCTCAAGCATCTGCTGACGTATTCCATGTCACCAGGCACTCAGGGATAGGTGGCTGTGTGTGTGTGTGTGTGTGTGTGTGTGTGTGTGTGTGTGTGTGTGTGTGTGTGTGTGTGTGTGTGTGTGTGTGTGTGTGTGTGTGTGTAGCTTACCTTGTCGTTGTATTGTATTGGACAGTCTTTGTGTCCTCATTTGTCTTGGTGAGATTGCTGTTTATATACGGACACAATTTCATGTTTGTTACACTTTTAGGTCAGGAGGTGGGAGAAGATGTGTGTCTGTTAGTGGAGGGCAGGATCATGCTAATATATTAACCCAGGCTGCAGCCGAATGCTACGATTTTCTTGGAAACATGTCCGACTGGTTTCCAGGTGCCATGAAAATGATCTGTTGATGTTTTTTCAGCTATAGTTTGATATCATAAAGCGCCGTCTGTTCTTGATCTATCAAACTGTTCTCGATTTGGTACAGACTGGTAAGAGAATCGACTGATCGACTGATCAAGGTACAGATACCTCCCACAAGGTTAATGTCCCCTCGTTAATATACCAGGTAACGTCATCAACTGAATCAGATACTTCATTTTTGTATTTTTTTAAATTTCACCTTTATTTAACCAGGTAGGCCAGTTGAGAACAGGTTCTCATTTACAACTGTGACCTGGCCAAGAAAATGCAAAGCAGGGTGACAAAAACAACAACACAGAGTTACACATGGGATAAACAGACATACAATACAATACATACAATAGAAAAATCTATATACAGTCAAATTTACAAATCTTACTTAACATAGTGATGAGGCCTGATACTGGTATTGGAAATTAGTCAAACGTCGCCCATCAATTCCCACAAATCCCCCTCATATCTTTTTTTTTTTACCTTTTCACTGGTAATAGTCATGGGAGATTTGATTTTCAAACAACCAAACTGCCAGAAGCCAACAAACATGTTTGTTCTTGTAGCATAACTAGGAAGCAGACAGTTAATGATCAACTGACATTCTGTTAGCATACAGTGTAACTTAACACTGTTCATGTTCCCCTTTAGGTCGTGTGCGTGTGTGTGCGTGTATGTGCGTGTGCGCGTGTTTGTGCTTGCACCTTTGTCTACACTAAGGCTAATTTCCCATAGGAAGTATCCATTTGAAATAAATCACTAGGCACAGTCACATTGACCTGAGACACAACCTCAATATCTTTTGGATAATAAACAGAGGCAGAAACGAATCAAACTAAACAAAAAGATAAGACCTATTAATGATTCTTTCTTCCTTTTAATTTTATTTGAGAATGACAGATGTACTGAAGACAGTTTTTCCAACCCATATTCCCGTTATTATGGACATACAATTCTCACCGCCTGTAGTCTGGTGCAACCACAGATAAAGAACACACAATGGAGTAGTCGTAAATCCTAAACGCTGTGTGTGTGTGAGTGTGCGTGCGTGTGTGTGTGTTTGGCAACCATTGCTGAGGCTAAACAGGACATAGCCCAAAAATATGTTGTGGGATAGGACGGACCAGGACAGCTGGGGTACTTACTAATGGAACGAGCCAGGGCTGTCAGGGCTTTCCCTTTGAGTCAAGACAATAAGGAGCGTAAAGCTTTCCCAAAGACACTAAAATAAAAGTGTGTTTGGAGTGAGTGTGTTTGTGTGTGTGTGTGTGGGGGGGGGGGGGGGGGGGGGGGGATCCCAGAACCAGACCACTTTTATTTATTTTAGTGAGTTACGTAAGGATACAGTATCTACACCTGGATTCACAAAGAACCCAACTTTACAGACTTAGTCATGTAACAGATATAGGACTGCGGGCCATGGTCAAAGAGGATCGCTTAAAAGGTTAAGATGGCACGCATGGAGGAGGTCTGTTCTTAAAAACAGGAAGACAAGGGACAGAAGTGTTTTCGCCAAGCGTGTCTTCATGAATGTCAGGAAATTCAAGGAAGTGTTGAACCGGTGTTGAACTGTAATTAGGCTACATTTAGCATCGATCTTTAAGAAGACATGATGGCCTTCGGGGAAAGCAGGCAGGAAGTCCGTCCGAGTCCACTCATGGAACTTGGTTGGGGTCAAGCTTGGCATGATCACCCTAGGTACTAGCACTACCACCTGGTGTAGACTTTGGTCAATTGGTGACGTGACGAACATTTGAAAGTAAGCCGTGTCAGACAACAGCAGTTTTCCTCATTCACTCACACACACACCCATTCTTACTTATTTAGGCCCAGTGGTCGTGTGGGAGCATCTAGGCCATTGAAAACTCCTCTCCAATTCATTCCACCAATTGAATCATACTCGATGCATGTATGTTTATATTCAAAATGTGCACACCATGTGTGAGTATACCGCCTGATCTACAAAAAACGAACCTTCGGTTTGCGGCCCTGATTTAGTTTAGATTGAAGCCACCATCCAGCCTCAAGTGTTTGTTATGGTTATGTAGCCGGAATCGTTAAAGGGGGAAATGGTCAATATTATTGTCAGTATGATTCAATGGTAATGTTTTCAACTCAAACAAGAAGGGCTTAGCTAACCAGTTGTTTTCATCACTCTCCTCTGAATACTCCAAATGGAACCTTTATGACACCACCCTCACACAACAATGCCATGTCTCACTGGGTAAAATGAATAGAATTCTCCAGCATAGATCGAAATGTTTTATTTTGAACAGCTCCATAGAATTGGGAATTAGAATGCAGTAGTCATTTAATAGGCTCTATATGGTTTGTTCGCTAGTCCTTCTTTTTTTCAGTCGATAATAATAGTGGTGGCACGTGTGAATCGGGAATGAGTGATTGGAGGGGAATTTTCCATTCATTGTACAACGCAGAAGGTCAAGATAGTGGGCCTATATGCGGTTCAACTATTCTTCACGTTGGTTGCCTTCCCAAGATCCACCACCACCCACCCCAATTTAACCCCCGATAGAAACACTCAGCCCATAAGCCTTTTCATTCACCCTTTTTTGCCAATATCACTTACATCTGTCACTCCTAGTCATTCACAAAGCCATTATCACCCTTAAGAGATATCTAAGCAGCGAACATCCTTGAGGCTAATGTAAACTACTCCGAGGCGGAGGGGCTCCGATGTCACCGTGGATACGTGATGACAGCTTAAGTCAGAGGCGTGACTCTTGAGGGGTAACCCAGGCTGTCTGCCAGGGGCAGAGGGGCACCGAGGCACACCAGGAAGCAGAAGGGACTCATTTGAAGTGAAAGGCAGAGTGCTGAGGGTAAAGAATGTGACCGCTTGGTTCCTCTGCCCCACTCTGGACCCAAACATAGTGCGGTTACTCATGAGAGAGACGGGAGGACACTGTGAGAGATAAGCCCATAGAACTAGCGCTCCAGCATAGCCTATAGCTCTCACATAGTCTGCCTATGTCCACACTCTCCATTGTATACTATGCACATTTTATTTTATATTGACAGTTCTTTAAAATGATTTGCAAGACACATCCTCTCTGGAAGGCAATGCAATGTTCCATTCTATTCTATTCCCCTGTAAAGCCTACAATGAAATTATCCAAGTGTCCATGTTACTCATATCCTTTATGATGGTTGGAAACTGGCAGCGAGCGCGTTAATAACGCTTTGTCGTGACTCCACCTTTTATGTAAATGTCTGTGTGTGAGTGGGGCTCAAGGCGCTGAGGGCGCACAGTGAATGGGGGAGCCGCCTTCACTACCGCTCTGCTTGGTGCTTAGGGAAGCTGGAGTGCACTGTGTTTATATTCCAATCAGGAGAAAGAATCGACCGTTCTGGATGTAGCCTCCAATCATGTTGTCGGCGTTGGAATGTGCATCAATACCGCAAGTGTTTGAATATTGAGAGCCGGGATATAAGGGCTGCCGACTGGAATTGTAGTCATGGGAGGCCAGATAACGCGAAATGCCTTGTACGGTAAGGAAAAATAACGTTTAGATACACATGGATCACGTCACCTTTGCTTATACTGTACACACTGTAGGTTATCGTTTCGTTCAATATGCAATATAATGGAGAATAGTTGGAGAGTGCAATTCCTGTCGCGTAAAACAACGTTGCGTGTGTATCAGGTAGGCTACCCAAATTCTGATGTCACACAGATGTCACACTGGAGACAGTTCATTATAGACATGTGCATACATTGGCTAGGCTACAGAAGGCTATTCCCTTTGATCAGTGTTCTAGTAGAAATACAAACATTGAGGTTTTTCCTTTGGGTCGATTGGATATATTTTGTATTGAATGCAGTTGAATAATTTATAGCAATTCATAGGAAAACCTGCTGATGTCAATATTCGTCTATCATCCCTTTATCCGTTTCCACGTTGATGCCATCGTTTGCGTACTTCCTCAATCGTCTTCTGTTGATGATAGTAACTGTAGACGCAGTTTGTAAGAAAGTTGCGCCCCCCCCCCCCCCCCCCCCCCCAAGCCCCTCGGTGTATTTCAGTTGTCTCACGTTGGTATGGGGGTTTCCCCCCACCCTCCCAAGGCCCTCTGTGTATTTCAAGCCTCTCGGTGTATTTCAGTTGTCTCACGTTGGTGTGGGGGTTTCCCCCCCTCCCAAGCCCCTCGGTGTATTTCAGTTGTCTCACGTTGGTATGGGGGTTTCCCCCCCTCCCAAGCCCCTCGGTGTATTTCAAGCCTCTCGGTGTATTTCAGTTGTCTCACGTTGGTGTGGGGGTCCCCCCCCCCCAAGCCCCTCGGTGTATTTCAAGCCTCTCAGTGTATTTCAGTTGTCTCACGTTGGTGTGGGGGTTTCCCCCCACCCCCCCAAGCCCCTCGGTGTATTTCAGTTGTCTCACGTTGGTGTGGGGGTTTCCCCCCCAAGCCGCTCGGTGTATTTCAGTTGTCTCACGTTGGTGTGGGGGTTTCCCCCCACCCCCCCAAGCCCCTCAGTGTATTTCAGTTGTCTCACGTTGGTGTGGGGGTTTCCCACACTCTGTGCACTGGGGGAAGTCAGTCATATCCAGCTGTGCTGTTAGTGGGCCAACCAAACCAATCAATAAATCAACTTGTGTTTATGTAGGCTATCACAGCTTAGCTCATCCTGTGCATAGCCTTATTGCCAAGTCCCAGAATTACAGTAAATGTCTCTGAAGAACAACATTTGAAAGGATTCCGTGGGTCTATGAAATGGTATTTTAACAATAAACATGACATGTATTCATTGCGCTTGGACCCTTCAGTGCAAGGGGAAACAAGTCAGTTGCTGCAAGGCTGTAATTCAGAAAATGAATAGAACGCCGTATCGTTTATCAGTGAGCATAAGCTACGTGTTCTATTATTCAAGTCTATGGGCTGTCACACGTGTAGGTCAGAACACGTGTAATAACATGTACAGTCACATCCATCCAAGTAACGTAATAAATACAATATACAGTTCATAAAAACACAATGCTGCAGCGATGCATTGGATCAGGTTACTAAAGGCCTTGTCTAGATAACACATGTTGACTTAGTTGTCTGGACCTGTAGCCGTGGAGTGGCTTACCACCACCATACTGACATCAAGTCCCGCACAGCCTCCCAGGAGTCAGACCACCTGATCATTAGGTCTAATCGAAGCCCATTGATGAATCCAATTAGGTAGATAAGGACGCAGGAGCGCCTGAGACGACAGGACAAGACAGCAGAATGATTGTGTGTGCGCGTGTGTGTGTTTGCATGTAGGTGTGTGTGCGTGGCTTCTCACTGTAGGATCAAGGTCAAAGGCCTTGAGAGAGGGAGAGGAGTCCATGTTTACTAGCCTACTTTCTTGGTTTTACACTGCACTTGCTGTTTCTATATGAAAGGAGTTAGCTGAAATCTAACTGTAAGTATGATTTTAAGTGAGTGAGTTTCGGTGTAAAGGCTAGTGTGAAGTGGTGAAAAGCCCAGATCAGGACAGTGTTGTGTTGGGGCTTGATTGCGTAATTGACTTCTCTGCTGAATGTGTTGGGAGCACTTGTTGAGGTTCTTTATCGTCTCAAAGTGGGCCAGCCTTTCACCCCGGTGCGTGCGTAAGAGAGAGAGAGGGAGAGGGAGAGATCCTCTATAGGAAGTTCAGTCTCCAAATACGAGCTGCTGATTGATGTGAAAGTCTTATCAAGGTTCCCTATCTCACCTTGTCCTTTCGAATATGAAATGTCATTTGGATATAGTCATGGGATGGAAGAAATGCACACAGATCACTCATCATGCAGAGGCCAAGAGGCTGTTCATGATTAAAGGCTAAAGTGGTATTACACATATCATCTGTCTCAAGTCACTGGAGAGAGACACAAAGAGGGAGAGAGGGAGAACATGAAAGAAATAGGGAGAGAGAAAGAAAAAAGTAGGAGAAGTTTATTTTAATTTTATTTAACTAGGCAAGTCAGTTAAGAACAAATTCTTATTTTCAATGACAGCCTAGGAACAGTGGGTTAACTGTCTTGTTCAGGGGCAGAACGACAGATTTGTAACCTTTCGGTTACTAGTCCAACATTCTAACCACTAGGCTACCCTGCCGCCCCAGCAGTAAGACGGGGTCTACTAACAGAGTAGTGCCCAGTGTGTTTAGTCATGGCCTCTTGCCATGGTGTGACAGGAACACATGTCTCGGGGGTCAAGCGGCATTGGTGGGTGCCACCAGTGTCTCCCTCCCTGTGGATTCAGACTGGGTTAACGTGAGTCAACACACACATAGCAACACACACACACACACACACATACACACTTTGTGACAATGCACATACCCCTGTTGTCATCATATTCCTCTTGACTTGACAGGTCACCTTTGAGGCGGCGCATAACGACTTTGTGTATGTGTGTGTGTGTGTGTGTGTGTGTGTGTGTGTGTGTGTGTGTGTGTGTGTGTGTGTGTGTGTGTGTGTGTGTGTGTGTGTGTGTGTGTGAGTGAGTGCGTGTGCATGCCTACATGTGTGTCAGTAAAAATAGCGTCCTGCTTGCAATCAATATACTCTCATCAGGCTCCTCCACAAAGCATTCTACAAACCTACTGTGGAGGAGCATAGGGTCATTATATTGTCATACTACACCATATCGAAGCTAAAATGAGTATTACTTATTGATTGCAGCTGCTTAACACTGTTCTCTGGGGGAATGTGGCAACATGGGTGAGCTCAGGTGAGCGACTTAGCGAGACGAGAGTCATGACGTGAGGTCTTTATTAAGTTGGACAGCTCACCTTGCACTCACTCTCAGGTCGTCATGACGCCATGACAGGGATGTCTAAATTATTCAGCTGACACAGTCTCGGTTGAAGCAGAGGGAAAGGCTATTTGAAAACGGAGCTAGCAATGTCGCTAAATTTAGCTTGAGTTGGTAGTATATTTTGTATATATTTTTTTGTGTGTTATCTATGGAATTGCGCACAGGAATAGTTTTCCTCTTTTAATCTTGAAAATCTTGAACATCTGCTCAGTCCCGACTCTCGAAACATGCGTCTATCAAGTGCAAAACAATGGTGTTGTCATGTCGTTGCCTAGCAGCAGATGAGGTAGCCCAGGTTACCACAAACATAAGTGCTGGCGCCCAGTTAGAAGAGCAGTAGAGCAGAAGGCAGTCATAGCTACAGTATCATTGGCAGTAATCTCTTCCTACCTGTAAACCCAGGAGGATAGTGTTGAGTTTTACCCACTTGATCTGTATCTCTGTCATAGCAGCTGTCATTCACACATTTACACTTAGTAACCTAAAGGCTCGTATACCTCAGTCTAAACCTATATTACCAATATGTTGTTTACACACATGTCTATAACACAAACTGCTTGTCTATAACACAAACATTACAAATGTATGATGCATAGAGGCACTGCAATAAGAGACAATGCTAGTGCTGTACAGTATATTGTTAGCTTGATCTATGTGAGTGTGATTCGTTGATTCATTTCATAGTTCATCATTTCAAGCCGAAACGCCATTTGCTGATGACCGAAATGATATACACATTGTTCAGACGACCTATGCAAACATCGTTAAAATGTTGTTTGTCACCATGCCTAAGGCTTATCTACAATCTTGTGTAAACGCCATTGCCAACAGATGCTTACAGAAAGAAATGTGAAACTGAATATGAAACGCAGGTCCTGTATTTATTTTGTGTAATCTTTATTTTATAGAACTTTTTCAATCCCCCAATTTCCTGTATTTGTAAGCAAACATTCAAATCCTCTATTCCTGGTGCTGCTATGGTGAAATAAGAAGTGACTGTGGGGTGATCATAAGGCTAAACGTCTGCCCAGAGTGTGTGTGTGTGTGTGTGTGTGTGTGTGTGTGTGTGTGTGTGTGCATTCGTTCAAGCCTGTGTGTGCGTGCTCGTGCATGTCTGTGTGTTGGTCCCGGATCTCTGGAGGATGTGTGTATTAAGCTGTGTTTTGTAGAGAAGTAAGCCTGGGGAGCTATGGGTGACAGGTGGAAATTAGTTTGTATTTTGTTTCATTTTTTGTTGTTGTCATTTTGCAGACGCTCTTGTACAGAGCGACTTACAGGAGCAATTAGGGATAAGTGCCTTGCTCAAGGACACATCGGCCGATTTCACCTAGTCAACTTGGGGATTCGAACCAGCAACATTTAGGGTTCCTTTGCTGAACCTATTAACCGCTAGGCTAACACCCAGCCCACACTTCAATGAAGAGGAGAGTGGGGAGGTTCTCATTGCTTTGCTGTGGGTCTCAGTTGCTGATAGACACCCTGGCAAGCTCCATTGTCCCTGCATTCTTATAAACCTGCTTGCCCTATGTTGCCACAGCGATTCTGTTTATGGCTTCATTATGCTTTGATTGGCACATTGTATGACAATAGTATGACACAATACCCGTTTTCTTGTGGAATCGTAACTGTGTATTATAAGGAGACTAGTATTATGATGACTATTATTATGTGTATTATGAAGACATTATAGTATTATGTTGACTAGTACTATGTGTTTTATGAAGACATTATAGTATTATGATGACTAGTACTATGTGTTTTATGAAGACATTATAGTATTATGAGGACTAGTACTATGTGTATTGTGAAGACATTATAGTATTATGTTGACTAGTACTATGTGTTTATGAAGATATTATAGTATTATGAGGACTAATACCATGTGTATTATGAAGACATTATAGTATTATGTTGACTAGTACTATGTGTATTATCAATCAATCAAATTTATTTTATATAGCCCTTCGTACATCAGCTGATATCTCAAAGTGCTGTACAGAAACCCAGCCTAAAACCCCAAACAGCAAGCAATGCAGGTGAAGAAGAAGCATAATGAAGACATTATAGTATTATGATGACTAGTACTATGTGTATTATGAAGACATTATAGTATTATGTTGACTAGTACCTTGTGTTTTATGAAGACAATGGGTTTGGGCGGTAACCAAATGTTCATATGTGACCCACCACCTTGATTCATTCCTATGTTGCAAAATTTGAAATTGTGTTTTTTACATTGATAAAAGTAGAGACTAGAAAGTTGTATATCGTACACTGCAGTTCGGGAACTATGGGAAATGAATTATTCTTTGAAAGGTGATCAACTTGTAAACCCACTTTTGAGAAAATGGCCCGTAAATGGGTTGGTACACCTACTGGAGAGCGTTTCTTTATCTACACCAATTTAGCATCGTTCACACCCTCTTAAGCCTTAGCCCTACCCATGTCTTTAGGGATTCACTCGTGAGGCCATGTACTAAACAGAGTGTATCAGCTAGTGTATTAAACAACCAAAGATTAAGACTAAAAGTGGTGAGAGTAGTAGCAAAAAGTAGTAGTAAAAATACACTTGATCTAATCCTTGGTCTATATCCTAATCTGACTTTGGTGTTCTTCTTCACATGACCGTCTCTGGTAAACACATACTATATCAAGTAGAATCAATGTTTATTTGTCACATACAGAGGAAACAGAAGGTGTAAACGGTACATTGAAATGGTTACTTGCATAGTGGAGTCTTCTTTTTTAGACCCATAATGCCAACCCATACTATCATGCACCATGCATAAATCTGCAGGTGAGCTAAAGCCAACCAACTAGGTTCAATGTTAGCTAGCTAACATGAGGCTATAACAAGCAATGCATATGGCTTGCAAAGATACAAATAATATTACTGCACAGCTCATTCACGTAGCATTAACTAGCAAACCAGCCAGCTAACGTAAGCTAGCTAGCTAACAGTACGCTGGTGCTTGCAATGAAAACGACTTTCGGACCAAATGAATGTGACAGGTGAAACGTATTGCACAAGTTGATTGCAGGTATTTACTTCAAAGAATAGCTACAAATATTTGTATTTCGATTCATGTGTGAGGCCATGTACTATGAAAAACTTTAACTAAATAGTTTCAACGGTATTGAGAAACCATCCCGTGGCTATTTCCAAGTACCCCGGTATGCGATGTCTGGTATACCGCCCAAGCCTAGAAGACAATAGCATTATGATGACTAGTACCATGTGTATTATGAAGACAATAGTATTATGAGGACTAATTCTGTTTTATGTGGGCAATACCATAATGAGGACTCAAGTGCTATTATATGAATGACAGTTATAACTGAAAGTGCCCGATGCTAAGATACAACCAGGAAGTCATTACTCCAATGTCAGTTTGTTCTCCTGAACAAATATTTGAATATTTATCCTAGCTGATGGAACACTATTCACATTCTATGCCATTATACTGTAAGTAACCCGTGCAGTATGTAGATAAGAATTACATTCCCTCACACTGCTCCAAGGGTGTGTCGTGGCACTCTATTCCCTACATAGATATATACAGTACATGCACTAAATAGGGAATAGGCTGTCAATTGAGACGCAGGCCACTCAGTCTAGTTATACAACTACAGCAGGAAGATTAGTTTACACTTTTACAAAGATGTTCATTGAAGGATGACATCTCTTAGTCATACAGAAGCCGTGTGTGTTCCGACAGGGATTAGACTTGTCATTACTGTGAGGTCATTAATAAGTCCTCACGCACGCGCGCCTGCACACACACACGCACTTATCCAGGCTACGGAAGGAGAACCACAGTATGCACAATGTTTATCCATAAAGAGACATCCTTGACCTTTGGGAGAGAGGGAGAGAGCAGTCATGTAAGGATTTTAAATGGACACCGACATGCACACACACACACACACACACACACACACACACACACACACACACACACACACACACACACACACTAATGAGGATGTTGCTGTGTCATGGGAGGCAGCTTCCGGACTAGTAGGTTAAATAGAGCCATTTTAAAGCCATGTGTGTGTGTGCGTGTGTGCGTGTGTGCATGCGTGTGTTTGTGTGTGTGACAGACACCAACTTTGGACACGTTGCTGGAGCAACTACACGATCTGATAGGAGCACCTTATCCCTTCCTACAGTGCATTTGGAAAGGATTCAGACCCCTTAACCTTTTCCACATTTTCTTAAGTTACAACCTTATTCAAAAATGGATTTAATAAATTGTTTTTCATATCAATCTACACACAATACCCCATAATGACAAAACGAAAACTGGTTTGTAAAAATGTTTGCAAATGTATTAAAAATAAGAAACAGAAATACCTTATTTAAATAATTATTCAGGCGCTTTGCTATGAGACTCGAAATTGAGCTCAGGTGCATCCTGTTTCCATTGATCATCCTTGAGATGTTTATACAACTTGACGGGAGTCCACGTGTGGTAAATTCAATTGATTGGACATGATTTGGAAAGGCACAAACATATAAGGTCCCAATGTTGACAGTGCATGTCAAAGCAAAAACCAAGCCATGAGGTCAAAGGAATTGTCCATAGAGCTCCGAGACAGGATTGTGTCAAGGCACAGATCTGGGGAAGGGTACCAAAACATTTCTGCACCATTGAAGGTCCTCAAGAACAGAGTGGCCTCCATCATTCTTAAATGGAAGAAGTTCCTCTGTGGAGATGGGAGAACCTTCCAGAAGGACAACCATCTCTGCAGCACTCCACCAATCAGGCCTTTATGGTAGAGTGGCCAGACTGAAGCCACTCCTCAGTAAAAGGCACGACAGCCCGCTTTGAGTTTGCCAAAATGCCCCTTAAAGGACTCTCAGACCATGAGAAACATGATTCTCTGATCTGATGAAACCAAGATTGAACTCTTTGGCCTGAATGCCAAGCGTCACATCTGGAGGAAACCTGGCACCATCCCTACTGTGAAGCCTGGTGGTGGCAGCATCATGCTGTGGGGATGTATTTCAGCGGCAGGGACTGGGAGACGAGTCAGGATCGAGGGAAAGATGAACCAAGTCAAGTACAGAGAGATCCTTGAGTGAAACCTGCTCCAGAGCATTCAGACCCACAGACTGGGGCGAAGGGTCACAGACTGGAGTAAAGGGTCTGAATACTTATGTAAATGTAATATTTCAATTTTGTTATTGTTAATACATTTGGAACAATGTCTAAAACCTGTTTTTACGTTGTCATAGATTGATGAAGGGGAAAAACTATTTAATACATTTTTAGAGGGAGAGAGCAGTCATGTAAGGATTTTAAATGGACACCGACATGCACACACACACACACACACACACACAAAATGTGGAAAAAGTCAAGGGGTCTGGATACATTCCAAATGCACGGTATTTGTACACACAGTATCTACCTCAATTACCTCGTATCCCTGCACATTGACTCAGTACTGGTACCCCGTATATATAGCCAAGTTACCATTACTCACTGTGTATTTATTATTACGTGTTTTACCTTTCTATTATTTCTCTATTTTCTTTCTCTGCATTGTTGGGAAGGGCCCGTAAGTAAGCATTTCACTATTAGTTTATCGAGCATGTGACAAATAACTTTTTATTTTTATTTAAATACCCCTTGTGTCTTGCATTCCTCTCTACCTGATTCATAGAGTTACCTCTTTTGTGTACAGAAAGAAATCAATCAAATTGGACACGTAACTTAGGCTCCTAGCTCGCTTTTCGCCTTCGAAAATAGCTCGCTAACAGCTAATTAATCATCTTTGGCTAATGGAATCAAAATGAGGTATTCATCATTATAAACAATGTTTCAATGCAGAGCTTGAATAAGAGAGTGGCTCCATGTGTGAACTATGTGTGCACACAGAACATCACCGAAACAATTCCCATAATTGGGCTTTTTCATCTCACTATTATACTGTAGGAATTGTACCCTCAACTCTAAAACTACTCTCTCAGAAAAAAGGGTTCTTTGGCTGTCCCCATGGGAGAACCTTTTTTCGTTCCAGGTCATTTTTCCCTCTGGGGAAAGGGTTCTACATTGTACCCAATAAGGTTCTCCCTGGAACCAAAAGGGTTCTTCAAGGGGTTCTCATATGGAGACAGCCAATGAACCCTTTTAGGTTCTAGATAGCACCTTTTTTTTCTAAGAGTGTAACCAATGGCAGCGAGAGCACAAATTAGGCATGTGAAATCCTATCAACAGTATGTATGTATGAGGTGGAAGGACCTGTTACACACTTGGAGCTTCGTAATCATCGGCTACGTCACCCAATATGCTTCCATCCTTCCGCAGATGTTACTTGAGGTCAAATTGCAGGCATTGGGAATTTTGTATTTATTTAACTAGGCCAGCCAGTTAAGATGGAACTCCTAATCACGGCCGGTTGTGATACAGCCCGGGATCGAAACGGGGTCTGTAGTGACGCCTCTAGCACTGAGATGCAGTGCCTTAGACCGTTGCACCACTCGGGAGCCCACCTATTGAGAATTAGAAGTGGAATTCTCTGGGAAGGTTGGTCATTCTGAATAACATCCCTCCGATGGTACAGACGTAGGATCTTAATTTGACCACTCTTTTGTTAATGATCATTTTCCTGTACAGCAGGAAATGGAGGCTTTTAGTGTATTCAAGTTCAATAAGGCTTCTAAAGGTTGTAATTTCCACTTTTACATTTCTAACTTGATCTGCTGTAATGAAAAATGCATCAACCCCTACAATGAAATATCAATTTATTATAATCCACATAATAATTCACATTTCCTGTTGCTGCAGGATTCGTTTCTGCGAAACGCAGGTTAGCATTTTTCATCATGAATATTCTTCTGGAGGCAGCTCTGCGGAGTGTTCACTAGCTGGTACAGCTACTTGGGATATTGCTTTTCAACAGAAGAAGTTCAAACATCGCTCATCATTCAAACTGCCCCTAATGCCTAACCCTATCCTTAAAAATGTCCTTCAGCGATGGTTAGAACTGTTACTGTTGAAAAGCAATATCCCAAGTATGAATACAGTAAAGTACAGACAGTAAAGGGTAAACAAACAACAACAAAATCTGAGCAAAAGAGTGTGTTTTTTTTAGTAGGGCATTCTAGGAGTTGGTCTGATTGGGAATCTGTGATGTCATCGGACTCCCCCCTTGCTTGAGGAACAATAGAGGAGTAATAGAGAACATGACATACCTGGACCACCTATTGAGATGTGCCTTGTGTTAAGTAAATCAGGTGTTGAATGAGGTGAAAAGGAGACTGGGGCACCTCTTTAAATTCAGACCAAAAAGCTAACCGCTGGGCTATTTAAAGGAAATCGCTCCGTTCTGCCTCCAGGACAAGACTCATGACAAGAAACGCCAACCTGCGTTAGAAACTGGTCAAATGAATATCCTATATCTGTAGGCATCGCTCCAAAGCATTGACAGACAGCCTTTCAATAAGCATAAAACACAGCAATCCTTTATGGAAAAATGACTTTCATTCAGATAGGCTGAGATGAGTTTGGAAATATTAGTGATCCTACTGTAGCCTGCAATGCTGTCCTGATAAAACGTAGCACTAAAATGCAATTATCAGTCATCTGTGGTCTGCTAGCAAACAAATAGCATCTGTCCGTATCAAGCCTGAGCCGTCCCCGCAAATCTAGCCTTTGACGCAGAGATTGAGGGTTGCTAAGGAACGTGAATTCACACTTAACCCCTGTTTCCCTCAACCAACAGCTGCGGCTCTCCTTTCGCTAGTTGTCGCTAATGCATTCAGTTCAATCTGGCCTGACACACACATACTGTACACACACACACACACACACACACACACACACTGTCCAATCTGCTGCGACCATGTATGCCCCATTCAATGAATGCTCTCCCTTTGCCCCAACGCCAAGACAAAGGACATGATGCTTGATTATGGGGCCTGAGTGAGGAAGTGGTTGTATGGGCTAAACACGCAGTGGGTATCTATTGATAAAGTAGTGTCTTCCTCCCGAATGGCTCCCTATTTCCTTTTTAGTGCACTCATTTTGGCCGTACCTGTCACGCCCTGACCTTAGTTATCTTTGTTTTCTTTATTATTTTGGTTGGGTCAGGGTGTGACGAGGTGGTTTGTTTAGTTTTTATTGTGTCTAGGGGATTTTGTATATCTAGGGTTTTTTGTATGTCTAAGGGTTTATATGTCTATGGTTGCCTATAGATTGGTTCTCAATCAGAGGCAGCTGTTTATCATTGTCTCTGATTGGGGACCATATTTAGGTGGCCATTTTCTTTGGGTATTTTGTGGGTTGTTATTCTATATTTAGTTGCCTGTCTGCACTAGTCATATAGCGTCACGTTTTGTTGTTTTGTATAGTTTTGTTCTTTGTTCGTTCTTTCATTAAAAGAGTTATGCACGCTTACCACGCTGCGCCTTGGTCTCCTCTATACGACGACCGTGAGGTGAAGGTGGAGTTATTAAAGTGACTATGCATAGATGACAACTGAGAGTAACAGTGGTGTGAGAGGGGGGGGGGGGCGGGCACTGCAAATAGTCTGGGTAGCCATTTGATTACATGTTCAGGAGTCTTATGTCTTGGGGGTAGAAGCTGTTTAAAAGCCTCTAGACTTGGCGCTCCAGTACCGCTTGCCGTGTGGTTGCAGAGAGAACAGTCTAAGACTTGGGTGGCTGGATTCTTTGACAATTTTTAGGGCCTTCCTCTGACACCACCTGGTATAGAGGTCCTGGATGGCCGGAAGCTTGGCACCAGTGATGTACTGGGCCGTTCACACTACCCTCTGTAGTGCGAAATCCACTTCAATCAGTGTAGATGAATGGGAGGAGACAGGTTAAAGAAGGATTTTTATGTCTTGAGACAATTGAGACATGGATTGTGTATGTGGACCTTTCAGAGGGTGAACGGGCAAGACAAAAGATTGAAGTGCCTTTGAACGGGGTTTGGTAGTAGGTAGCAGGCGCACCGTTTTTTGTCAAGAACTATAATACTGCAGGGTTTTTCACACTCAACAGTTTTCCGTGTGTATCAAAAATGGTCAATGGACATCCAGCCAATTTGACACAACTTTGGGAAGCATTGGAGTCAACATGGGCCAGCATCCCTGTGGAACGCTTTTGACACCTTATAGATTCCATGCCCTGACGAACTGAGGCTGTTTTGGGGGCAAAAGGGGGTGCAACTCAATAGTAGGAAGGTATTCCTACATTTTTGTACACAGTGTAGGCCTCACATTATAGCCAGAACAGTTGAAGGAGCCATGAAATTGAGAGCATGGCTGGCTGCTGCAGTGTAGTAGGTGACTGGGGACCCATTTTTAGAACTGCCACCTGCTCCCTGAGTCATTGGTAAACACATTCATTCACTCTGCATCTTATTCATTTCCAGTAGTCAGGACTCAGGCACACACTCATATTGAAGCTTTCTTATGCAGATGGTCCTAGTGAGGCACTAATGGACTAAATTACCTATTTATATGTAATTCCTAATAGTCATGATAATACTGAAGCTTTCCGTTGCAGATCCTACTGATGTGTTATAACAGATGTGGCTGGACTAGATAGAAGTGAAATCCTATGGTTTGTTCCTAATGCACTAGGTTCTCTATTTACATTATACTTGTAGATAGTAATCAAATCATGTAGTTTGTGCGTCCCTGAGTTGGTTTATATGAGTCATATGATATATTGTACCATACTGGAACTTTCCTAGTATTGCAGTTCCTAATGATGCGCTAGAATATCTATTTGGATTCCGTTACTAGATTAAATCATGTAGTTTGTAGTTTCCTGTCCGTTTGTACTTCCCTGTACTTGTTTATATGAGTCACATGATGAACTGTATGCATTTTCCCGAGACAATACGAGGTTATTGGACACCCCCCCTCCTTATATCAATAAATAATATTAAATTAAACTCAAAGTTCATTTACATGTGGTTTATACTATAAACATGGATACTATAATAGTATTGTATTATATTCTACACTGTACAGTAATGATGCTTTATCCTAACTGAGAATGCCACGTTGTCACTGACTCAGGCTTGACATCAATACTCACAACAGGATGATCATGTTGGGTCAGCGATGGTGCACATCAACCACTGACTGTATTTGCCAGTCCTAAGGTCATAAGGTCAGGCACAAAGCAATGAACAGGGAGGGAAACGTCATTTCCTACTCAAACATTGTAAAACGTTAAACAACAGCATGGGCAATTGGTTTTCGCTGGAGGACCGACTGGATTACTGAGCAACTGCTGTTTATGTGAATCAAACAAGTCAGATTGTAGTAAGAGGTAAACTAGTAGGAAGAGGCCTAGAAATCCATAGACGCTCCCCATAGGCACAGATCTGGGATCAGCTATAGCCTCCCTAAATCATAACCTTTGCCATAAACGTGGGCAAACATGACGTTGTGCTTAGATCGGCATCATGGGGCAATTTACACATTCTAATATGTGACAATCATCCAACTTCAGCTAAAGCTGAGCAAGAACTACGCCTATTCTAATGATTGTATTTATATTCAATTAAATTCAAATAACTTTTATTTTCTGTGAGGGAACTTCATGAGGGGAAAACAGGCAAATGTCCCATTCACATGACATGATAAAGGTCTCACATTATAGCCAGAACAGTTGAAGGAGCCATGAAATTGAAATGAGATGTGTGTCTTTGAGAGCATAGCTGGCTGCTGCAGTGTAGTAGGTGACTGGGGACCGATTTTTAGAACCGCCACCTGCTCTCTGAGTCATTGGTAAACACATTCATTCACTCTGCATCTTATTCATTACCAGTAGTCAGGACTCAGGCACACACTCATATTGAAGATTTCCTGTGTAGATGATCCTAGTGAGGCACTAATGGACTAAATTATCTATTTAGATTTAATCCTATATATTTCCTGGTAAGGAACTTCATGCGTGGTGATGAGTGGTACATACAGTACAAGACGCATAGCAACATAGAACACAAACCCATGCTGTATAAAGGATTAGAAGGGGTTGAATATCATTCTGATGGCACCCCTCTGTCTATCCATCAGACTCTCTGGGCGGTCCGTTCCCCTCCACCACCCACCGATGCCACCACAAGCCCAAGCGCTGCCTGCCCATCCAGCAGTGTGGCGTTGTGGGCGGGGGCCAGAGGAGAGGCCTGGCCATAAGTGCCTTGCTCTTCCACCCGAACACCAAGGGCTCCCAGATCGCCATGGACCTGGCCCAGAGGACCGTCAAGAGGCAGGCCAGCTTCTGTAACGCCATCACCTTCAGCAACAGGCCGGTAGCGTTGTACGAGCAGGTCCGGATCAAGGTATGTAGAGATTTAGATGGACACAACACCACACCCAAGGAGGTTTATTTACAGAGTTCAAAGTATTCTAACAACGGTAGATTCATTTTATTTGTTGATTTTTATGAACCTTTTCAAGAACAACAAAAAAGCCCATCCCTCAACGAGGTCCCCAATCAACATGTTGAACTGCCAGAGAGGCACCAGAACATCCAGTTGTAGGGAACTTTTGTAGGATGTTCTATACATGGTGGGATGCTGACACCATAAGCTCCAAAGATGGTGACGCAAGATACGGAGAGAGATACTAACACACACACACACACACACACACACACACACACACACACACACACACACACACACACACACACACACACACACATCTAGCTTATGAGCTTGTCCAGGTAAATCCTTCTTTCAGTCTACTGCTGCTTCCCTCTTCTGTTCCTGTGTCTCCCCAAATAGGCTTAGCAGCTTTCCATCTAACAAGCCAGCATGTCAACACAGTCAAAGCACTGGGTCAATACTGCTTATGGCTCCAGGGCAAGTGGTTGTGGCTTTACTGGGTGTTGGTTAAACAGTGATGAGTGAATAGCAGCAAGCACAACAGTTAATTCAGCCAAGTGCTCTAAAGCAGTGGTTCCTAAAAGTATTTTATATATATTTATATATATATATATACAGTGGGGCAAAAAAGTATTTAGTCAGCCACCAATTGTGCAAGTTCTCCGACTTAAAAAGATGAGAGAGGCCTATAATTTTCATCATAGGTACACTTCAACTATGACAGACAAAATTAGAAAAAAATCCAGAAAATCACATTGTAGGATTTTTAATGAATTTATTTGCAAATTATGGTGGAAAATAAGTATTTGGTCACCTACAAACAAGCAAGATTTCTGGCTCTCACAGACCTGTAACTTCTTCTTTAAGAGGCTCCTCTGTCCTCCACTCGTTACCTGTATTAATGGCACCTGTTTGAACTTGTTATCAGTATAAAAGACACCTGTCCACAACCTCAAACAGTCACACTCCAAACTCCACTATGGCCAAGACCAAAGAGCTGTCAAAGGACACCAGAAACAAAATTATAGACCTGCACCAGGCTGGGAAGACTGAATCTGCAATAGGTAAGCACCTTGGTTTGAAGAAATCAACTGTGGGAGCAATTCTTAGGAAATGGAAGACATACAAGACCACTGATAATCTCCCTCGATCTGGGGCTCCACGCAAGAACTCACCCCGTGGGGTCAAAATGATCACAAGAAGGATGAGCAAAAATCCCAGAACCACACGGGGGGACCTAGTGAATGACCTGCAGAGAGCTGGGACCAAAGTAACAAAGCCTACCATCAGTAACACACTACGCCGCCAGGGACTCAAATCCTGCAGTGCCAGACGTGTCCCCCTGCTTAAGCCAGTACATGTCCAGGCCTGTCTGAAGTTTGCTAGAGAGCATTTGGATGATCCAGAAGAAGATTGGGAGAATGTCATATGGTCAGATGAAACCAAAATATAACTTTTTGGTAAAACCTCAACTCGTTGTGTTTGGAGGACAAAGAATGCTGAGTTGCATCCAAAGAACACCATGCCTACTGTGAAGCATGGGGGTGGAAACATCATGCTTTGGGGCTGTTTTTCTGCAAAGGGACCAGGACGACTGATCCGTTTAAAGGAAAGAATGAATGGGGCCATGTATCGTGAGATTTTGAGTGAAAACCTCCTTCCATCAGCAAGGGCATTGAAGATGAAACGTGGCTGGGTCTTTCAGCATGACAATGATCCCAAACACACTGCCCGGGCAACGAAGGAGGGGCTTCGTAAGAATCATTTCAAGGTCCTGGAGTGGCCTAGCCAGTCTCCAGATCTCAACCCCTTAGAAAATCTTTGGAGGGAGTTGAAAGTCCGTGTTGCCCAGCAACAGCCCCAAAACATCACTGCTCTAGAGGATATCTGCATGGAGGAATGGGCCAAAATACCAGCAACAGTGTGTGAAAACCTTGCGAAGCCTTACAGAAAACATTTGACCTCTGTCATTGCCAACAAAGGGTATAAAAAAAGTATTGAGATAAACTTTTGTTATTGACCAAATACTTATTTTCCACCATAATTTGCAAAATAAATTCAGTAAAAATCCTACAATGTGATTTTCTGGATTTTTTTTCTCATTTTGTCTGTCATAGTTGAAGTGTACCTATGATGAAAATTACAGAACTCTCATCTTTTTAAGTGGGAGAACTTGCACAATTGGTGGCTGACTAAATACTTTTTTGCCCCACTGTATATATATATATACAGTGCCTTGCGAAAGTATTCGGCCCCCTTGAACTTTGCGACCTTTTGCCACATTTCAGGCTTCAAACATAAAGATATAAAACTGTATTTTTTTGTGAAGAATCAACAACAAGTGGGACACAATCATGAAGTGGAACGACATTTCTTGGATATTTCAAACTTTTTTAACAAATCAAAAACTGAAAAATTGGGCGTGCAAAATTATTCAGCCCCTTTACTTTCAGTGCAGCAAACTCTCTCCAGAAGTTCAGTGAGGATCTCTGAATGATCCAATGTTGACCTAAATGACTAATGATGATAAATACAATCCACCTGTGTGTAATCAAGTCTCCGTATAAATGCACCTGCACTCTGATAGTCTCAGAGGTCCGTTAAAAGCGCAGAGAGCATCATGAAGAACAAGGAACACACCAGGCAGGTCCGAGATACTGTTGTGAAGAATTTTAAAGTCGGATTTGGATACAAAAAGATTTCCAAAGCTTTAAACATCCCAAGGAGCACTGTGCAAGCGATAATATTGAAATGGAAGGAGTATCAGACTACTGCAAATCTACCAAGACCTGGCCGTCCCTCTAAACTTTCAGCTCATACAAGGAGAAGACTGATCAGAGATGCAGCCAAGAGGCCCATGATCACTCTGGATGAACTGCAGAGATCTACAGCTGAGGTGGGAGACTCTGTCCATAGGACAACAATCAGTCGTATATTGCACAAATCTGGCCTTTATGGAAGAGTGGCAAGAAGAAAGCCATTTCTTAAAGATATCCATAAAAAGTGTTGTTTAAAGTTTGCCACAAGCCACCTGGGAGACACACCAAACATGTGGAAGAAGGTGCTCTGGTCAGATGAAACCAAAATTGAACTTTTTGGCAACAATGCAAAACGTTATGTTTGGCGTAAAAGCAACACAGCTGAACACACCATCCCCACTGTCAAACATGGTGGTGGCAGCATCATGGTTTGGGCCTGCTTTTCTTCAGCAGGGACAGGGAAGATGGTTAAAATTGATGGGAAGATGGATGGAGCCAAATACAGGACCATTCTGGAAGAAACCCTGATGGAGTCTGCAAAAGACCTGAGACTGGGACAGAGATTAGTCTTCCAACAAGACAATGATCCAAAACATAAAGCAAAATCTACAATGGAATGGTTCAATAATAAACATATCCAGGTGTTAGAATGGCCAAGTCAAAGTCCAGACCTGAATCCAATCGAGAATCTGTGGAAAGAACTGAAAACTGCTGTTCACAAATGCTCTCCATCCAACCTCACTGAGCTCGAGCTGTTTTGCAAGGAGGAATGGGAAAACATTTCAGTCTCTCGATGTGCAAAACTGATAGAGACATACCCCAAGCGACTTACAGCTGTATTCGCAGCAAAAGGTGGCGCTACAAAGTATTAACTTAAGGGGGCTGAATAATTTTGCACGCCCAATTTTTCAGTTTTTGATTTGTTAAAAAAGTTTGAAATATCCAATAAATGTCGTTCCACTTCATGATTGTGTCCCACTTGTTGTTGATTCTTCACAAAAAAATTACAGTTTTATATCTTTATGTTTGAAGCCTGAAATGTGGCAAAAGGTCGCAAAGTTCAAGGGGGCCGAATACTTTCGCAAGGCACTGTATATATATATATATATATGGAATTGCAAGAAAATTCACTTTAAAACTGATAAATTCTCTCCTCACCCTATGACAAAATGTGTAGAACTGCAGGAAATAAGTGTTAATCCTGCAATATTGCCAACAAGAGGGGTGTGAAGAGAACAGTGCTTGTGCCCATAGAAATAGACTTGGCTCGCTCGCTGGGGGGGAACGCGTGATGTTCCCCGATGCTGGAATGGGGGCCTGAGTGAAAAAGGTTTGGGAACCCCTGCTCTGAAGTACACTTAAACCTCAAGACAACGTAGGCGTTTGTCTTGCATTAGTTTTATTTAGGTACAGTTCAGGATTTCCGTTAACCGGTAGAAAAGAAAGAAAAGCTACTAAATCATTTTTGGCTCCGGCCAAATGTCCGGGGAATTTTAGCCTATTCATTGATTGAAATAACAGCCGCTGTAGCGTGAGATTTTCTGCTACAGCTCATCAAACAGCTGGTTCGTTGGTGCTGTAGTGAAACGTGCTTTTATAAGCCCAATCATTGTGCAATTCTTAATGCAATCGCCTGTTTTAAAACAGTTTTGATGGCCACGATTAAAAAGAGCTACTATTTTTATTTCTCAACTGGTAATTGCGTTGCGCTTCCCATTCGCCAGTCAAGTGCATAGGAAATTAGGCAGGCATTAGTGTGTCACACACCAATTTGCAATGAGCTGAAGGCAGTATGAATTTTGAAAACATATACTTAACTGTTTGAAACCTGAACGTTTTACTGCAGTACATGTTATGAGGCATGTCTTACCTGGCTTCGAAGTAGCCTCGCCAAAATCCAACCAAACGTACAGGCAATTATTTTATAAAGACTTCCATATGCCATTGAAACCAGTAGCCTATTCCTCTCATGTTGTATTGTATATATTTTTCTCTGTGCGCTTCTGACAACTGTGTTTTCCTGCTAATTGCATTATGAAACAAACATGTGCATGTTTCCTACTGCCTTGTGCGCATTGCTGCACTTATAATGTGAAGAAATAATAACGTATCAATATTTTAAGCTAAATATTCTGATCAGTTGCACGAGCGTCATTGCTTTTTACATTGTTTTGGAGATGTAGCCTAGGTCTTCTAGTTGTATGAATTTGGGAACTATCGTCCCACAGCTGTCCCAGATTTAGTTTGTAATAGCCTATTTCTTTCACACGGAACGACAAGCTGTCCAATAGAATAGGTGCACTTTTCAACTATGGGGGATAGCAGATTGACATAGGCTAGTGATTTTGCTGTTCATTACTCCTGTTGTTAGCCGAGGAAAATCAAATGTGGCAGTTATTTTCAAATTGCGCATTGAATTTCTGTAAGAAGGACGCACGCCACTGCGTCCTAGAGTCGCATGGTCTGTTGAGATGAATTGCCATAATCTAAATGGAATTTCTGTCACTGTGGGTGGACGCCCTAATCAGGTTACGCACCCAATGCGTATTGGTCCGTTAAATATCTTCAATGTCCGGGAAAATGAAAATGCTGCAATGTCCGGTAAATTAAAATGCTGCCTGTTGAAGGTCTGCCACCATATTTTACTAATGGAAACCCTGGTACAGTTATACAACCAAGGCAAGCCATTCACTCAACAAACCAAATAGGCCCATTACTTGCTTTCTTTTGCAACCTGTCAGCATTGTATAGGCCTCGGTCACAAAATGAAATCTCATTGACAGACAATACACAAAGGGAACCTTCAAACTTCAAGGCAACATTTAGACTTCCTTATGAAGTACAATCCTAGACCTTTACACTCTTATGCTACGACAAACTGCTGTAAGACCATCGACCTATCATAGTCTGTCCTCCTTCCACAGATCACTAAGAAGCAGTGTTGCTGGAGCGGAGCTCTCCGTCTGGGCTTCACGGCTAAAGACCCGTCCCGTATCAACCCAGACAGCCTGCCCAAGTATGCCTGTCCTGACCTGGTCTCCCAGAGTGGCTTCTGGGCCAAGGCACTACCTGAGGAGTTCGCCAACGAAGGGAACGTCATTGCCTTCTGGGTGGACAAGAAGGGCCGGGTCTTCTATAGAATCAATGAGTCCAACCCGATGTTGTTCTTCAGTGGGGTGAGAACAGGAGAACCTCTGTGGGGGCTGATAGATGTCTATGGGTTGACCCGTGCAGTGCAACTGCTAGGTATGTTAAGAAAGCATGCATGCACACCTACACATACATCTCCATACCATTCCTCACTTCTAGCGTCTTGGTAAGGTGATGGACAATGAGAGAATTAGGAGGTTATGGCATTTGGTGATCACCCATGCCTTTACGGTGAGCACCTTATGGTCATACAGAATGTAATGGTGCGTTTTGTCCACTCCAAAGTCATGTTAGGTATTGTAACATGTTTACCTACTGTAAACATAGTGTCTCCTGACTGGGAATGACATATATTTTCTTAAGGTGGATGAGGTTAGTGATAGTTATTCTAACCTAATGTGAACCACTCTAAGATCTGATGACAAGGTCTTTACAAACGATACCTATGTATGACTAACATTTGGCCCTAGTATGTCTGCACCACTAGAGCACATAGGCTGTAAAATAACTGCCCTGCTGTGCATTATCGAGGCATGCAATGAAGCTTACCATACATACCATAGAGATAGACATAGCATACGATAGCCTAGCGCTAGCCAAGGCTTAGCATACATACCATAGCGATAGACATAGCATGCGATAACCTAGCGTTAGCCAAGGCTTTGATGTACCTATGGCATACTGTGCATGTTTCTGTTCTCTAGGGATTCAAAGTGCCAATGTTGTCATCCCCCTTATGATAAAAATAGACAAGGGGGTTGGTCACATGTTCCATAGATAGCCCATTTGATCCTAATTGCGAGCCGTGCCAATTGACAGGAGTACAGTGGTATCTCGGGTAGCAGAGGGGTGTGATGTTGGAGTCGTTTTATCTGAATCCCCCCCGCACTCCTAGTCTTGACGGGAGACAGTGATGACAAGTAGCGATAAAAACCTAGCTGTATTCCTGAACAGACTTGCACAGACTCCTGAGAGTAGCAACGTCAGACAACGGGGCCACAATTTGTTGGCCCAAAGTTCACATTGTCGTCTCGCATTACCGTGACGCCGGAAAGCAAGAATAGCATCGGGGGGGGGAGAGAAAAAAGTTAACAAAACAAACAAAAAAAATTCAAATGTCAAGAATCATGTGTGTTCCTTTGGCTAAAAGTATATTTCCTACAATACTTGGACAGTTTGAACTCTCTTCTATAAGTCACTTGGAGAGATCCCTGGCGTCTTGGTAAACCGTATGCTGCTCGGAGTGCTGTTACAATCACTCTCTTCAGCCCTAGTTAAATCAACACACAGCCTTTTACAGTCAGGCTATAGCCAGGGCAGCCTAAGGTACAGAGCTCCTATAGGTCCTCGGGGGGCCTTCTGACTAACATCTGCCCTCAACATACTGGTCGCTTACATCTGAACTGTAACAGTCCTAACATTTTCTTCCCCAGATGTTTTTTTTTTTTACTTTAGGAAAGATTTTATTTTCCTGCTTTAGCTTTCCAGCTACATCCAAAATATATACATCGTGTTTACAATAAAACCAGCGTCCTCTTATCTCTATGTATACACAGACATGCAGCAGTCCAGCTATTTTTTCCCCCTTCAGTACTGTAGGCCTACACATTCTTATTTAGGCACAGTATTCTCTTATAAGGATTTACATGGAACATTCTACCTTATTAGGGCTTCGTGAAATTTCACGTGACAGGAATGAACGTGGGCCTTATACTTGTTTCCACCTACCACACGCAAACCTCCAGGCTGCCTTCACTTCATATTCCCTATCAGAGGTGGTATCTGTCAGACCAAATCACTTTTTTCCCAAGCCTGCCACACGCATTATGTTACATATTCTATTCATTTAACTTAATGACTCCACTGCACTGTACATGAGCCAGGACACGTCTGTTTAGCTGCTACTGTAAAGTCTAACACGCCCCCTAGGTAATCATCTAAGGTCAGATTTAGCTTTACCTGATAGTGGTTACGGTTAGGCTAAGGAAATGTTTAACTGATCACAGGTTTCTGCTTATTGGGAACGGCACAGATAGAGAAGTACCTGAGGCATCTGTTAGTCATCCTGGTGTTCTCACAGACTACTGTTACGAACCATACCTAGAATAAGTTTCAAACTGTCTGTTCTGTTTAATCTAATGCCAACCCCCGAAAGATTTATTAAATGAACGTAAACGATCCTTAATCACTGAAAAACAAACTCTGTTGCAAGATATGAGCTATTTCAAAACCCATAATTACACACACACACACACACACACACACACACACACACACACACACACACACACACACACACACACACACACTCACAAACACATAGAAACCGTTATTTACCATCTTACCACCAAAGTGAACACACGTGCCTACTTCTAAAAACAAAGTGCATTTTGTCATTCGATAACATCGGTTAAAGTCCCCAGGGTTGTGTTGAGGTCAGCACAGAAGGTTAGGATGACAGGATGACGCCGCTTGCACCCGGCAACAACTTCAAGGCCTCCGATTATTACACATGGCTTAGTGTGATATAGTGTTTTCCACACCTCCGGTTGGGTGATGAGCATAATTTAAGATCCAAGCTCTAGCTAATGAAACCCAGACAGGCAGAATTATGGGATGAATAAATCTAGCTACTCTGGTGTTGGCAGCTTCATTCCTCATACACAGACAGACGCGCACCTTCTCTGACAACCATGAGAATGGCAATGCACTGCACTTCCCTGCCTGCCTGTCTATCTCTTTTTAACGATCTCTTCTTAACTTCTCTTCTCTGTCTATCTTCTCTGTCTATCTCTTCTTAACTGCCTTAACTACATACCAACAAAACTAACATTTAAATGACTTCAAACGTGATACATTCTCAGTCCTGTAGTGACTCCGTGTCTTTCGTGTGCATCATGGCAAATAAACAAGCAAAGTTGACGAGAGCATTGAACTTAACATACAACACCCCTGTCACCCCTGTCACATTCTGTTAAAGGCCCCCAAAGCACACACATCCCTGGGTCGCTCCTCTTTTCAGTTCGCTGCAGCCAGCGACTGGATCGGGCTGCAATAAACACTGCAACTGGACCGTGGTATCTCCATCTCTTCATTCAAAGACTCGATCGTGGTTCACTCTTACTGACAGTGGTGGCTGCTTCGCGTGATGTGTCGTTGTCTCTACCTTCTTGCCCTTTGTGCTGTTGTCTGTGCCCAATAATGTTTGTCCCATGTTTTGTGCTGCTACCATGTTGTGTTGCTACCATGTTGTTGTCATGTTGTGTTGCTACCACTCTGTGTTGTCATGTGTGGCTGCCATGCTATGTTGTTGTCTTGGGTCTCTCTTTATGTAGTGTTGTGTTGTCTCTCTTGTCGTGATGTGTGTTTTGTCCTATAATTTTATTTTTAATCCCAGCCCCCGTCCCCGCAGGAGGCCTTTTGCCTTTCGTTAGGCCGTCATTGTGAATAAAAAATGTATTCTTAACTGACTGGCCTAGTTAAATAAAGGTTAAATAAAAATTGTAATAAAATGAACGTGTACTGGGTCGTTCCACGAAATGAGTGCCTTCTGCATCCCTTTGATGTGAAATGATTCTACTCCCCATCACAACTGAAAGGCTGTCACGAACCACGCTTCCATCCAACCAATTCATGAGGATGAATTACCCGATGCATGAAAAAAGTCACAAACGGGCCGATGGAAACATGAAATGCTGGTATAATTTTATAAATGCCGAAAGACAATTTGTTCGTTCGACATGGTGGGATCTTTTGTGTCTGCAAAGTTATTTATGGGAGAAATGGCGGTGGAAACGACTTCATGCCCAAATATTGATATATTAACCATCATATAGAAGGAAACTTGTAGTCACGCGATATGTTGTGCGGTCCTCCCACTACGACTCGGGAAAGCATGCAGTTTATTAGGCTACAGATGAGATAAGTTATGATGAACTTCACAGGGTGGTGAAAGTGCAAGGTGATGAGCTTGATGCTCCTTTCCAATAAATATCGAGGGTCTTGTTCTGGTAACTAGATTATCGATGCTTGGCTTTCCTTTGACAGATATAAATAAAATCGCTCTTTATCCATAATGATCTCATCATGTAGCCTACCCGTACTGTATCTGCAAGCTGTTGGCTAGAGGAGCACACGTGCCAAGTCCAGAGTGGGCACATTTTCTATATAACGCAGCAGTTTTTGTGACAAAACCATCAGTACAGTAGAGTTGAAAAGGCGATGGAAACCCATTTAACTTGTATTTTTTATTTGGTACATTGGAATTTAACGGCAAAGGTTATTTTGTTTATGTGCACTACTTTATCACACACAGCCTTTAATCCGCAACAAGTCAGTTTGATGGAAACACATCTCTGGTGGGAAAATTAGATCGAAACCTAGCTACTGCCAAAGTTTTGGCTTGGTGGCCAAACAAATGATCTGCATCGATCAATATGTAAAGGGTAATATAGGAAGCCAAATGATTAAACACTTTGGCCAACCTGTAGCCTAGATGTCACAGCCATTCATTTCTGGAACATTGTCAGTCATTACATGCATTTCAGCAAGCCCTATACTTTTTCCACTTTTTTTGTTGTGTTGCAGACTTTTTTTGTCACTAGACTCCACACAATACCCCATCATGTCGAAGTGGAATTATGTTTTTCAAAAAAAGGCACCTATTGGTAGATGGGTAAAAAATAAATAAAAAGCAGACATTGAATATCTCTTTGATTACACTTTGGATGGTGTATCAATGCTCCCAGTCACTACAAAGATACAGGCTCCCTTACTTACTCAGTTGCCGGAGAGGAAGGAAACTGCTCAGGGATTTCACCATGAGGCCAATGGTGACTTTAAAACAATGACAGTTTAATGGCTGCGATAGGATAAAATGTAGGATGAATCAACAATATTGTAATTACTCCAAAATACTAACCTAATTGACAAAGTGAAAAGAAGGAAGCCTGTACAGAATAAAAACATTCCAAAACGTGCATCCTGTTCGTAATAAGACACTAAAGTAAAACTGCTAAAATTTTGGCAAAGAAATAAACTTTATGTCCTGAATACAAAGCGTTATTTTGGGGGCAAATCCAACGCAACACATCACTGAGTATCACTTTTCATATTTTCAAGCATGGTGGTGGCTGCATCATGTTATGGGTATGCTTGTCATCAGCAAGGACTAGGGAGTTTTGTTATGGCAAAAAAAAAAAAAGGAGTAGAGCTAAGCACAAAAAAAAGACAATTAAATACATTTTAATCGTACTTTGTAACACAACAAAATGTGAAAAAAATCAAGGGGTGTGAATACTTTCTGAAGGCACTCTATGCTTTTTGAGTCATTAAATGCATTTTAGCAAAGATGCAACTGTACATGTTTTTTTTAAATACATGTTGTATTGAGGTTAGCACAGAACAATAGTCTTAAAGCCTTTGGGGATATTATTGCACATGGCATAGTGTGATTTAGTGTTTTCCACCCCTACAGTTGGATGATAAGCATAGTTTAAGATCCCAGCTCTAGCTAATGAAACCCAGACAGGCAGAATTATGGGCTATATACATCTAGCTACTCTGAGGGTGACAGTTTCATTCCACAAACACACACATGGATGGAGAGAGAGAGACACACACATCACACACACACACAGTCTTAGACAGACACACACGCACACACCACACACACACCGTCAATGACGACCATAGAAATGTAGATGCGCTTGCCTGCCTGGCTGTCAATCTATCATCTCTCTTAACTGCCTTCTCCTTTTTGGCACCATTAAGCTCACCTGCCCCGGCAATATATGTAGCCATAAACAAGTCCATATCTTTAATGGCGCTGGAATTTGGGAAAGGTGATAGCGTGACACTTCCTGCTAGAGCCTCCTAGGTAGGAACTGACCCAACACTGTTAAAATGAAGTGCTTTGTAACAATGAGCTCCCCACCATCTTGAAGGAGACGGAACCTTAACAGTGCTGGAGTATTGAAACACTTCATCCTGAGATGTTTTGAAATATTGCATGGTGTGTTGTAACACCACTAAATCAAGCGTTGTGCAACACTTTGCCAGGGACTGGGAGCACTCACAGAAAATATTTAAAACACTATTTTGGTGTTTCAAGTTCTGTTGAGTGCAGAATTAGATCCCTTCTCTTTTGGTGTAGTTTCCTCTCTCTAACGCTTCTAAACACCATTATGATGTTTTGAATCCTGTCTAGTGCAGAAGTAGATTGTAGACTTTTTCTGGAGTGTCTTAATGTTTAACTTTCTTTTATGTATTTGAGAATGTGCCTTTCTATACAATTTTGGCAGGCATTGCCAGACACGGTGTTTAAACCACCAGACACAACTGACGGTTGAACTGTAAGAATTTAGGATTCTGCCTTTACCTCTTTCATTAACAGTAATGAACGTGGGAATGGGGTGCAGTTTTCGTTGTACGTCATTTTGCCTGACGGTTTTGATAACTGCTCGTCATGATCCATTACACCTCATGGCACAACGAGCTTAACGCAGTTTCCTTTCTTCAAACATGCACACGACATTGTGTGAGAAAAAAAAAATCACAAAGTCCAAATTGTTTGAATTACCCACAATCCTCTGAAAACAGAGTCAAGTGGCAAGACAGGAAATGCTAGGTGATTCAAACCAAAGACTTCCAATGAGTTCAATCACTCAATGTTCTCTTTCTTTGGTTATCCTCATAAAAGACACATTTTGACACTTTATTGAGACAGTTCTGAAATGATTAGAGGGGATAGAGATAGGTGGGATAAACAGAATGAAGGGTTGGAGCAGGGAAATTATACCTGGTCTTCGTTGGGGAGAGGGGTGACTAACCCGGGTGCGTTACCGCCAAACAATTTCAATTCACCACAGAGTAATTTCTTACAGTGTGGCTGTGTGGTTGAGCGGGTAACATTCCAACGAAATGTACCATCTGTTCTGCCTGTCATTTTCCCAAACTGTCTAATGAAGAACATTTAAGGTGGAATTCCACAATTCCATATTTTTGCTGTACTTTTTAGTACCTTTTTGAATAATGTATTGTATGGTGGTATTTTACATGTCTGCTGGACTTACCAACAAACAGGAGCAGAACTTTCGGGGAAGCATTTTAAATAAACTTTTGTTGGCGTTTCGAGATTTGTCGTCTCCGTAGTCTCTTATCATCAATCAAATTGATTTTATGAGAAACAACGTTTTGTGTTTTGACGCTGCCTTTAACATGCACTGAAACCCTAAGAAGTGTTTTCACACATTCTCTCAAAAACACCAATATTCAGGTGATGAACCACTTTGGGTATTTCAGGGTACTTCGTTTCTGTTTTAAAGCACATTCTGTGTATTAAAACACTTACATTGGGTTTACATTCAAAGCCCCTCCAAACACCAGATCTCAGCTTAGGTGCACGACTTTTCATGGTTTCGTGACACAATCATGGTGTATTGAGACTTTCTACTTTTACAGTGTAGGTAGGAACTGATTTACGCTTTCAGGCCTTTAAAGCTACAACACGTAACTTTTTTGGGGCGACTAAACCAAATTCACATAGAAAGAGTTATAGATCTTCCATTCCCTTTGAAAGCAAGTCTAAGAAGCTGTAGATCTGTTCTATGTGTGCTATTTCTATGCTTCCCATTCCGAAGTTTCGTTTTTGGGTCTTTGAATAGACAATATTTTGGGTGATGTAAAAGATATTTCACAGCGGTGTAGAGGGTACAATGATCCTCTACATTACGACTGCTTGTTTTGTCAAATAAACTGAAATTAGGCAAACTATTAGAATTTTAGCAACCAGGAAATGCCGATATCTGCGTAGTGCATCTTTAACTGGGCAAATGCAATGTCTTCTGGGCTGGGGCAGAATAATGAGCCGGATGTCCCCTCAGAGGCTTTACATCCAGCAGGGTAAAAAGGTTGTTTCATAAATATAAATGCTTCATGGCTGTCTGTCACACACCGTTCACGTGTGCAATGCTCATGCACGTACAGGGCGCAGAGGCATACAAGTATGAACGCACACACATGTAGGTCCATAGAACTGGGGTAGAGAGGTTGAGGAGTTCCAGCTGCTGTTTTGAAAACAGGGGGGCCAGGCCGTGCTGTGAGGAGGTCACAGTGGAACCTTAATCAGAGTGGGGCACCAAAGTGACGCCTCTGAAAATGAAGCAGGGAGACTGACTTCAAAACACCGTGTGACAGTTAAGAGACTTTTTAGGTTCTTCTAACCGTAACAATATTCAATGACTCCGTCTCACACATGCACACGCACACACACACACACACACACACACACACACACACGCGCGCACACACACACACACACACACACACACACATACACAGACTGTTCAGTTGTTGTCTTAGGGAATTTATGTAGTTAACTAGGGGGCAGTATTTTCATTTTTGGAAAAATAACGTTCCCGTAGTAAACAGGATATTTTGTCAGGACAAGATGCTAGAATATGCATATAATTGACAGCTTAGGATAGAAAACACTCTAAAGTTTCCCAAACTGTAAAAATATCGTCTGTGAGTATAACAGAACTGATGTTGCAGGCGAAAGCCTGAGAAAAATCCAATCTGGAAGTGACTCATCTTTTGAAAGCCCTGCGTTCCGATGCGTCCCTATTGAGCTGTGAATGCCCTATCAACCAGATTACTTTTTCTCCGTATTCCCCAAGGTGTCTACAGCATTGTGACGTATTTTTACGCATTTATGTTGAAGAATACCTGTAAGCGGCTACATTGCGCAACTGGTCACCTGATGCTCCCAGAGTGATTCTCGCGTAAAATACAGAGGTAGCCATTATTCCAATCGGTCCTACTGAAAAACCAATTGTCCCGGTGGATATATTATCGAATAGATATTTGAAAAACACCTTGAGGATTGATTATAAACAACGTTTGCCATGTTTCTGTCGATATTATGGAGCTAATTTGGAATATTTTTGGGTGTTTTCGTGACTGCAATTTCCGGGCGATTTCTCAGCCAAACGTGAAGAACAAGCTATTTCGCCTACAAAAATAATATTTAGGAAAAAAAGGAACATTGGCTATCTAACTGGGAGTCTCGTGAGTGAAAACATCCAAAGCTCATCAAAGGTAAACTATTTAATTTGATTGCTTTTCTGATTTCCGTGACCAAGTTACCTGCTGCTAGCTGAAAATCTGAGATGACAGGGTGATTAACAAAAGGCTAAGCTGTGTCTCAATATATTTCCCTTGTGATTTTCATGAATAGGAATATTTTCTAGGAATATTTATGTCCGTTGCGTTATGCTAATTAGCCAGTCGATGGATGATTACGCTCCCGCACCCGGATGGGGAGTCACTAGAGGTTTTAATACACTCCAGTACACTTGAAGTGCAGTAAGTACTGTCTTTCACTATGCGTCAACATAAACACTGTCTGAACTATAGAATTCCTCAATGTAACATAGTATGATCACACTGTATGGATTATAGAACACCTCAAAGTAACACAACATAAATATACTACATGAATTATGGAATATCTCAAATAAACACAATTGTCAATGATCTCAACGATTGACAGGTCAGCCTAACCTTTTGCACAGTTATACATCTGGTCTCTCTCTCTCTCTCTCTCTCTCTCTCTCTCTCTCTCTCTCTCTCTCTCTCTCTCTCTCTCTCTTTCTTTCTTTCTCTCTCTCTCTCTCTCTGATAGAAAATCAGAGGGTAAATAAACATTTCAAAGCAAGGGAACATTCTGTTACTTTTCAAATGGCCCTGAAAACATTTTCAAAGTGTGTGTGTGTTTTCAGAGAATACTCTGACATTCAAAAGCCTTTCTGCTCCTTGACCTGTTTAAAAAGTTTTCAATACAAGTAGATTTGACTTTCTCCCATTTTGGCTCAATGTATTGTTTATACTGTAGGGCAAAACACCAGTGATTGTGGAATGTGCTCTTTTCTATAGATGTCGACAGGGGCAACAGTGAAAAAAGAGCCCGATGTTTTGACACGGGGGAACACAAGCTGTGAAAGCTTGACGGATGAGGTCGTGAGAAATACGGGTGCTTTTGTTTATGTCTTTCGCGAATGTGTCAGAGAAATGTCGCTTATCTCTGACAAGGTGTCACAATGTCTAGAAGGTTGTCCGAACCTTGTAGAGTGTGTGTGTGTTAGGAGAGATGTGAAGAATGAAAATATGCCAGGTCTGATACGGAAACATATTAAAATCTTTCATATTTCTCTGTTGTCTGGTTGGCAGCAGGTTAGAAACCTGACGTCTCTTCATGGTTATACAGCACCTTTCATATTTCTCTGTTGTCTGGTTGGCAGCAGGTTAGAAACCTGACGTCTCTTCATGGTTATACAGCACCTTTCATATTTCTCTGTTGTCTAGTTGACAGCAGGTTAGAAACCTGACGTCTCTTCATGGTTATACAGCATCTTTCATATTTCTCTGTTGTCTAGTTGACAGCAGGTTAGGAACCTGACGTCTCTTCATGGTTATACAGCACCTTTCATATTTCTCTGTTGTCTGGTTGGCAGCAGGTTAGAAACCTGACGTCTCTTCATGGTTATACAGCACCTTTCATATTTCTCTGTTGTCTAGTTGACAGCAGGTTAGGAACCTGACGTCTCTTCATGGTTATACAGCACCTTTTTGTTGTGCAGAGGTATCAAATCAAATCAAATTTGATTGATCACATACATGTGTTTAGCAGATGTTATTGCGGGTGTAGCGAAATGCTTGTGGAGGTCTACAATTTATTTTCTGAGGTCTTGGCTAATTTCTTTTGATTTTCCCATGATGTCAAGCAAAGAGGCACTGAGTTTGAAGGTAGGCCTTGAAATACATCCACAGGTACACCTCCAATTGACTCAATGTATGTCAATTAGCCTATCAGAAGCTTCTAAAGCCATGACATCATTTTCTCGAATTTCCCAAGCTGTTTAAAGGCAAAGTCAACTTAGTGTATGTAAACTTCTGACCCACTGGAATTGTGAATTTTAAGTGAACAAATCTGTCTGTAAACAATTGTTGGAAAAATGACTTGTGTCATGCACAAAGTAGAAGCCCTAACCAACTTACCAAAACTATAGTTTGTTAGCAAGTAATTTGTGGAGTGGTTGAAAAACAAGTTTTAATGACTCCAACCTAAGTATTTGTAAACTACCGACTTCAACTGTAGACCTGTCCTTATCGATAAATCCAATAAGACAGAACTTTTATATACAGTACAGATCATTTCAGACATCGCAGACAAGCGTAGAGGCTCTTGCAGTGTAGTTGACTGTGTCCCTGTTTGGAGTTAACACAGTTTAAACCTTTGTGACCAGCTGTAGAGAATTACTCTATTAACGTAAGTATTAATGACATATGAGATCTGGATGGAACCAGTCTGCTTGGGCTGGGTTTTGCTGGCTCGTACCAAGATGCATATGTGATATGTCGTGGTGCAGCTGTGTAGTGGCACAAACTAATGATTAGAAGGAGAGCTGGTGGGAGGGAGGGAGGGAGGGAGGGAGGGAGGGAGGGAGGGAGGGAGAGAGAAAGACAGAGAGAGGAAGGGAGAAGGAAAGAAGGAACGGAAGAGAGAGAGAGAATAAATGAGTGGGAGAAGAGAGGCATTAACATAGAAGAGCATTCATGAAAGCAAGCTAATTCACTATATTGCTTTACTCTCACTGCAAACTCACAATGTTTTCTCACTTACTTTTACCCTAAGGATACTGAGAGAGTAACTACCGAGAGATGGTAGTTCATTTGAGACAATTTGCTAAATAACCCTGCAGCAACAGGAAATGTGAACTATTATGCAGATTTATAATGAATGGACATTTTTTGTAGGGTCTGATGCATTTTTCGTAGGAGGAAATCAAGTCTGAAATTTGTAAGTGGAAATTACAAACTTCAGAAGCCTTTTTAAACCTCAAATACACTACAGGTTTTACATTTCAGGAACGTTCTCCTGCAGCAGGGTGATCAAATTCAGATCCCACATCTGTATATAAACTAATGACGATTCTATTGGCAACAAGAAAAGATTTAACTGCTGAGAGGTCGGCCAAGGTTGAAACGCAAAAATATAGATGACACGTGTCACTGGAGTAAGGACTTTCTAAAAGAATATCTGCAATATGTCCCCAGCCTCTCAACTGATGGAAAACATATCCTAATATTGTTATTATTAAGGTATTGCACAGAGAAGATGGATACTGAAGTCGAGATTATTGGACCCTTGGTTCCTTGCCATGTTTTGGACCAATCGTCCACTATGTTCTTGGTCCAATCTTATGGCTGCGGTAACATGAAGTCATTTGGAACACTGGACGTTATTGGGGGACGTTATCCAAACGTTACCCAAAACCATAGACGCAGACCACGGAGGTTACTGGTTACGGTCCACTGAGGGGAAAACACACTCCTGTCTGTGAAATGGTTATTTGATTATTTTCGTGTTTTGACTGGCACTTGAGGTTTGACTTGGCCGAACGGTCTAATTCCTAGCTAATACTGTAGGTGCACTTATAAGTCCCCTGGTCAAATCAGGTGATCCAAGGATAATACGCGCTAGGATAAATGATGTTGTAACTTTGTGGTTTTAAGCGTTCAAACTGGAAATGTATTGTAGAAAGAGCAGTTTGAATGTCACAACGGTCTCCGCATTCAAAATACGAATGAATTGTCTGGCTGTGTTTATGGACATAAATGTCAAATGTACTGTAGAAGTCAAGGTCATTGTTTGGTCAGTGGTTTGGATAGACAGAGAAAAAATATTCTGTATGGTTTGGCAGTGAAACCAATTTGAGATCATGTTGACTGAGTTTAATACTAATTTCCTATTTTGTAGGACATTTTGAAGTCGATTAAACCCACTGGGCAAGACCTGGTTGAATCAATGTTGTTTCCACGTCATTTCAACAAAATAATTCAGTGTGATGACGTTGAACCAACGTGGAAAACTGATTGGATTTTTAAAAAGTCGTCAACGTAAAAGGAATGTTGTCCTTTTTTTCACCAAACATTTAACCTACATCCAATAACATGGTGAAATGTTTTGTTGTTTCCGGATCTCAACCAAATGTAAATCCAAACTAGACGTTGAACTGGTCGTCTGTGCCCAGTGGGAAGACGCCAGAGGTGTAATGCCAAGATTTATGTTGTCCTTCCTGACGTTGTACTTCATGTCTTTCACGTCCTAAAATGGACACCGTACAGTGGACTACCCCTATTATGAAGTGTGGGAAACAACACAATTTATAAAGCCCTGTTGTCACGCCCTGACCTTAGTTATCTTTGTTTTCTTTATTATTTTGGTTAGGTCAGGGTGTGACGACTGTGGTATGTGTGTTTTTGTCTTGTCTAGGGTTTTTGTACTTCTATGGGGTTTTGGTATTGTCTAGGTATATTTGTAGGTCAACAGTGGCCTGAATTGGTTCCCAATCAGAGACAGCTGTTTATCGTTGTCTCTGATTGGGGATCCTATTTAGGTTGCCATTTTCCATTTTGGTTTTGTGGGTTATTGTCTATGTGTAGTTGCCTGTCAGCACTCGTGGCGTTAGTTCGTTTAGTGTTCTTCGTGTAAATAAAGATGAATATATCCTTATCACGATGCGCCTTGGTCTCCTCGTTATGACGAACGTGACACCTGTCTAAACATATAGGTGATGCATAGAAGATTGCAAGACAATACATTAAATCCGAGTCAAAGGTAGTCCCTTACATTGGCTGGAATTAATTCCCCCCTTTTGACCCGATAATTGATTAGCCAAATAACAGCTCTGTACCCACCACAGTCCAGACCTGGGTTCAAATACTACTCGAAGTAACTTCAAATGCTTTATCTGTGCTTAATTGAGTTTGACTGGCTTAATGGAACCAACAGAATAGCCCCAATACTGCAAACCCTGCCCATCTTGCATTCCAGGCAGTTGAGAGCGAACACTCAAAAGTATTTGAAAAATTGGAAATAGTACTTGAACCCAGACCTGCCACGGTCTGGTTGGAGCAGTCGAGCAGGAGGAAAACTGACTGAGAGAGGCTTTAATATAAGAACCTTATGATGGATTTATTCATCTATTAATGCTTAGGCCTTGACCACTGATTGGTTGAGAGATGTTGCACATGCTGAATTTTGCCGATGACCTAAGGGACCGGGGCTTCTGGGGCTTTTGTGACTTATGGAGAACATTTGTGCCTGGGCTTTTGTTTTGGAGCCATGTGGCGTGTGTCGCCTCCCAAAAGGCTGTTGATCTTTCCAGCCTGGGGGTTCGAAATCGACCTGCCGGCGAGGCGAGGGAGCGACTGGCCCAAAGCCAGGGAGTATCAGGGTATACGGCACCATCCCAAGCATCCCTCGAACCCTCCCTCGCTGCCCCCCCCTCTCTCTCTCCACTTCATCTCTTTTCTCTCTCTCTCTCTCTCCACTTCATCTCTTTTCTCTCTCTTTCTATCCACTCACTGACTGTACCCCTCTCTCTTTCTCTCTCTCACTCAATCACTCTCTCTCTTTCTATCCCTCTCACACACACACTTCTTTACCTCTCTCACCCACCTCTCTCTTTCTCCAACTCTCTCTCTCCACCTCTCTCCATCCCTCTTTATCTCTCCATCACTTAGTCTCTCCTGGGAACCATCTCAAACATGAGCACTCTCCTCCCCATCCATCCCCGCCCGTCTCAGCTGTGCAGCTCTACTTCTAAAAGAACACAGCTGTGAGCTTCTCTCCTTCCTCCGTACTCCACTTCTCCTCTCCTCCTTTCAGCCCCGTCCCAATCCTCCACTCCCATCAGTCTCTCACATCTTATGAATCCCTGAGAGTTTGTAAATAAAGCCAAGCTCTGAGAGAGAGAGACAGAGAGAGAGAGAGAGAGAGAGAGAGAGAGAGAGAGAGAGAGAGAGAGAGAGAGACCAGATGTATAACTGTGCAAATCCCCCCTCTCACAGGGACGGGCCCTGGCACGTTCGCTCTGCTAAACCCACATAAAAAATACTACACACTGTGGAAACCCTCTATCATGTGTAGTACTTACCATAGAATGTTGTAGAATACTATAGTAAATACAACAGTATTATCTGCAAAAAAAAACACTAGCAAATACTACAGAAATGTCCACAAAAACACTACAGTCTCCAAAAACACTACACTTTTTTAAACTATACTAAATACTACAGTAGTTAATGTGCATATACCCAGCCCATTCCCCTCCACCATATCGCAATATACAGTATACCATCCATAAGTAAGAGACCTACATGCCACATAAAGACCATATATTGTGTTCCCTACAGGTTATAGAAAATATCCTCTTATAGTATTTCTCTAGTAGGTTTCCTTAAGGAGAAAGCCTCCACTTATATGTCAAAGATAATAAAACAAGATCACTATTGTAAAAACTACAGTAATGCCCCCAAAAACACTACAGTAAATACTATAGTATACTACAGTCCACAAAAGAACAACAATAAATACTACAGTATACTACAATCCGTCAAAACACTACATTAATTACTATAGTATATACTACAGTTATTTTACTACAGTATATATACTATAGTTAACTGTAAGTACTACTGTATACTACAGTAAATACTATAGTATTTTTTCATGTGGAAAGCTAGCAAAGCCTCTAAGCCAGCCAGCCTATCCCTCTCCTTCTTCTCCCTCTCCTCCCTCCTCTTCCCCTCACACACACAGCATTAGTAGCCTGCTAGCTTCACTGGCAATCCCAATGAAACGCTCAGAGAAAGAGCCCAAACACCCCCCTCCCCTCCTCCATTTTGTATACTTGTTGGTTTTGCCCAACAGGTGCTGCATTTGGTTCTCCATTGAATGTGTTTGGATTTTAAATACTCCCCCCCCCCCCCCCCCCCCCCTCCTAGTGTATTGACTACAGCTGCCTCGCTTTGTGTCCCCATTACAGTTAGTTTCCTTAACATGGTTAGATTGGGATGGTGTGTGTGTGTGTGTGTGTGTGTGTGTGTGTGTGTGTGTGTGTGTGTGTGTGTGTGTGTGTGTGTGTGTGTGTGTGTGTGTGTGTGTGTGTGTGTGTGTGTGTGTGTGTGTGTGTGTGTGTGAGAGAGTGTCAGTGAGAGGCCACAGAGTGCCCACTTTGTTTGAAGCTTCTTTCAGAGAGCTGCAATTGCAAATCTGTGCCCTCGGCCAATCGGCCAATGAGAACGCACATCTGTGGGCAGCCTATCTGACAAGGACCAATGGGGACAAAGGGGTTTGTCTCTAGCTTGAAGAGCAGGTGCACCATGATGAGTGGGCAGCAGCTGGTGCAGTTACACGCAATACACTCACACATACGCAAACTTACATACACAAACACACACTCCACTTTTTCAGCATAGGCACAGCATCCTTCACTCTTTTATCTTCCCTCTCATATTCCCCTCCCTCTCTCCGTCTCAATAGGGGCACAAGGTAAACATGCACTGCCGTTTAGAACTGGTCGACAGAGACCTCTTTTCATGAAGAACTGGGCCAAAGCCTAACCTCTTGAAACTGTGTTCATGAATGTCAACATTCAGCTCGGCAGAAAAAAATAACTGTTATCGAATCTCATGGTACAATCTTCATGATGATTGCTGTATTTGTTATACAGTAAGACTAGCTCTTGTCCACGGCACTAGCAAGTCCCTCTACTAACACATGTTTTACCCTAAGTAGAGGAACGTGCGAACGCCCTGGGCCAGAGCTAGTGTAAGATCAGATCATGCACCATATTCTGCATTCAGTGGAGACTGTTGACTCACAGAGTGACTCAAATCAGGAGATGTGGTATGCAGTAGACACACTGTGTACCGTCACTGAACTTGACTGGAAGCTACAGTACATGCTTTTTCATTCTGCTGAGTGTTAGAGAGAGAGAGAGAGAGAGAGAGAAGAGAGAATTAATAGGTGGGCTTCTCCCCTCTTTCAGCATTCCTAATCTGACATTGTCTCAACTCCTCTCCTCCTATCCCACCCTCTCCTTTCACGTCCCTCCGTCTCTTCTCCTAAATCCCGTTATCCTCTGAGTCGTGTCATCATCATGCCCTCCTCCCAAACTCCATTCCTCCGTGCCTCTCTCGTGTCCGTGGGTTCCTCAGCTATTCCTCGGCATGCCAAACGTCTATCCCCAACCCTAATCCAATTTAGGACAGAGCTCTGCAGTAATGAAAGAAAGCCACACGCCACTCTCGGCTCCGTTTGATGATGCCATGATGTCATTCTCAAAGAGCCTGGTGATTTCATTTGAGGGAGCCTAGAGCAGGGCAGGACAACAGAACACTACAGTAAATACATGAGGGGCCGCAGCCGCATCCATACCCCCCCGCTAGAAAAAAAGTTAGAAACAGCAAAGAGAAATAAACTACGGTTTTACATTCATTCCCTGTTGCCGTTGTAAAGCCAGTTTGCTGAAATGTTACACTTTTTTTCCCATGGGGAGGGGAGAAGATTTAGCAATTTTATAACTCATTTCCTGAAATTCTACACATTTTGTCAATAGGGTGGAGGCAAATGTTTGCAGTTTTCAATATGATATCTGATAATCAGTGGGCCCCGCCCCAGTCAGTAATTCGATCATGCTTACCACAAATGAAGATAGCTGACTGTTAATTTATCAATCTAAAAAAAAATGTTTTGCTGACGTGGGCTAATTGAGTGACTCCTGATTCACAACCACGTTTCTAAATTGCACCTTCTGGGGTAGTGGGTGTAGATTGATGAAGGAAAAAACAATTTAATCAATCAATCAATCAAATTTATTTATAAAGCCCTTTATACATTAGCTGATGTCACTAAGTGCTGTACAGAAACCCAGCCTAAAACCCCAAACAGCAAGCAATGCAGATGTAGAAGCACAGTGGCTAGGAACAACTCCCTAGAAAGGCCGGAACCTGGGAAGAAACCTAGAGAGGAACCAGGCTCTGAGGGTTGGCCAGTCCTCTTCTGGCTGTGCCGGTGGAGAGTACATGGCCATTTAAGGCCAGATTGCTCAAACGGTCATTAATGACCGGCAGGGTCAAATAATAATCACAGTGATTGTAGAGGGTGCAACAGGTCAGCACCTCAGGAGTAAATGTCAGTTGGCTTTTCATAGCCGAGCATTCAGAGGTCGAGACAGCAGGTGCGGTAGAGAGAGAGAGAGCGAGTCGAAAACAGCAGGGCCGGGACTAGGTAGCACGTCTGGTGAACAGGTCAGGTTTCCCTAGCTGCAAGCAGAACAATTGAAACTGGAGCAGCAAGCATGACCAGGTGGACTGGGGAGAGCCAGGAGTCATCAGGGCAGGTAGTCCTGGGGCATGGGCCAAGAGCCCAGGTCCTCTGGGAGGGGAGACAGAAGGAGAGAGGGAATTAGAGGGAGCATACTGACATTCATACAGGACACGCGATAAGACAGGAGAATTATACCAGATATAACAAACTGACCCCGGCACATAGACTATTGCAGCATAGATACTGGAGACTGAGACAGGGGTGTGTCTGGGGACACGTGGCCCTGTCTGACGATACCCCCGGACAGGGCCAACCAGGCAGGATATAACCCCACCCACTTTGCCAATGCACAGCCCCCACACCACTAGAGGGATATCAACAGACCACCAACTTACTACCCTGAGACAAGGCTGAGTATACCCCACGTAGATCTCCTCCACCGCACGAGCCAGAGGGGGCGCAAAACCAGACAGGAAGAGCACGTCTGTGACTCAAGTGACACACCCATCCTAGCGACGGCATGGAATAGAGTTAGAGGCAGAGAATCCCAGTGGAGAGAGGGGAGCCGGCCAGGCAGAGACAGCAAGGGGAGTTTGTCGCTCCAGTGCCTTGCCGTTCACCTTCGCACTCCTGGGCCAGACTTCACTCAATCATAGGACCTACTGAAGAGATGAGTCTTCAGTAAAGACTTAAAGGTCGAGACCGAGTCTGCGTCTCTCGCATGGATAGGCAGATCATTCCATAAAAATGTATATCTGTAGGAGAAAGCCCTGCATCCAGCTGTTTGCTTAGAAAGTCTAAGGGACAATACGTCTTGTGACCGTAGCGTACGTGTAGGTATGTACGGCAGGACCAAATCGGAGAGATGGGTAGGAGTGTTGTTTCTCTTTGCTTATTTGAACTGTTCTTGACATAATATGGATAGGTCTATCCCATATACCCATCCTACCTTGTCACAACACAACTGATTGGCTCAAACGCATTAAGAAGGAAAGAAATTCCACAAACTAGCTTTTAACAAGGCACACCTATTAATTGAAATGCATTCCAGGTGAAACTAGTTGAGAGAATGCCAAGAGTGTACAAAGCTGTCATTGACCCAAACTGCTACAGACCTATATCTATCCTACCCTGCCTTTCTAAGGTCTTTGAAAGCCAAGTCAACAAACAGATTACCGACCATTTCGAATCCCACCGCATCTTCTCCGCTATGCAATCTGGTTTCAGAGCTGGTCATGGGTGCACCTCAGCCACGCTCAAGGTCCTAAACGATATCTTAACCGCCATCGATAAGAACAATAGTGTGCAGCCGTATTCATTGACCTGGCCAAGGATTTCGACTCTGTCAATCACCACATCCTCATCGGCAGACTCGGCAGCCTTGGTTTCTCAAATGATTGCCTCGCCTGGTTCACCAACTACTTCTCTGATAGAGTTCAGTGTGTCAAATCGGAGGGCCTGTTCTCCGGACCTCTGGCAGTCTCTATGGGGGTGCCACAGGGTTCAACTCTTGGGCCGACTCTCTTCTCTGTATACATCAATGATTTCGCTCTTGCTGCTGGTGAGTCTCTGATCCACTTCTACGCAGACGACACCATTCTGTATACTTCTGGCCCTTCTTTGGACACTGTGTTAACAACCCTCCAGACGAGCTTCAATGCCAAACAACTCTCCTTCCGTGGCCTCCAACTGCTCTTAAATACAAATAAAACTAAATGCATGGTCTTCAAACGATCGCTGCCTGCACCTGCCTACCTGTCCAGCATCACTACTCTGGACGGTTCTGACTTAGAAAATGTGGACAACTACAAATACTTAGGTGTCTGGTTAGACTGTAAACTCTCCTTCCAGACCCACATCAAACATCTCCAATCCAAAGTTAAATCTAGAATTGACTTCCTATTTCGCAACAAAGCATCCTTCACTCATGCTGCCAAACCAACCCTTGTAAAATTGACCAAACATACCCTCGTAAAACTGACCATCCCACCAATCCTCGACTTCGGCGATGTCATTTACAAAATAAATCCAATACCCTACTCAATAAATTGGATGCAGTCTATCACAGTGCCATCCGTGTTGTCACCAAAGCCCCATATACTACCCACCACTGCGACCTGTACGCTCTCGTTGGCTGGCCCTCGCTTCATACTCGTCGCCAAACCCACTGGCTCCAGGTCATCTACAAGACCCTGCTATGTAAAATCCCCCCTTATCTCAGCTCGCTGGTCACCACAGCAGCACCCACCTTTAGCTCGCGCTCCAGCAGGTATATATCTCTGGTCACCCCCAAAACCAATTCTTACTTTGGCCGCCTCTCCTTCCAGTTCTCTGCTGCCAATGACTGGAACGAACTACAAAAATCTCTGAAACTGGAAACACTTATCTCCCTCACTAGCTTTTAGCACCAGCTGTCAGAGCAGCTCAGAGATTACTGCACCTGTACATAGCCTATCTATAATTTAGCCCAAACAACTACCTCTTCCCCTACTGTATTTATTTATTTATTTTCCTCCTTTGCACCCCATTATTTTTATTTCTACTTTGCACATTCTTCCACTGCAAATCTACCATTCCAGTGTTTTACTTGCTATATTGTATTTACTTTGCCACCATGGACTTTTTTTGCCTTTACCTCCCTTATCTCACCTCATTTGCTCACATCGTGTATAGACTTTTTTATTGACTGTATGTTTGTTTTACTCCATGTGTAACTCTGTGTCGTTGTATGTTTCGTACTGCTTTGCTTTATCTTTGCCAGGTCGCAGTTGTAAATGAGAACTTGTTCTCAACTTGCCTACCTGGTTAAATAAAGGTGAAATAAATAAATAAATAAATAAAAAAGGCAAAGGGTGGCTACTTTGAAGAATCTCAAATATAATATTTCTGGTTACTACGTGATTCCATATGTGTTATTTCATAGTTGTGATGTCTTCACTATTCTACAATGTAGAAAATAGTTTTTAAAAAAACGTGAATGAGTAGGTGTATCCAAACTTCTGACTGGTACTGTACATGTCTTTATTTTTGGTCCGCGGGCCCCAGTTGCCCATCCCTGGTCTAGAGAGTGAGCGTTCATCCAGCATCCACTAAGGGCCTATTGGACACTACAGTAGGGGAGGATAGAGGAAGTGGGAAGCCTCAGATTGAATAAAAAGCTAGCGGTAGTCATCTCTCTCTCTCTGCTAGCCTCGGGCGCTAACAGTGCTAACTGCACTGCGTGCTTTTTGGGCTGTTAGTTTAACGGTCGATTAGCAGTCACTGAGACGAGTGCACGCTTTTTCAAGCCACTATTCCATCCATGTTGTACTCCCAACAAAGATCAAATAGAACAATTAAAGTCCCGTAGTCTCGTGATACATTAATACCGTCAGTTTCCAGAGCCGTCTGTGCATTAGCCGCTAATGCTAATTGACACTTGACATGACTTTGAGGCAAACTGAGCTGCCATCTTGGATTTAAGGGCGGGAACTGATCAAAGGGATGGCAGTTGGAGGATGATCTACGTTGAATCAGCACTACCAAACGGAGGATCACACACTGTAAGGTGTCTTTGTCCTCTGGTCTTTTGATAGACTGAATGAGCACCTATAACCCTAATTATGTCATCTGTCAATCACGCACAGTATAGTACGTGAAGGGAGCAAGTGTGGCTCAGTTGGTAGAGTGTGGCGCTTGCAACCCCAGGGTTGCCGGTTCGATTCCCATGGGGGGGAGTGTGAAAACGTATACACTCACTACGGTATGTCACTCAGGATAAGAGCTCTTGCTAAATTACTCAAATGTAAAATTAGTATAGGAAGTCAATTGTTGCCTCTCAGTAGACCACTGAAATGTTCCCTTACAGTGCCTCTTTGAAATGATTTAGTGAGGTTTGATTGAATGATCTGGTATTGGGTAAGAGTTGGATCCTGGTATGACTCTAACATTTATTGCAGCCAGCACTGAAACAGAAATCTCTCTTTTTCCCTGTACAATCTGGACATAATCTTCTTAGTGAACAACAAGAAAGACGAAGGTCTGATAATCTAGCCGGCTTGGTCAGCCTGACGGGTCGCAACCGGTTCTCAATTAGACTTTCCTCACCGCATTTGACAGCATAGGTTCTCTGGCTGTTGTTAACACAGTTAAATGTCATACCGTTCATCACATTTAAGTGGACAAAGGAATGTACCGTACACCAAAATGCTGAATAGCTCACAAATGGACAGCAGTTGGTTTGCTGGCACACATTCAAATGCACTACATTGACTTGCCAGGCATTAACGTTTGTACGGTGTCCATATTAGGACAAAATACATTTAAATTTTTTCGAATGGAAGATAATCCCACTCTGGCCAGGGTCCCTTTCAGCCCTTTCAGATGGGACAGGCTAAGAGATTTTAGCTCTCGGTGGTTTCACTACTGTTATTAGCACACACACACACACACACACACACACACACACACACACACACACACACACACACACACACACACACACACACACACACACACACACACACACACACACACACACTCAGGCAGGCTCTCTGGCAGGCCTCGTGAGAGTAGTAATTAAGGGGTAAGAGGTTTATCTATGTCCAGAGCTGGTCCTGGCCTCTAAAAGGCTTTCTGGGACAGGCCTCAGAGGGAGCAGTGGGTAAAATGGGCCTGGCTGCAGACTAGACCTCTCCCGGGAGGACTGGTGGATGCTGGCTTTTATCCTCTCTTTTGAGTCTCTCTCTCTCTCTGTCTCTCTCTCTCTCTCTCTCTCTCTCTCTCTCTCTCTCTGTCTCTCTCTGTCTCTCTCTGTCTCTCTCTCTCTGTCTCTCTGTCTCTCTCTTTCTCTTTCTGTCAGTCTGTCGCTCCCTCGCTCTGAATGATGGGGTCTCCTTCTATCTCAAAAGAGGTGGTCACTCGCTATCCTTTTCTGCTAGTCCCGCTTTCTCTCTGTCTCATTCTCTCGCTCTTTGAGTGATGGGCTCTCTCCCTATCTTCTGCCCTCTCAGAGGAGGTGGTCAACAATGTCATTTTCTTTCTCTTTCCCTCCCCCGCTTACCTTGCTATCCATCTCCCCAATCTCTCTCTCTCCATCAACAAGGTAGTCAGTCTGGTCACTCATTTTCCTTATCCACTTACACCCTCTGAGCAATGACTGTCCCTCTTCTTTGTCCCTCCCTTCCCCTCTCCCCCCTCCCTCTCTCTCTCCTGCTTCTCTCTCTGTCTGAGTGATGGGGATGTCTCTTCAGCGCCGCCAGGGGTGTAATCATTAGTCGTAACCGTAGGAAACAGTTGCAAACGGAAAACGTTTCGCAACAAAAACGAGAGTTTCTATTTGACAAATTCAGGTACTGTAGGTAACTCCCCATTTCGTTCCATTTGCTTCCATTTTGGTTATGTTTGGCTCCTATTGAATACACCCCAGAGCTAATTCTCCCAATGCATGGCTGATGGGGAGTGGAGGGGGTTACACATTTAGAGACCTTATTTTCAGGCAGGCAGCTGCCCAGCAGGGGTGGGGTGGGGAGGGGGGAGACTATAAGCAGGGCATTCTCTCCTTGTGTGTATGTGTGTGTGTGTGTGTGTGTGTGTGTGTGTGTGTGTGTGTGTGTGTGTGTGTGTGTGTGTGTGTGTGTGTGTGTGTGAGTGTGTGTGTGAGTGTGCGTGTGCGTGTGTGCGTGCGTGCGTGTGCCACTACTACCCACCCTACTGTGTGAAGGGGGACATGTGTTGGCAGATATAAATGGCTCACTGTAGAGGGATGATACTGTACTATGGACTGCTGGGAATGCAGAAGCAGGGAGCTCCACACACACACAGACACACACATACACACACACGGTCTCACAAACACTAATTCCTTTCTTGGTATCATCCAAGGCTGGTTAATTAAGCACTTTGTCCTCCTCGTGTGAAATGAGCTGATTCTGCTCCCTACTGATATTAAAGCACTCAACCAAATCTGTAGTTTTTTTTTTCAAATTAATTTCTACATCTTTAAACAAGCTAAATGACACTTTCCTCTGCTGCTGTACCAGCTAATTAGCAATATCCTACATCTCGTACTAGTTTGTAACATCAGCCAATTTCGGCCTTTTCTTTAGTGCTTGGCTTGTCTCTCTTCCTTTAATTCTCTCTCTGTTCCTCTCTGTTTCTCTCTTTTTTCTATTCAAGGAATATTCCAAGGTTGGCAAAACAATACATTGCGACAGAAACGGCTATATATAAACTGTCAAATAATTCTAACACTAACAAATGACAACACTGCAACACTGCAGTATTATTATTAGTTGACTATCCCTCATTTTATCTCTTCGTCTCTTTCTTAGATATAATGGCCTCTCTTTCTCTTTATATTTCAACACAATTTACAATGATTATAGAAACTAAAATTGCCTCTCTCGCTCTCTCTCTCTCTCTCTCCCTCGCTCTCCCTCTGTCTCTCCCTTCTTCTTTTCTTCCAGAGAGTGAGATGGTCCCTCCCGACTTCCTCCGTCCCCGCTCCTTCACCACCGTACGCTCCTCTTCTCTCCGCCGCGAGGCAGATGAATCCCGCCTCTCTGTCAGCCTCTGTGACCTCAACCTGCAGCAAGTGGACGGCTCTGGCCCAGCCCACTCACATAACCACGCCCATCTCCACCTGGCCCCTCCCTCCGCCTCCTGCCCCATCCCCCAGAACTCCCTCAACACCCAGCAGTCCTCTGTCCTCCCACACTCCCTCGAAAGCGACCTCCATTTCCACGCCCTCCGCGGTGCCCACATCAAGACGCTCGACGAGCAGACGGTGGCGAGATCCGAGCACGCCAGAGAGGAGCGAACGCTCGTCTTCACTGACCGGCCACTGCGTACCGGCGAGACCGTGTTCATCAAGGTGACCAAGTCGAGCCCGGCTAGGTCGGGATCGCTGTCCTATGGCGTGACATCATGCGACCCCGCTGTGCTGCGCCCTAGCGACCTGCCCTACAACCCGGAGGCGTTAGTCGACCGCAAGGAATTCTGGGCCGTGTGCCGAGTGCCCACGCTGCTCCAGAGCAGTGATATACTGGGCTTCCTGGTCAACCAGGAAGGGGAGGTGATCTTGAGCCACAATGGCACCAACGCAGGGATGCAAGTTTGTGTGGACAACTCCCGGCCCCTGTGGATGTTCTTTGGTCTGCACGGAGCCGTCACTCAACTCAGGATACTGGGTAAGTCAGAATGACTGTTATGTTATACAGGTAACTGCCAAAATAAAGGAAACACTAACCTAATCTGTTTTAATAGGCCGCTGGGCCACCGCACGTGTTTCCTTTAATTTGGCAGTTACGTGTACTTAGAGTACTTCTCTCTACTATTACTTGTATGCTCTGTGTGGGGCCAGGAGTTTTGCCTATTTATGTTACCTGACTAGGGAAAACTCCAGGCCCTAGTTATGGACTGTAGGGGCTAGGGGACTTTTCCTGATCGGGTCACATGGTCAGGTCCTGGCCTTTAATACTACAGTGTCTACAGTACTACAGGCCCTAGGAGGGTTGAATCTGACATGGTATACAACGGTATAAACTTTTTCATTTATCCGTTCATGATCGATCGTAAGCCAGGGATTTAGGGCCCCACCCGCATCACAGAGCTCAGAGGTGTACACTTATGTCATGTGCTTCAATACAGCGTCTTGACACAGGAAGTCAGATCCAAATGCACTTCGGAAGGTATAGATGGAGAGCAAAGTCGACGCTGTCTCACGACCTGCCACGATAATAACAGGAAGAGAGGGAACAAGTGAAAGGAGGAGTGTGGGAGCCAGACCCTGCAACCTAGCGGCCACAACACGTCTTCTCCTGTCTGTATGGTGTGTATGTGTGTGTGTGTGTTTGCATGTGTGTGTATGTGCTTGCGACCTACTCACAGCGGGGGAAACGTGTCTTCACTACGGGACACACGCTACCTCTCAGCAGTAATAGAGAGCCCCCATGCTTGATTACACACTCTAAATACAGATAATGAACATGAAGTGGGAAAGATGTGTGGGTGAGCGGGAGGCCGTCCGCTTCATTTGCAATATGCCAAACATAATGTATTTCTGCCGTGGCAGGCAGGTGTGAATAAAGTAGCTACAACTGTGCTTTTAGACTGTTTGGAGAGGTGAATTGCTGCGCTCTTTATATTTTTTGGACTTACAGATGTAGGATCTTAGTTTGAGCGAGTTTGCTACGGAGGAAAATCAACCTGCAGCAACAGTAAATGTGCATTATTATGTGGGTTATACGAAGAAAATCTAGTGTGAAATCTCAAAGTGGAAATTAAAAAATTCAGAAGCCTTTTTAAAACTCAAACCTCCCGCAACAGGGTGATCAAATGTAGATCCTACATCTGTAGGCCCCCTATCAAGCCAACTGGTGCACAAGGTCCCTCTTTACACAGTCTGTGAAAAGGGCAGACAAACGGTCAAAACTAAAGAACAGCGAATGTTCACTCCTATATCCTTCTATGACATAATGGCTTTTTTTATTGAGCCATAATTACATGCAAATTAAAATTTGGCAGAGCGTTTCCGGAGATTGGACAAGCGGAAATTAAAAAATGACACATCTTTGTTAGGTGTATCATGTAGAAGGACTGGGAAGGTTGATGGCCTGTCTTATTTTAACAGTCCAATTACGAAGCCGCACAACCAAATCAGGCACAACCTCATCAACGTGTCATCATTGTTTTGCTTCTCAGAACGAATCAAGCGCCGGCTAAATATATCCCTCTATCCTCTCAGTGAAGTAAAGGAGGGAGGGAGGGAGGGAGAGGGAGAGAGAGAGAGAGAGAGAGAGAGTTACAGAAACTACACCTTACAGTGCTGATATATAATGCTAACATGGTATTTTCATTAAGTGCTGCTTGTTTGCCCACCTGTAAATTGCCCTCATGCTAACACGCTTATTCTCCATGCAGCCATGGAGGTCACAGCAGTTAGCAAGGCATCGACATGCCCTCATGCCGCCCTGTTAGAACTGTTCTCATTATATTACATTACACAGCCGCCATTTTGGATCTGGTCTGCTCCTTTAGGCACTCTGGAGACACACAGGGAGGTGGCTGACAGCGCGATCAATGAAAGCCACATCAATACATTACACTTAGGGCTGCAGCGCACACCACACACTTTCTGAGGCTGGAGTGTGGCTCTGGGGTATTGATAGATCGGGCAACCGCAGTGGCACTAAGCCAACGGTCAATACTATGGGCCTACATGAAAACTGCACAGGAAATGCACCCCTATGGGTCTTCTCACCGTGCTTTTTTTTTACTAGGAACTTGGTAGCTGCATAGGGAGATGGTTATGGTGTTGTGGTTTGTTCTGATTGTCTATTGTACTAGTACATCACACGTGCTTTTAAAAACATTTGGCTAGAGCCCCACGGCTACTTCTTCCGTTTTTTTCAATGAGTTCAAGGAAGTTCTCTTGCTGACAACAGAACTGCCTGAATACTGCTGAGTTTCTTTTAGGACGGATCACCTTACGAGGAGTTTACGGCAACATGAAGCGGCCGTTCTAGAGACTCTGCACTACAATCATTCATCCGAACAAATCTAGGAATTCCTTTTGACCCTGATAGATAGTAAATCACCTTTATGTTCCAATTGTTCAACCTTAGGAAGTGTCTTACCTGTTTATGTGACGGCAGGTCTGAATGTGTTTTTATAGGCTTTCAGGTTTACCTGAATGTGTCCTGTGGGGCAGCGTTTACATTTGGGAGTGCTCCTTTAAACTGGCTTAAGCTGTGTGTGTTGTGCACTGACATGAGGTTCACTAATTCCTGAGCTCCCCTAGTGGGGGAGTGCCCTTGGTAGGGTGAGTGAACACCGAAGGTCAAGTATTAGGGCTCCTAGCTAGCATGCCCACTAAGAAGCAACAATTTGATATTCAGAGAGAATGAATGAACAAACTAATGAATGAATTCATTAATGATTGAACAGTTCACGAATGAATGATTAAGAGTAATGAATAAATGAGTGAATGGATGATTGGATAAGCAAATGAAAGAACAAATGAATGTGAATTATTATGTGGATTATAATCAATGTTGATTATAATCAACACTACACGTTTTAAATGTCCTGCATTGCAGGAAAGCTGTCCTGCAAAAAGAGGGATCAAATGAAGGTCCTACATCTGTAAATGGGGAGAATGATGGTGTGATAGTGGAGGAGATGTTAGAGGGAGGGAGAGAACAGCAGTAGAGAAATAGGACACTATTACTCTGACACTCTCCCCATACATTATAGATTCCATTAGAATGTCAGCTCGTTCACGCTCAAGTGAACAGTCTCGCCCGGCACCCACAGCTACTCCAGCCACTGTAATTCTCTCTTTCTTTCTTTCTTTCTTTCTTTCTTTCTTTCTTTCTTTCTTTCTTTCTTTCTTTCTTTCTTTCTTTCTTTCTTTCTTTCTTTCTTTCTCCCTCGTTTTTTTCTCCCTCCTTCAGACTGAAACATTGAAACATCCTTGGGTCTGGCATGGTTGGCCGTTTATTCACATTTCCTGACGTCGCTCTCTCTCTCTCTCTACCTCTCTCTCTCTCTCTCTCTCCCCCTCTCTCCCTCTCTCACTCTCTGTGTCTAGTGACTCTGATGTCCTTCTCTTCCCTAGCAGTTACACACACACACACACACACACACACACTCACACTCACACTCACCACTGGACTTTAATGAGCGATAAAGGGCAGCATATGACGTGAGTTAGTATCATCCAGCGCGGTCTGTGCTTACAGTGAACATGATCTCTCTAGCCTCTACACCTACACACACACACACACACACACACACACACACACACACACACACACACACACACAGACACACACAAACACACACACACACACACACACACACACACACACACACACACACACACACACACACAGAGTCTACAAAATATTAAGGACACATGCTCTTTCCATGACATAGACTGACCAGGTTAATCAAGGTGAAAGCTATGATCCCTTATTGATGTCACTTGTTAAATCCAGTGTAGAGGAAGAGGAGGAGACAGATTAAATCATCTTTTTCAAGCCTTGAGACAATTGAGACATGGATTGTTTATGTGATTGTGTATGTAGGGTGAATGGGAAAGACAAAATATTTCAGTTCCTTTGAACGGAGTATGGTGGTAGGTGCCAGGCGCACCGGTTTGTGTCAAGAACTGCAATGCAGCTGAGGTTTTCACACTCAACCGTTTTCTGTGTGTATCAAGAATGGTCTACCACCCAAAGGACATCCAGCCAACTTGACACAACTGTGGGAAGCATTGGAGTCAACATGGGTCAGCATCCCTGTGGAATGCTCTCAACACCTTGTAGAGTCCATGCCCCGACGAATTGAGGCTGTTCTGACGGCAAAGGGGGGGTACAACTCAATATTATGAAAGGGGCCTTAATGTACACATACACACACACATATACACACACACCGCCCTACAGATACCAACATCTGATAGCAGGGATGTTAAGATGTCAAGGCTATAAACACCTGGATGTTAAGATGTCAGGGCTATAAACACCTGTATGTTAAAATGTCAGGGCTATAAACACCTGGATGTTAAGATGTCAGGGCTATAAACACCTGGATGTTAAGATGTCAGGGCTATAAACACCTGGATGTTAAGATGTCAGGGCTATAAACACCTGGATGTTAAAATGTCAGGGCTATAAACACCTGGATGTTAAGATGTCAGGGCTATAAACACCTGGATGTTAAGATGTCAGGGCTATAAACACCTGGATGTTAAGATGTCAGGGCTATAAACACCTGGATGTTAAAATGTCAGGGCTATAAACACCTGCTTGTTAAGATGTCAGGGCTATAAACACCTGGATGTTAAGATGTCAGGGCTATAAACACCTGGATGTTAAGATGTCAGGGCTATAAACACCTGGATGTTAAGATGTCAGGGCTATAAACACCTGGATGTTAAGATGTCAGGGCTATAAACACCTGGATGTTAAGATGTCAGGGCTATAAACACCTGGATGTTAAGATGTCAGGGCTATAAACACCTGGATGTTAAGATGTCAGGGCTATAAACACCTGGATGTTAAGATGTCAGGGCTATAAACACCTGGATGTTAAGATGTCAGGGCTATAAACACCTGGATGTTAAGATGTCAGGGCTATAAACACCTGGATGTTAAGATGTCAGGGCAATAAACACAAAACATTTTCCAGCACCAGAGCACTGATAAAATCACTGACTTCATGTCGGGCCAGATAATATCCTGTCTCTCACACACACTCTCCACATGCCTGCAAGTATGTACAGTGTAGAGAATCATTGTACCATTTAAACCGCTGTGAAATATTGTTTCCATAAACAAAAATATTGTGTTTTCAGCTGATTGAAACTGGTGTGAGTAATAGACACAAAAAATAAAACAAAGCACAGGAAGCATAGAAATATTGCACATAGAACTTGTCTACCACATCTGATCTACTGCTTGTTTTCAATGAGAATGACAGATCTATAACTCACATTTCTGTGTGAATTTGGTCAGGTCGCCCAAAAAGTGACATATTGCAGCTTTAACTATATATACAGTATATACTATCCTATATATAGATTTGACAAATTACCATTGAGAGCCTAAATGTAGAAAATGGTCCTGGCAACAAACTTAAAGACCACCCATATACGGTCGCCAAACCTCTCAAAGCTCTTAAAGTTTCTTTGGATATCGTGTTTCAGAAAGCTCAATGGGTGTAGAAAGATAAGCAACCACTTTACAACCCCAGTCTCCTCTTTTCCTCCTCCCATCTTCCCCTCCTCCCATTCATCAGTCTACCACTGAACAGATCCCTAGAAGGATATCCCACACTCCTCTTCAAAGACGTAGAGACTATGATGACCTAAGGTCACTCACTATATGACAACTAAGGACATCCTCAGTCACAACCATGGCTGTAGGGCCAAACGGCCATTTTGAAGCCACAACCCCATCAAGGTGCTGCGACAGTGTGTGACCCAGTGTTGTAGAGTCAAAGTATGTCCCAGTCTCAGTGTCACATAGCCCACATTCCTCAGAATCCTCCCATAGCAGACTGCTTTAGAGGATCTGGACAAACATACTCTTCTTAATAAACCTCCTGTGTCACAAATGGCACCCTATTCCCTATATAGTGCACAACTTTTTACTAGGGCCCATAGAGCTCTGGTCAAAAGTAGTGCAGTCAAAAGTAGTGCACCACATAGGGAATAGGGTGCCATTTGGGAGGCGGGGAGTGAGCTGCCACAGCTGTCCACAGTCCCTCTCTAAATTAATCTGGGAGTGAACAGGAGGATCAGGGCCGGGCTCCACTGATCCTAGGTCAGCTGCTGAGGACAAGCCAGATAGGGGATTAAAATGGGAGAGATGGAGGACAGCGAGAGGCTCGGCACCAGCACCACACCTCTGGGTTAGAGTCCACAGGGGGACCTGTCAGCGTAGTAGTAATGTGATCGTAGGGGGACTCTGAATAGTAGTTCTAGTGGTAGTTTATAAGGAGGATAAGGGTGTGTCCGTACGAACTAAGGGTAGTTATGGGAGTGTGCGTTATACATAGACATTCTACAAATGACCATCTAAAAACACACCGCACAAACACACACACACACACACACTTAGATATATACACACACACACACTGAGGCACCAAGAGCCTAGGGGCACCAGAGCAACCCTCTACACAAACAGCCCAGGTCTTAACCCTCCTCTCCAACTATACCAGCACATGCAGCCCCATTTAGAAAACCTCAAAGACTCCACAAGACTTGTACAGTGCAGCCTACCACATGACGTAATGCACCATGTCAGTCAGTCATCAGGTAACAGAGATCAGTATTACACCCAACATGGGTCCTAAGGCATTATGTTAGCATTATCGCAGAACCAAAATGGCCACCTAGTCCAGTGGTTCCCAACCAGGGGTAAATAGAACCCTTGGGGGTACTTGGCCTATCCACACGGTGTACTTGTGAAGACTCATGAGACCATAGGCCGACTGATAAAATGCACGAGTGGGTAAATTGAGTTGGTGGTACAGTAAGCGAAAAAGTTTGGGAACCACTGGCCTAGTCGACAGCCTCTCCAGTGTTCGTGAGCATAGAAAGACCGCAATTGGGCAGCCATTTTGGATCTGGCCATAGATCAATCGCTCCCAGAGAGATGCCAGAAACGGTGGCCGGTCGCCATGTTGTCAGCTGACGGCAGTCTTAATGATAGACCACGGGCCACACACCAGACGACTCATTTTTCACATTCTTCCGTCATGCCATCCAGAAAAACAGACATAGCGCGCTGAGAAAGACCATGGAGCTCCTTCCCAGTTACCACAGTCCCCATAGGCTTTGATGAACGATTCCTCCTCTCATCCCTCGTGTCTTAAAATAACACGTTATTGAAATGTTCAAGGGTTCATTGTAGTTCATTGTGGCTTGTTTGTTGCTGTTGTTGCTGATGATGTCCCTGTTTTTGGATGGTGTGGCTTTCGGGCCGAATGGTGACGATAGCCATTTCCATTGTTCCTAGCGAATTTGCAAAGCTTTTAATCATTTTTCTTTTTTAATTATGACACCCAACAAGACAGACAATTGTCATAGTAATTTACTAAACACTAAATAGTCATTCTGTTAGTGCCTACTTAAACCAGAAATAAAACAATTGGTCTCATATTACAACTCCTGCGGGTCAGCGCAAGACTAACAATGCCTGGATGCATACAATATGTCTACATAAATATGTCTACATAAATATGTCTACATAAATATGTCTACATAAATATGTCTACATAAATACAGTCTAGAAATAAATTACGTTTTTTTTTGGTGTAGTATCACTTTTGATTAGGTGATCCCACTTTTAAAAAATCAATAGCGATACTCAATCTTGCTCAGTCTATATAAATTATTACTACTCAATCACTAGCAACCATTTAACTAACCAACCGTCAAACCAATGTTAAGGAACCACTTGGTCCTCAGATACAAACATAATTTCTCTGACGTATCCTCTTCATCGATGTACAGGCATGTACTGTATGTCTGACGTATCCTCTTCATCCATGTACAGGCATGTACTGTATGTCTGACGTATCCTCTTCATCCATGTACAGGCATGTACTGTATGTCTGACGTATCCTCTTCATCCATGTACAGGCATGTACTGTATGTCTGACGTATCCTCTTCATCCATGTACAGGCATGTACTGTATGTCTGACGTATCCTCTTCATCCATGTACAGGCATGTACTGTATGTCTGACGTATCCTCTTCATCCATGTACAGGCATGTACTGTATGTCTGTGGCAGCCAGGGTCGCGTTCCGACTTACGTAATGTCTCCATGTCCGTGACTTTGGAACCCAATATGTCATGTTAATCACACTGGGGCTGGGGTCTCTGAAACATGACCCCTCACCTCAGGCATCACTGGCATCCTAATATGTGCTTCTTAAACGTGGACATTTGTTACCCTGCCTTCACCACAGAAACAGGGGATGTAAAATAAAAAGTGGAACGTGACAAACCCCTCACATATCTCCCTAAACTTCACGCTAGTAATCCCCAAAAGTTATTGAAAAGCCATTCACTTGATCATACGATCATTCATCTGTCTACTGTATAGCACACTTAGAGAAAACCCCCTCTGATCTTTGTAGGCCCATGCAAATAAGCTTTATTAGCATGAATGAACAAGGCCACTGTTGCTAAAACCAGGTGAGAGAACGACACCAATAAAATATATTGTAATGGTGATTAGAGAAAGGGGAATATATATATACAGTACAAAATAATCTCTGATAATATTATATATATATATATATAGATATATATATATATATATATATATATATATATATATATATATATAAATATATATATATATATATATATATATATATATATATATATATATATATATATATATAATATTACCAGAGATTATTTTTAAATGAATAAAAAAATTAGTAATAATAATCTTTATATTTCTCGGTTCTTTATGATATAGGATCATTCTTCAATGTAGAACCTACTGGATAGTCCACTTACAGTAATAGAGGTGCCTATATTTGAGGTGCTTATAATTTAGATGGCTATATTAGAGGTGGCAATAGTTGAGGTGCCTATAATTGAGGTGCCTATAGTTGAGGTGCCTATAGTTGAGGTGCCTATAGTTGAGGTGCCTATATTTGAGGTGGCTATATTAGAGGTGGCTATAGTTGAGGTGCCTATAATTGAGGTGCCTATAGTTGAGGTGCCTATAGTTGAGGTGGCTATATTTGAGGTGCCTATAGTTGAGGTGCCTATAGTTGAGGTGGCTATATTTGAGGTGGCTATATTTGAGGTGCCTATAATTGAGGTGACTATATTTGAGGTGCCTATAGTTGAGGTGACTATATTTGAGGTGCCTATATTTGAGGTGCCTATATTTGAGGTGCCTATAGTTGGGGTGCCTATATTTGAACTCTATATGCTTTCATAACCATCTCTTTTCTCTCTGTCTGTTCTCTGGCTCCAGGTTCCACACATCTCGGGGACCAGCCGGCGCGGCCTCCCTCCAACCCCAGCTCTCCCTCCTCCTCCCCCCACACCCCCAGCGCCCTAGCCCTGGCCCTGGGTAGTGGAAGCTCCGACCCTGTCCTTAACGGAGGCCTGGGAGGCCCCAGCTCCGCGGCCTACTGTGGTGGCTCTGCGGGAGGTCTGTACCTTTCAGAGCCACTCTATTAATCAAACGATCAAACCCACTGCAGGGGGTTAAGAGAGGAGAGAGGGGGACACTAGGTAGCAGATGTCCTGGGTGGTGAGTCTGTTCGGTAGATTGCTTCTCGTGCTGTGCAGCGGGAGGACACAATGTCTCGTCTACTGTTGTAGTTACATAATGTGAGGCTGCCTTCATAGTAGAACAACAGTGGTAAAATGGGTTTGTACTGTATTTATTGTAAAGAATGTATTGATCAACACTGTAGATTAGATCCATTACATCAGTACATACACTACTGGTCAAAAATTTTAGAACAACTCCTCAGTCAAAGATTTTTCATATTTTTTACTATTTTCTACATTGTAGAATAATAGTGAAGATATCAAAACTATGAAATAACACATGGAATTGTGTAGTAGCCAAAAAAGTGTTAAACCTATCAAAATATATTTTATTTTTGAGATTCTTCAAATAGCCACCCTTTGCCTTGGTGACAGCTTTGCACACTCTTGGCATTCTCTCAACCAGCTTCATGAGGTAGTCACATGGAATGCATTTCAATTAACAGGTGTGCCTTCTTCAAAGTGAATTTGTGTAATGTCTTTCCTTCTTAATACGTTTGAGGCAATCAGTGGTGTTGTGACAAGGTAGGGATGGTTTACAGAAGATAGCCCTATTTTGTAAAAGACCAAGTCCATATTATGGCAAGAATAAGCAAATAGAAACGATCCATCGTTACTTTAAGACCTGAAGGTCAGTCAATATGGAACATTTCAAGAACTTAGAACTCAGTTTCTTCAAGGGCAGTCGCAAAAACCATCAAGCTCATGGGGACCGCCACAGGAATGGAAGACCCAGCATTATCTTTGCTGCAGAGGATAAGTTCATTAGAGTTACCAGCCTCAGAAATTGCAGACAAATAAATGCTTTGCAGACTTCAAGTAACAGACACATCTCAACATCAACTGTTCAGAGGAGACTGTGTGAATCAGGTCTTCATGGTCGAATTGCTGCAAAGAAACCACTACTAAAGGACACCAATAAGAACAAGAGACTTTCTTGGGCTAAGAAACACGAGCAATGGACATTACACCGGTGGAAATTTGTCCTTTGGTCTGGAGTCCAATTTGAAGATTTTTAGTTCCAACCGCCGTGTTTTTGTGAGACGCAGAATAGGTGAACGGATTATCTCCATATGTGTATTTCCCACCATAGAGCATGGAGGAGGTCTTATGTTGTGGGGGTGCTTTGCTGATGACACTGTCTGTGATTTATTTAGAATTCAAGGCACACAACCAGCATGGCTACTACAGCAATACTGCAGCGATACCCCATCCCATGTGGTTTGGGCTTATTGGGACTATAAATAATTTTTCAGCAGGACAATGACCCACCTCACCTCCAGGCTGTGTAAGGGCTATTTTACCAAGAAGGAGAGTGATGGAGTGCTGCATAAGATGACCTTGCCTTCACAATCCCCCGACCTCAAACAGATTGAGATGGTTTGGGATGAGTCGGACCGTAGAGTGAAGGAAAAGCAGCCAACAAGTGCTCAGCAGCCAACAAGTGCTCAGTTGAACTCCTTCAAGACTGTTGGAAAATCATTCCAGGTGAAGCTGGTTGAGAGAATGCCAAGAGTGTGCAAAGCACTCATCAAGGCAAAGGGTGGCAATTTGAATACGTATATTTTGATTTGTTTAACACTTTTTTGGTCACTACATGATATAGTTTTGATGTCTTCATTATTCTACAATGTAGAAAATAGTAAAAATAAAGAAAGACCATTGAATGAGTTGGTGTTCTAAAACTTTTGACCTGTAGTGTACATGCAGAATGATTCTCTCTTTCTCCCTCTCCCTCCTTCCCTCCCTCCATCACTACCTCCCCCCTAACAGGAACGACCCCCAGCTCGCCCGTCAGCCTCCCCAAGTCACCCACCTTCCCATCAGGCAGCGGGAGAGGGCCCGGGTGGCCGACTGGAGATGAGTGTTCCATCTGCTACGAGAACCACGTGGACACGGTCATCTACGCCTGCGGTCACATGTGTCTCTGCTACACCTGCGGCGTCAAACTCAAGAAGATGTCCAACGCCTGCTGCCCCATCTGCAGGAGACAAATCAAAGACATCATTAAGACCTACCGTAGCACGTAGGGGGCCTTTGAAGCTAAGGGCCTCGTAACTGAGGGCCACAGGCATAAGTTAATGGGGAGAGGAGGAAGACGTTGGGGAAAGACAAACTTTTAAGATCAGGGTAATGGACAATGGACAGTTCGCTCTGGTACATTTGTGTGATGGATATTGAGGAAGAATCTTGATTTTTGTTTCAAAAACCCATTTTTTGTTGGCTGGTACAGTTAGTAGACCTGCACTGCAAAGGTCTCTTACATTTCCACTTTCCCTCTCTGATGCAGTGTGTGATGGCTTTTGAAGTGGCGGGGGGTTTGCAACCGCGGCGAGAGCTTCCTCTCTCAACTAGAAGTTTTCATTCTTCTTGCTCTCTCCAAGGATTCAGGAAGTTTCAAACTTTGAGGAAAGAGAAGCCACTTCCAGACGACTGCCACGAGTTTGCTCATTTGCATGGGAGCAAACGAGGTGGTTTCAATTCAACGTTTTTGGTCTTGAGATGAACTATCTATGTTAACTTCCAACATTTGCCTCTTAACTTGACTCAACTTTGTCTGTGAAAAACAAAACAACAGGAAAATAGCCGCCCTTGTCTACAGATAGTTCTTTATTAACATAACGTCTCAGTATGACACAACTTCTGTCTGTGTGTTACTTAGGCAAACTGCAGAGGAAAAGAGAGGACTTATTTGTTGCTCAAGGGTTGTGACCGGAAAGGGATGCATTTCTGTAGTAGTCATAGGATTCATCAATAGGAAGATGACTGCAGTTGTATAAAGTTGTGAAGTACAGTATATGACGTGTGAAGGAGGGATGTATCACCTCTTGCTCCTATATAGTAAGTCATATAGTCTCAACCAAATGTATTTGTGTGGTAGTTCTATAGCACATTCATTGGTGGTAGCTGTCCTGTTGCGCTAGCTCGCTATCTGCTTGCTCTGCAGTGTCGTATGTTGCACTGAAGTCAGTACTGCGCTCTCGGAAATGCCCCATCTAGAAAGGAGAAGAAACAGATTATTTTACACAATACATTTAAACAACCATCAAGACAATGTCACTGGCAGCCTCAGCTCCCAATCCAATCCCAGAATTTGTACCCACATCATGTGACTTGGAAGCAGGAAGTGAAAGTACATTTATTGGGTGTTCCTCAGGTCCAGCTGTTTAACGCCCCAAAATGGTGACAGTTTACGCAAACGCCAGCCCAATGCACTGTGATTGTTGCCATGGAATACCGTCCACCGTCGATCCGTGACACAGCCCCCTGCCTTATTTTATGAACAGTTCATTTGTTACATGCGGATGTGTGATAAATAATACCTTGTTTCTATTCATATTTTTCACCAAGACCCCTTACTAAAATACCAAATACGATGTTGTGTGTCCGAAGAAAAGCTTTCCGAATCAGGACTTCAGAGGATAAACTCAGAGGATAAGAAGCACATGAAACAAAACTGAATTGACCCCAACTTATTTTTATAACTCAAAATACTTACTGGTCAGTGGTCATTTGCATCACATACAGTCAGTAATATGTACACAACCCTAAACCCTATCACGGTACTATTCTAACATCTGCATAGTGCTTCAACCAGCAACAAATACCCTTCACAGTTGCACACATTCATGTAGGGTTATGAGAGGTAGATGGGAGTTCCTCAATGTTACAAGTTGATAGACAGTTGGTTACACGTGTTGTCACTTACCCCAAATGACTTTTATCACTTTGGGGAGAATCAAAATGTCCACTTAAGTCGAATTATCACATCAATGCAAGACTACCTGAAAATGTGATTTTGTAAAAGTAAGAATTTTCCCCTTTTTGATCAGTATGTGTCATATATCCCATTGAAATTCCCATCACGCTTGTGTGTCCTGGAGCTGTGTGCCATAGCTTTCTGCCGGGAGCTGAAAACGCAGTTTCTTTAACACGTTTATCTTGCATCTGGGTGTAATTAATAGATAATCGACAATTGAATCTGGAATGTAATGCTGCGACGGTATTTGCCAGTTCCTTGTGTTCGGGGAAAATACTGACAGATGTTTCGTACACGCCCTCTTTACACTCACAAACAGAACTTTGTGTTTTTATGACATTATACGCTACTGCTTGAAGTGTTAATTCACATTTTGAATGTTAATTTATGTTTTAAAATAAGGCAAATCGTTTTATTGGTGTGGTTGGTAGTATCGAGAGAGAAAAACATATTTTGTCAGCTTTTTTGTTGTTGATTGATAGTCATGATTGTAATGTTTGTTTTCTGGTTGATTTGAAACGATGAAATAATCAGCTATTTCTACTTCTACGGTGTATCCTAGAGCCAGGAACGATATTATCTTGTACCTTCCACCAATACCTGGGACTCCCTGCAGTATACAATCATAACACCTTGTTGTGTTTGAGTACAAGATAAGCACAGATTAATAATTTTACAAACCCTGAATATTCAGACGCGGAATTATTTTGTAATTTATACATTGTTGTTTATGCCTCCTTTCGAGTCCAAACCAGGTTTGTTTTTATAGCCCTTACCAAGTATATAGCTTAAAGGCCGTCGTTGTATGGCAATGTTAAATGTCACTTTATAAGAATCCTGATTGTACTTTTTAAATGGTCTATAGGTAGTCTATAGGTAATCTCTGGCATATTCTATTGCAGAAAAAAAAATTGTGCTGATACTAAGTGTCCGACGAAATCCGAAACCCAATAAAAAATTAATGTGTTAATCCACCTCGTCATTTGAAAAGTCTGTGCTAAACACACGTCATTTACTCTTGCTTGTAACAGGTTTTTACTGCCCCTTAATCCAAGGAATTGAACCTACAACCACTAATGTAAACAATGGTCATTGGACATACGGTCATGTCATAAATGGCATTGACAACCTATAATAAGGTAAAAGTGAAATATCATGCAAAATCAACAAGGCACCTACATTGCTGCCTATCGTATTTATTGAGTTACATACAGGATTAATTGAAGTGGTCTGACTCATGTCAGTACTCAGTGGCTTAAAGTTCAGCCCTCCACACAGATACTATGACTAGGGCCCAGAATTGTTCCTGGACTAGTGACCTGGAAAATTCAAGACCCTAACTATAACACCAACCAGTTGCGTGCGGTGTGATACCAATTTACCCCCAAAATATTTTTGGTATCTCTCCTGATTGTTTGACGACCCGGTATTGTATCTATCTTCCATTGAAGTGTTTGGATCTCAGATCCTACTGTACTTGGGTGTTTGCTTTCTTCTTCTACTATCCTCCATTTTAGAAAACCCCTTCTTCAGATATCACTAGACAGGTTTCACCTGGGAAATATACTTTATTTTCTGTCTTTTAGTTGTTTGAGTTGTTTGTTCACTCCGTCCTAGTTAGTGAACTTTGGGACCAATAGAAGACAAGCTGAAAAATATATATTTTTTAATCTCCTAGGCCATCATTTAGACAGAGTTCAGGGGTCGATCAGAACGCTACACATAGAAATGTAACATAGGCTAGGTCAAACACGATTGCTCCTATTTTCTATGATATAGAAGAATATATGTTCTATGTTGTGACTCATCCATTGTTTAAGATACTTTGCAAACCTGTCTTTATTTGAAAACTAGTTTCCAAGTGATCTGTTTGTGAGCTCTGTTAAATGTGATTCGGATGATTGTGTCAATAAACTTTCCAGACGTGTTTCAAGGAAGTGTCTGTCCCTGCTTTTCTCATAAAACTTGAATAAACATAAATTAAATACATTTGATTACAAACTAATTCTATATCGTCTATCACATCTCCAATATCCATCTTAATATGATTGGATTATCCCCCATACATATCCAACTATAACATACACTTGATCACAAATTCTTATTTATTATATCCATACCTTTTAGTTCATCCTGTAAATGTCTTTTTTTATTTTTTTTATTTAACCTTTATTTAACCAGGAAGGGCTCATTGAGATTTGAAGTCTCTTTTTCAAGAGCGCCTTGGCCAAACTACAGGTAAATCTAGTAAAAAAACATAGAATTCACAAGAGTATAACAAAATCATACAATTAAAAACATTGACAGGTCAGGAAATCAGCCTCAAATCATCCTTCTGGACAATAAAAATGTCCAATTGAAATGGTAGTAAACGCAAAATGGCTTTGTAAATAAAAGTATACCAGTGACTGAGCCTACAATTGACTAGAGAAGGCCAGCCAACCCTGGTATATAACATACAGTGGTGTGTAAGGATTTTGCAGTTTAAAAAAATCTCAATGCTCCATGGTAAAGGGTGTCAATTGATCTCAAACACTGTGTGGAAGCATTCATATATAAAATATCCCCATAGTCTAGTATAGGCATAAATGTAGCTGATACTAGTCTACTACTGGCTTCAAAAGAAAAACAGGCCTTATTTCTCAAATAAAATCCCAACTTCAGTTTCAATTTGTTTGTAAATTGTTGAATATACAATTTAAAAGAGAGGCCGTCATCAATTAAAATTCCAAGATATTTATATGAGATTACAGTCTCAATCTCATTGCCCTGACAGGTAGTAATAGGTGAAAGGTTCAGAGGTCAATTTCTTGCTTTAGAAAACTGTGCCACTAGAGATTCTCGGTTCGAGTCCAGGCTATCGACCGTTGCCTCCCCCGAGTCCGTACGGGAGTTGCAGCGATGAGACAAGCCTGTAACGACGCATGGCTCTCGACCTTCGCCTCTCCCGAGTCCGTACGGGAGTTGCAGCGATGAGACAAGCCTGTAACGACGCATGGCTCTCGACATTCAAATTTCTTGTTAGCAAACTATAGTTTTGGCAAGTCGGTTAGGACATCTACTTTGTTTGATGACACAAGTCATATTTTCAACAATTGTTTACGGACAGACTATTTCACTTATAATTCACTGTATCACAATTCCAGTAGGTCAGAAGTTTACATACACTAAGTTGACTGTGCCTTTAAACAGCTTGGAAAATTCCAGAAAATTATGTCATGGCTTTAGAAGCTTCTGATAGGCTAATTGCCATTATTTGAGACAATTGGAGGTGTACCTGTGGATGTATTTCAAGGCCTACCTTCAAACTCAGTGCCTCTTTGCTTGACATCATAGGAAAATCAAAGAAATCAGCCAAGACCTCAGAAAAATAACTGTAGACCTCCACAAGTCTAGTTCATCCTTGGGAGCAATTTCCAAGTGCCTGAATGTACCACGTTCATCTGTACAAACAATAGTACACAAGTATATACACCATGGGACCATGCAGCCGTCATACCAGGAAGGAGATGCGTTCTGTCTCCTAGAGATGAATGGACTTTGGTGCGAAAAGTGCAAATCCATCCCAGAACAACAGCACAGTAAAATGACCTTGTTGGAGAAAACAGATACAAAAGTATCTATATCCACAGTAAAATTAGTCCTATATCGACATAACCTGAAAGGCCGCTCAGCAAGGAAGTAGCCACTGCTCCAAAACCTCCATAAAAAAGCCAGACTATGGTTTGCAACTGCACATAGGGACAAAGATCGTATTTTTGGGAGAAATGTCCTCTGGTCTAATGAAACAAAAATACAACTGTTTGGCCATAATGACCATCATTATGTTTGTAGGAAAGAGGGGAAGGCTTGTAAGCCGAAGAACACCATTCCAACCATGAAGCACGGGGGTGGCAGCACACTGTTGTGGGGGTGCTTTGCTGCAGGAGAGACTGGTGCACTTTACAAAATAGATGGCATAGGTAGGAAAATTATGTAGATATATTGAAGCAACATCTCAAGACCTCAGTCAGGAAGTTAAAGCTTGGTCGCAAATGAGTCTTCCAAATGGACAATGACCAAGAGCATACTTCCAAAGTTGTGGCAAAATGGCTTAAGGCCAAATAAGTCAAGGTATTGGAGTGGCCATCACAAAGCCCTGACCTCAATCCAATTGAAAATTTGTGGGCAGAACTGAAAAAGCTTTTGCGAGCAAGGAGGCCTACAAACCTGACTCAGCAATACAGAGTATTGTGTGAAGCTTGTGGAAGGTTATGTTTGACCCAAGTTAAAAAATTTAAAGGCAATGCTAGCAAATACTAATTGAGTGTATGTAAACTTCTGACCCACTGGGAATGTGATGAAATAAATAAATGCTGAAATAAATCATTCTCTCTATTATTATTCTGACATTTCACATTCTTAAAATAAATTGGTGATCCTAACTGACCTAAGACAGGGAGTTTATACGAGGATTAAATGTCAGGAATTGTGAAAAACAGAGTTTAAATGTACTTGGCTAAGGTGTACGTACACTTCCGACTTCAACTGTAGTTAGCAAATCATGCAACTGCTTGCACCGAAAGACTAACGCGCGACACTCTCTGCTTTAGTATCAACTGTATCAAAAGCCTTAGAGAGATCAATAAAAAGCGAGACACATTGCTGTTTTTTCGTCAAGGGCTTGAGTGATATCATTTAAAAACATTCATGGCTGCTGTTATTGTGCTTCTTCCTGAAGCCCGATTGGTCCATTGATAAAACAGAATTAGTATATAAAAACAATTTTAGCTGTTCTCTAACAAGGGTTTCAAATAATGACACAATCCTTTGATTAAGATGGCTACCATCCCCCAGCCACGCTGATTGCATGGATCATGTGTCAGCATAGTCATAAAACACACAGGAATCCAAATAGAGAGGCTAACCCAGACCTACACAACCCTGACCTTCTGTGGTCCAGTGGAACTTGGTGCTTTCAGTGGTATGTGATTTGTGGCACCTGTTACATCATGTGTTTTGGACGGCCCCAGCTGCCTAGGTGGTTTATGTTCAACCGGGGTCCTCCGGGGGACACTAGGCTTAGGGCCAGGGGCTCCAAACACTGCAGGCAGCTACCACCTCATCCAAATATCCCTCTGATGTCCCCAATATGTCTGTCAGTAGTGGATTAATAGCATGTAAGACTTGGTAATATCTAGGAGCAGGCATGAGGTCTGATAATATTCTAGACGATATATATCAAATCTGTCATCAAGGTGTATTAGTATCCCATGACTCTTTTATACCATGATGGGTCACAGTTAATGTCCATAGGTAATACTCTGTGATGATGGATTAAACCTTCATGTGTTAAAAAATAATAATATTTTGAATACATAGTGCAGTCCAGCATTACAAAGGCCCTTGAGGTAAGACCTTCACAAATAAACAGCTAAAAACCGCAAACCATGAGCTCAAACTCCCGTCTGACTCCTCCGGCTAAGGCTGAGGAGAACAGACTAGTTCAAGATTGCCATCTAGTGGATATATATAAATAGTTCCACTGACCAATGAGAATCTGTTTAAGGGATGGGTCGTCCTATGGGAGCTTTCCTCAGCTGTCGACACTGTCACACTTAAATATGCCATCACCGTCACACCTGAAGATGACAGTGACATGGAATGAACAGAAACACTGAGACCTTTAATTCAGTAGCTCTCTGAAATATTCCCCAATGGTCTATGTGCAACCAGAAGGTGGCAGAAACACTGTCGGCCTAAGTGTTTGTTAGTCTTTATTTGATACCTGTCATTCTAGAACCTTCCTGATATACTCCAATACAGTCTTTATGTTGGACATGATGCCTCTATGTATTTCTCCTCTCACAGGTTGTTAGTCTGAGTGTTACATTTTTTTTTGTACACCTCCCGTAACCACCCATGATCAATGTGATGAATGCTCTGACCTTTAGATGCTGAGGGTAACTTGCACATGTTCTGTTGAAAGCGAGCGTTTTGTAACCGGTGGGGGTTCGATGGGGGTTGGGTGGTTGTCCTCGGGGGAGGTAGGTGTGCACATTTTTCGTGTTCATTTAGGCGTATGTGATACATCTTTCTACATGTGTATAGATTTTTTTTTCCCCCTCCATCTTTCTCTTTAGCGGTACGGAGGGCTCTACCAATACTAGTTCGTCTTCATTCGCTGCCCTTACAATTTTCTCTCGTAACTCATACAATATACATCTAAAAACAGGTTTGTTCAATTGTACAATCCAAGTCTAATTATACTTATTCTGATTTATACCATACAACAAATTAAGATATATGTGTCGTTCCAGAAAATGACTGTCGCCTACAATTGTATGTAAAAGTTATAAATAAATCTAAATATGGATGTATGAGTCACATCAGCTCCGTTGGTCCCGTGTGGCTCAGGTGGTAGAGCATGGTGCTGGCAACGATAGGGTTGTGGGTTCTATTCCCACTGGGGACCAGTACAGGGGGAAAAGTATGAATATTTACTCTTGTAAGTTGCTTGGATAAAAGTGCTAAATGACTGAAACATTTAAAAATGCTGTAAATAATCTGTTTCGTAATGTATGGCATGTGAGTGTTCAGGCTGACAAATGAAAACAGAGAGGCAACATGAATTAAACAAAGATAATACATTTAATAGTGTTTCTCATTAGGGGCAATGCAAGATACAATGTAAACAGGAACAAGACACAACAACAACAAAAAGGTTTTCAAAATGAAAACGGTAAAAAGGGACGGCCGTTTTCAAAAAGAACCGCTGGCACACAGACCAATTGTTATGTTTCCCGTTGAAGAGTACACTGATTCGATTATTTGTACATTTGCTGTACTTTCACATACACTTATTGACTCACTGATGCCAAATTGTAAAATCATGACATGTCCTGACATGTCCTGCTTCTTTATCGCCTTGTCACACAACATTACATTTTGTCACACCGAATGACTCAACGTCAGTGACATTTACAAAAGGAATCAGAAAACACGTTTCTCTTGAACTCCATCCTCCCACGACACCTTTCTTTTGAAAACAGGACTAGTCTCTATAGTTGTCTCTATATAGAGTTGAACACAAATGTTGCATAAGAATTGTGCAAATTAAATTATATATTATATTATATTATAGCAACTCCTTTGGTCCAACTCGAAGCACTGGTGGTATGATGTAACAGAGTTGACCTGCTGGTAGTGGGGTCATTATTGTTTCAAGTTTGGGTATAAGGACCTAGATGGTTTACAGAGCATAGGTTTAGAGAGTATAACTTTGGTTTGAGGCCTTGTCTACAAATTAGGTTTTTGTGACAGTGTTGGAGACTTGCCACACTACTTTCTACTGTAAATAGCAATTAGACTATAACTGGCATCAGAGAATGCTCATGAAGGCCTGATCTTAGGTAATAACAAGACTTTTGACTACGCAAACTAAAAATAATTCGGTGACCCCTGAAATGACACACATCTTTATCTGACAAATCCTCCCTCCAGAAAATATGGATGTGGCAATAAATATGGTCCATATTGGTACCCATACAAAAAAAGGAAGGTAGTTTTAAGCAGTGTGAGCAGTTATTGCTAAGAGTGATATGACATGATGTATCTGTCTGAGGGTTAATTAAAGAGAGTATAAAGTAGTAATTAGAACAGGAAGTCAAACAGTGAGAGTCTCAGCACAGCAGGAAACACAAAAAAAGAACCAGCATGCACTATTCCTCAGCCATGCAATACATTAGCATTCTAAGCAATGCCCCAACGCCACCTGTTGTGTTAAGTAACACTTGGCGTAGTCGGCAGTCCCATTCCACCTGTCTGAAGCGTTACCATCAGTTCTAGCACTGAGTAAGCTTTCATCCCTCTTTTTCTTCTTCTTTTCATTCATTCATTGACTTCCTTCATGAGCAAACAACATAAAAAATTCACTCTAAAAAAGTTATGTTCAAAATACCTACTAAAAACAACCCTTAGGTTAAACACCTCACACCCCTTTCACAAACACTTACTACTAACTTTCTCAAATCATCACATCTCCTACCCTTTCCCTCATTAACCTGGCTCTCCAGCCTCTCCCTTCACACCAGGACAGAATAAGCCATCAGACAGAAGTTGAAGCTTCATCACAGCAAATTATATAATGTTGAATTAATCAGACACATGATTAATATGCCACCCGCTAAAAAGCTGGAGAGAGACAGAACGAGAGCGACAAAGAGTGAGAGCATCTATCCATCTTCGACAGCCGCAATCTCATTTGTTTTAGATTAGCCCCTCGTGGCTGTGCGACCCCGCTATCAGGGCGCCACCGGCGCGAGAATTACTGGCCTTCAAACCTTTAACTACCGCAATTAAAATGGTGTTTTGATAATGAGATTTCACAGCCACGCATCGTACATTGGATAGTTCATTAGCCCAAGCCATGGGAGATGGGAGAAGAGGAGGAAGTATGATGCAGTGTTATTCATTGTCTCTGATGGAAACTGTTGCTGCTGGTTTTAATGGAAGTCCAGTCAGCATGAACAGAGGAGCACAATGTCCACAAATGTATCCAGCTCCTGTCTCTCTTTCTCTCATTCTCACTCTCTCTTGTTCCCTATCTCTGTCTCGTCTCTGTCTTGTTCTCTGTCTCTGTCTCATTCTTGCCATGCCATCTACGATCCACAATCTGATCCATCTCAGGTTTCCCGACGCATCCCACACACAACTAACCTCATACCTGACCTCCTCCTATCTTTCTCCTGACCTCACCTGCACGCAATCCATCTCATCACAGTGCACACGTCCTCTCTCTCAAACACACCAACACACAATATCTCACATCACATGCTTCTACGACCCAAACCTCATACACTAGATACACTCAACACTTCCAATCTCTTCTTTCTTCTTACTTCAAGTGACTAGCTTTCGGCACTGGGAACTGCTAGCTTTGGTTGAGGCGAAAGAAAGAAAAAGAACATGGCGGAAGTATGGTGGAAAAGGCCAAAGAGTGAGCAAGGAGGCACTAGTAAAGGAAGAGTAGAAAAAAAGATCCGGGAAGGAAAAAGGACATTCCGACTGGTGCTATCTAGGATTACTAGGCTTAAGGGAACGTCACGCTCGAGAAGGCCCGCCAATTTGTTAAAATAAAAAGAGAGAAAGGAGGCGGGGGCAGAGAGTCGAGGCAGTGTGGTGTCAGCAGGGACTGTCTCACTTGGCTGAATTCGCAAATATGGTAGAGGCTCTAATCTATTCCCTCTGACATAAATGGCATCCCTCGCCTGTGTGTGTGTGTGTGTGTGTGTGTCGCCCCGTGCATGGGTGCTACTTTACCACAAATCTGTGGCACCCTCCACCAAAGTTAAAACTCAAGGGTGTGTGTGTGTTTCTTCCCTATCAAACCTACTGGAGGGGAAAGGAAATGAACCGAGACCTTCCAAAGCCACGAAGCACCTTAACTGTTATGTGGGGATAAGTGATTAAAAAAAAATCATCTGTAGAGGAAACTTTTAAACCAACCAGTTTTAGTGGACCTCAAGAACATCACTGTTGTAATCTGTTGACAAAGAACCAAACCCATGTAGTATTTTCTCTCTTTCTCCTCAGAAGATTCAAAACATTCTGAACATGGTCAAGTCTGAAATGAATTCCCATGGGGCTTAATCGAGGACATGGAGATACATAAAAAAAAAGTGTTTTCTTATATTTGGTGGTAGGTATAGGTTTGGAAGCGGATGGATTAAACTACTATGGCCCTGTAGTACACATCGCTGTTTCCCTACAAGACTACCGGTTAACAGTCTCTCTCCCAGTTTACATTACGCGGTTGACATCTGTGATGGTTCCAAATGTCACTTTTGCCATGGCAACAGGGTTGAAAGAGGCCGGCAGGGCTTGTGTTCAAATGGCATGGAGGCATCTGCGTACTGTAGGTGGAGGAGAGAGATACTCCAAGAACAAAAACATTTTGTTCAGGCACAAACGTGACAGCTCGAAGGCAGTCTGGTGAGTACCTAGAGGCCCTCGATGCTGACACAACTCTTACCGCTGTGGATCTGTGGTAGAGAACAGCTAGATGTTAACGAGGTCGGAACCCGGGTCATTGGCTTCTACCGGTGACATTCACAGTCCACTAGCCACGCACGCTAGCCAGGAGGAAGGACCAGAAGCGATTCTTACGTGACCATTGGTAAAAAATCATGTCCATCATGTCACAACATGTTGTGCTGTAGCTCAATGGAAGTAAGCATCTCCAATGGGATTGGAGTCTGTTTAGTGCCATTAGATTGTTGCTGTTTTGAAAAAGGCTAATATGAAAAAAGCAGTGGACCTGAAATGAGTCATGACCTAAAGGTGTTTACATGACCGATGATGGCTTGAATGGATTAAGGGATATACAATATCTTTTTGTATCATATATCCTTAGGCATGTTGAAAGAGGAGGTCATGTTGATCATGTTTTTCTATAGCTATGCTTTTTAAAGATGCCTATTTCTATTGCACATTTCCTCATTATTACATTTCTGAAAGATATTCAAATACAATGGGGTGAAAACTAAAAACAAATAAGACACAATGTATCATTTTGACCAAAACATTGAACAAATTATTGAAAAAAAAAATATTGAAAAAATACATAATACTAAATATGAAAAAGTCAAGCTTGACACATTACAATTCCCTTGTAATTTGCAGGCGCAGGCAGAGAAGCCATGTAAATTGAGCTCAATTAAACAATAGCGATATGCATTAATATGTGCTGAAGCGAAATGTTATGGGTGATTCAACATGTTTACATAATGCCTTTGTCGAGGGGAGGGAGATGGGTTAGGGGTTCTGTATCAACTGTAGTTGTACTTGACATAGACCTAATTATTGATTTCCATTGCTTTAGATGGGATATGATGGGTGAGATAAAGAGCATTTTATACCCTCCATTTGTGAAGCAGAACTAACTTCAGCTTCTATAGATCTGTATGCAACGGCTTGAAATTCATACCAAATAGACTGTAGAAATGTCAAAAAAAATGATACAGTATATCACACATTATTGACTTTTGTACTAGGTTGACAGGTCTAGTCCAGTCTAGTGAGGCAGTGGATACATATTTGATTGTCAAACCACAAATGGGAGGTATAAACATTAGGTCAAAAATAAATATGATTTGAATCAGGCATTACGTACAGACCAATAAGGAGAAAGGAAGTGTCCATGATTTTGCTAGTTGCAGCACACAGCATGGGGGGGGAAGTCATTTAGAAGGTTGGGAAAAAAAGATAGCCAAATAGAATAAAGTGAACAAAAAAATGTACAAACTATTAAAAAAAACAACTCTTAGCTGCATTAATATTTGAAAACATTCAATTGTGTACAGGCATTTTGTAGTTGGTAGTTTCACTGACCAGCAGTGCATTTGGTATTGCATTGTAACTGCCGGTTTGGCAACATGGAAAAAGCATGTTGCAGTAGCATTCGTCTCCCACAAGAGAGTACCATGTACAGTATCCAATTATTATATTGTGAGGAGCTTTGGCATCCTCTAATGACTGAGATATTTTCCTGTGAAAAGACAGGAGTTGAAAAACTTGAGGTAAAAAAATACTCTTATTAAATAGTTTTTTTTTTTTTAAATCAATAAATAATATGCTGAGTATTTCAACTGCATCTTTACATTAATGCACTGTAAACAAGTGTTAAAGTGCATTAATTCACAAAAAACGGAACTTCAATCTTCATTATTGTCTATGTGTGATCACACTGTAACAACAAAAAACAACTATGGTTGGCTAAAACAGATATAACTGCGATCTAGCAGGTACAATACTTTGTTTAATACTATATTACTGTCCAGCAGAAAATGTAATGAAAAAATGTCACACACTGTTAGAAAAATATTTCAGCAGTCTTGAACACCAGCCAGTTGAAATAGTACTTAATTTGGATTTTCAATTGGGGATCGTTTTGAAGTAATATCAGTATTGTGTTTGGGGAAAACGTATAAGTAAATAGTAATAACTCAAAATAGTCCTGCAGTACTATTCAAATCCAGTAGATACCAAACTACTTTTAAAGCAAGGAAGTGAACATAAACTTTATTGCATACCACATAAACCAATACTATACAGCAATATCCGCATGTTTCAACATTCTTTCATTTGGGTTCAGAACATTAACTGAGTCCAGATGTTATCTTCCGTTTTTAAACTTTGTTTTAGTTATTTTTTATTTGGCTATTTGTATACATAAATAAATAGTTGTCACGTGTGAAACCTCTCCGGCCTCTAGCTCACCAGGCTGCTCGTTAAGGCGCACACCTGTCACCATCGTTACGCGCATTAGCACTCACCTGGACTCCCATCGCCGCCTTGATTACCTGTCCTACATATTTCACTCGCTTTGGTTCCTTCCCCAGGCGTCATTGTTTCTGTTTCTTGTAGGTGCGTTGTTTGTGTTTTGTACTATGTTACATTTATTGATTAAAACACTCCCTGAACTTGCCTCCTGACTCCCAGCGCACTCGTACCAATAGTAAAGCTACAAAATAGCCAATGCAATGATATTCTGCTTTGGTTTGATCACCTTGTGGGCTCGAGGCTATGGAAATATATCCCTGGGATTCAAAGATCATTATGAAGCCATATTTCCAGTACTTATTTTCTGTGCAACTGCGGTTGCTTTACTGTATACAGTAAAGCATATATACAAATATATTTGTCTGGGACTAATACAGACAGACAATACTAAAACTTATTGTGTAAAGTAATATCTTGGTGGTAGGTAAAAAAAAAAAAATGTTTTAATTGAAAAGCACCTTAAATTGGAATTTATTTCCCATTAACTATACTTTGATTAGATTTCAAGCTTGACACGTTTCGGCTTTATTTGTGTGCAAGATACTGTAGGCTTGGTTGAAAATATAGAATAAGAAGTTGGACTCCAAAAATGGGGTGACACAACCAAGTTTGTCTAATTACGTGTACCTCAACATAGATATTCCATCAGGGAAACTTCAGAGAATCGAATATCCGAGAGGAAACTTTGACTCTTTCCAATTCTGGGCTGTCGGTGGAGTGTTACACAAGAAAGCAGAAATACATCTCCAAGGACAGACAGAAAGACACACAAAGATATTAAAGAACAAAACATACAGTAATGTCTAAAAAAGATAATCAAACAATTAGTCATTTTCAGTGAGTCAATTGTGACTCACTGAGAGTCACTGATATCTCTCCTGTTCTCTTGTTTTTTTCTTATTTGATTCTGAACATTCTACTACAACACTCTAGTTTGATCCTATTCGCTCGGTAACGCTCTTAAACACTCCTACTCAAGTGGTTCTCTTGAACGTTACAAAAATAATTTTGGTGGTATTCATGCTCATAGGCCTATGGCACAGTAATACATTTGGTAATGACGTTGATTCACTGATGTGTTCCGTCCACTTCTTCGAACCCCCATTCAGTTGATCATCTACGAAAGGCACCTATTTGGCATTATAGTCACAAGGGCAGGTATAAGGCTTGCCATCATTGCCCAGCTATCTTCTCTTTCTAATGTAAACCCCTTCTAGAAGGTGTCGTGTCAAATCGCATCGTTCCAAAGTTCCAATAACATCTTTGTGTTTCTAACACTGGGGGTGGCCAACCCTGTTTTCAGTCTCTCGTTACATCCCATATCGCAATAAGACTTTTAGTCTTTTACGTGCACACTTTAGTAAGCCAGAAATAAAAGTGTCTCTTTCTCATTATAAGGTTAAAACAACATATTGTTTTTTTTACATAAAGTCTTTCAGAATCAATCATCTGTTTACATATTTGGAGCATATTGCTTGTGGTAGCTCTTGTGGGGTAACATTCTTATGGAGTGATGTCATCACCAATATTCTTAGTGACATCATCAAAGGGGGACATTGTTATTATTACTAGGCCATTACTTCTTCCTCTCTAGGTAGTTGGAGGGGACCCAGCCCTTGCGGGGGTGCAGGGCATCTTGGACCTGGCAGTACCACCACCCGTTGGGGTTCCTGTCTAGAACCTCCAGGCAGGTGCCCTCAGGGAAGCCCATGGTCTCATCGTCCCCCCGGTAGTCAGCGATGGAAACATATACCTCCCTCCCCAGGTTGTTATGGATCAGCTGGCTCTTCTCGATAGGCTTGGGCCTGACTGTGGTTACGGGGATACCATTACGCTGCACAACAACCCCAACCCTGCTCAAGGCGTCCGTCCCGCCACCGGCACCAAATCGTTCCGCCGAAGAATCCCTGGTGGTGATAGAGCGCTCTGAGGGTCTCGATCGGGTCTCGACTGTGACGGGTTGCGCACGCACTGCGTTGAAAGAGGAGTTACGGCGCACGCCGAGGGTAGCGGAACCGGAGCGGTACTGGTCGGTACGGTATTGGTTGTGGGCGGCCAATGACTCGTTCCGCCTCAGGGAATTCGTCATGTAGTGTTGACTGTCCATGGCGGGCTGTGGCACAGACACGAACACGGACTGGGGTCTGACGGCGGACTGCGGTCTCACCCCACCATTCCTCATTCTCACAGCTCCGTTAACCAGCACAGCCGGCTTGGAGAAGCCCCCCGGAGGCTTGGAGGGGATGGGGGGAATGTTCCTTGATCTCAGACCCCCTGGCGTGTTGTGTACCTGGTGGTGGTTGGTGAGTCCCTGGAGGTTGATGTCGTTGAGTGCCAGCACGCGCTGCTCATTCTTCTCCAGGCTGTTGGACTTGCTCCCAGTGCCGCTGCCCGACCCAGAGCGCTGCCCGTCAGACTCGGACCCACCGCCGTCCCTCCCTTGGCGGATGGGCTCCAAGTAGAAGGTGGGCGCCCAGCCTTCCTCGTCCCGCCAACGAATGTACCACCAGCCACTCTCCTGCCTCTCCAGGACCTCCACCTCCACCCCAGGTGGAAAGCTCAGCTCTGACTCCTGGACCTTGTCGTAGGCGTCTGTGGTCCGGTATAGGTTGAACCCCTCCAGATCAGAATCTCCCCGGCTCCCCTTGGAGTAGATGGAAGAGAGGTCTGAGGTGCTGTTGCGGGAAGAATGGGAGTCCTCCGACGAGATGACAGAGGACGTCTCTGTGTCTTTGAGCCCATGGACGGTATGCCGGAGTTGTCCCGTGGGCCTCAACTGGCGTCTCAGGGAAGTGATGTCCATCCTCTCGGAACACTGTGGCTCTGACTTGGTGGTGAGCAGAGGTTTAGGCCTCACCGAGGGCTTGAGCTTGGTGGAGGGGCTCTGGCCTATCCTTTGCTCCACCGTCCTGATGCCTGGAGGTCTCCTGGAACCTCTACCTGATTCATCTGAGGACGATCTGGGGCTGGTGTCGGCTTTGGCTAAGGACTGGCTCCGGCTCAGCTCTGGGGCGATCTTCTTCAATGGCTTTCCCCCTGCTAGAGGTGAAGACCCTGAGGGTTTGCGGGGTACAGTCGAGGAGTGGTAGATCCTTGGGGAGTTGGAACCGCCGCAGCCTTTGGCCAAAGCCCCTTCATCACCACTACTGCGCCTGAAGCCATCGTTCTCATAGATACATTCTTCCTTGGCCATCTCTTCAACGGACCTGAAGGACCTTCTTCTATAGCTGATAATCACAGGGGAGGTCTTGCAGACCGGAGGAGAACTACGGTACTTCTCATAGACCACATTGTTGATTTTCACCTCCAGGGGGCGATGTATTGTCTCTCCCTTCAGGGAATCTGTGTCCGACTCGCCCTCGCATCCAACGGCGGGAATGTCGTATTCCGGTTCCTCGTATACTGCGGGCCGACTAGGGGATTCTGTGGCTTTGGACGATGAGGAGATGGAGTGACTGGGTGAAGGTGAGGGCGTCTCCTCTGAGTCTTGCTTTTTGACGGGTGGAGCTGGGGGCGGGACTTTGGGGCGGGTAAGCGTGCTGGTTCGTCGGCTGAGGTTGGGCTTCTTGCGTTTGTCGATGTAGGAACAGGGGGCCCAACCCTCCGTCTCCCCGATCTGGACATACCACCAGCCCCCGGAGTTCTTCTCTATAACCTACAGAGAAGACAGGTGGGAAGATAACCAACAGTCAGATACACACTTGATGGAACTATCGCTTTACAATAAACATTCAGTCTCACTTGAACTTCACACTGATGAAAATAGTATTTTTATAACAATGGGTCCTGGTCAAAAGTAGTGGCCTATAAAGGGAATAGGGTGCCATTTTGGAAGCAGACAATGTTTCTCATACATGTAGATCTCTTGAGCGTTGTGGTTATACAGATGTAGGATCTTAATTTGATCACCCTGCTGCAGGAGAACTTGGAATCTATAATGCATAGGGAGAGGGTCAGAGTAATAGTGTCCTATTTCTCTCCTGCTGTTCTCTCCCTCCCTCTAACATATCCTCCACTATCACACCATCATTCTCCCCATTTACAGATGTAGGACCTTCATTTGATCACCCTGTTGCAGGACAACTTTCCTGCAACGCAAGACATTTAAAACTTGTAGTGTATTTGAGATTTTAAAAGGCTTCTGAAGGGAAATTTCCTCTTTGAAATTTCAAACTTACAAAAATTTATATTAATTATAATCCACATAATAATCCCAATTTCCTGTTGTTGCAGGATTATTTTCCTGCTGTAGCAAACTTGCTCAAATTAAAATCCTACATCCTACATATTCTGGGTATCATTCTTTGTCATGCCCTGACCTTAGTTAGCTTTGTTCTCTTTATTATTTTGGTTGGGTCAGGGTGTGACGAGGGTGGTATGTGTGTTTTTGTCTTGTCTTGTTTTTTTTGTATATCTATGGGGTTTTGGTTTGTCTAGGTAAATGTAGGTCTATGGTGGCCTGAATTGGTTCCCAATCAGAGCAACACTGTCTCTGATTGGGGATCATATTTAGGTTGCCATTTTCCATTTTGGTTTGGTGGGTTATTGTCTATGTGTAGTTGCACGTCAGCGCTTGTGTTTATAGCTTCACGTTCGGTTTGTTAGTTTGGTTAGTGTTCTTCAATTAAATAAAGAAGAATTTATTGATCTCACGCTGCGCCTTGGTCTCCTCGTTATGACGAACGTGACATTCTTGGTGCAACGGTTAGAGAAATCAAAACAAAAGCTCCCTTCTTCTAACGTCAAATGTCCACCCTGACATCCAGTTGGCCTCTTGCAGTATTTTGCAAGCATCATCAAAATGAACAGACCGTCAAGGCCATATCTATGCAGCTTCAGCAGTTGTGTCGCTGGTGAGCTGTCAGGTGTCATTAATATTTAATGTGCTCAGACAGATTCCAATACCGACATATGTACAGCAGTTCTGAGCATAGAGATAGATCATATAGACGGTAGCCTATCCATCCAGAAACAAAATATCTGTATAGATACTGTATCTCTATGATTCTGGGTGCTTACGTCAGCTTTTTGTCCTCCACGGAAACTGATGCCATCAGAGATGCAGGACTGGAACTCTGCGATGGTGTAGTACTCCGCTTCCACAGTAGGGGGCTCTGGCGGCTTGGGTAACTGGAAGCCCTGCACAAACAAGAGGAATAGAAAAATAAGCAATCTTGAGTTCAATGTTCTATGTTTATGTGTAAAAAATGTTTTCTGATGATACATACTGTATTTGAAAGTGACTTACCAGATTTGTTTCTCTTCTAGGAGGGGGTTTTTGTCGGAGGTTGGGAGAGCCTAATGAATGGAACCATAGATTAGCCTAATTTACTGTCAAATGTAGAAATGATAGAAGTGCAATTAGTAGTCTATTGTACACACATAACAGACAAGTACAAACCTTAGTATATCCGTAAAACCCCAATCAAAATGTTATATCACTCAGCACTATATATGTTTTTATTGCATTTTATTACACCCAAATATTAGTCACACAAATATATCCCAGCACCCAAATATTAGTCAAATAGATATATATTAGCCAAATAAATAGTCTAATTTGAATCACCATACAACTCCATCATCGATGACACTCACCTATCGACACTCTGTGTGGAGCGACACGTGCTACAGCAGGGGAACCCGGTTCCCTCTTCCCCTTACTGTCCTGTAGAGGGCCACTAGCACCAGGGCCCAGGCTAGGACTGGAGGTACCCATCCCAGATCCAGAACTCAGCCCAGGACTGGGACCTGGGCCGTGGTCGGGGCTGGGGTTGTAACCTGGGGCATAGGGCATGGGCAGGCTGATCTCACTCTTGGAGATGTGGCGCTCAGGACTGGTGGAATCTCCAGCCGTTTGGACATCCTTTGAATCAAATCAAACTTTATTTCAAATGCATTTAAAACGGCAACACACTTCACAGTAAAATAAAAACTATACAATACAAGACATAAATCAAACAAAAGCTAATAAAATAGAAAAAAATGCTTTAAAAAAAATGAAAAGGCTGGGCCTCCCGGGTGGTGCAGTGGTCTATGGCACTGCATCGCAGCGCTAGCTGTGCCACCAGAGATTCTGGGTTTGAGCCCAGGCTCTGCCGCAGCCAGCTGCGACCGGGAGGTTCATGGAGCGACGCACAATTGGCCCAGCGTTGTCTGGGTTAAGGAGGGTTTGGCCGGCAGGGATATCCTTGTCTCATCACGCACTAGGGACTTCTGTGGCGGGCCGGGCACAGTGCACGCTGACCAGGTCGCTAGGTGTACGGTTTCCTCCGACACATTGGTGCGGCTGGCTTCCGGGTTGGATGTGCGTTGTGTCAAGAAGCAGTGCGGCTTGGTTGGGTCGTGTTTCGGAGGACGCACGGCTCTTGACCTTCACCTCTCCTGAGTCCGTACGGGAGTTGCAGCGATAAGACAGTAACTACTACCAATTGGATACCACGGAATTGGGGAGAAAAGGGGGTGAAAAAAATATAAAAAAATAAAAAGCTAAAAGTTCAATCAAATGAAATCTTCATTTAATAGTGAAATCTTAAAACCTTACTTTCTCACTGCTGGACTTCTTCTGGAGCAGGTTGCTGATCTCCATGATGTTGCCGATGATCTCCACAGGGCCTGTCGGGGTCTTCTTCCTGCCCGAGGATGAGAAGTCCTCCTTCATCTTCTTCAGGTATGAGGCCGGGGCCCAGCCCTCCTTCCCCAGGTACCTAGCAGGAGAATGGAAGTTTACTCACCGGTCAAATAGTAACCCTTACCGGTCAAATAGTAACCCTTACCGGTCAAATAGTAACCCTTACCGGTCAAATAGTAACCCTTACCGGTCAAATAGTAACCCTTACCGGTCAAATAGTAACCCTTACCGGTCAAAAAGTAACCCTTACCGGTCAAAAAGTAACCCTTACCGGTCAAAAAGTAACCCTTACCGGTCAAAAAGTGCATTGTGGGTTGACGTCAAAGTGTAATTACTTCCACTTTATGTCCGTCAGTAATAACACTGGTACATCAGCAGTAAAACATGAAGGAGTCTTTATTTTGTTTATTCTCCCACTGACTGTCTACGACCACTAGATGTCCTCATACACATAGAAGATTTGGAGCAGGGGGACGGCTCATATTAATTTCTGGAAGGGGAGTCAGGGGAATGTTATCAAACACTAGGTAACCATGCGTTTCATGTGTGCGACAATATTCAATTGATTCCGTCCTCCCCTATCTAGGTGCCTCCGGCTGCCTGTGGTCTGTGGATTATATATGAGAGATGTAACAGGAGAGATGTAACAGGACTGTTCTTTAAGCCAGAGCAGAGTCCAGAGTAGCATGTGGTAATCATCAGCTGGAGAGTGGAGAGTGGAGCTCACAAGGCCTTCGGGGCCATGAGGAAGCAACAAAGAAACAGGCCAGGAAATGCACATTTACTGAGCATGCAACACACTCTGTCGCTCTTCCACCGAACAGGTCACACACAACGCATTCACCGGATCTCCAACGAGCCACATATGTTAATGGCTTACAATGACATTCAACAGATGAGATGGACCTCAGCCTTGATCACATCTCTGAAAATAATGATAGAAACGCTCTCTCTGGGGACTAATTTCATTAGTGTGAGAAAATGTACATGAACTTTTGGTCCGATTCCAATATGGTCATTCACTCACTTCCCTAGCCTGTAGGTCCTGTTGAAGGGAGTGAAGGATTTAATTGTAATTGGAACTGGGCCCATCCAACATAAAATCACTAATAGGTGTGAATTCTTAACCGGAGCAATGTTTTCCATTGGCTAAGGTCCCTCCACTGTAAGGAAAAATGGGAGGAGGTGATGCTCACCTGATGTACCACCAGCCCTCCAGGTTCTTTTGGATGACCTCCACGGTGACCCCTTTCTCAAAGCCGATCTCGTCCTTCCCCTGGCTGGCGTACGGCTGCACCGTTGTGTACTTCTCTTCTACTCGGGTCGATGGAAGGAAGGACAGAGAAAGAAAGGAGAGAATCAACATTTCTGTTCAGTAAATCCCAGTCATGAACCCCTTGGAGAACTCCCCTTGAATTTCCCAGTCAAGAGATATCTACTGCAACAAGCAGAGTATTTCAATCAGTTAATGTTCTCTTAGAAAGCAACACAGAGGTAAAAGTATCGGGAATCACCCAGTTAGCCATTTTATCTGTTTTGTTTTTTCAAGCCATAATGCATAATGTATCCATTCCAATCGTATCCTCCAATACAAACACAAAACAGCACCCTCTACTGGCCAAACCTCTCATCACATCCACAACACTCTCAAACCCTTCCTTATCACAGCTAGAATGTGACAGAGGCAACCCAGCCAGCCAAACATACCAAGGGGGGGTGAGTACTTTCACAAGCCACTGTAAACACTGTTGAGTGAACAACACTGCGGACTGGATCCCTTTGAAATGGCTGCAGCGCTCCAGAGCTGCAGTATGGAGCCGGAGCCTCCCTGTTGGAGATAAGGAACCTGTGGAAGCTCTCAGATCTTTATCTGGCTCCACTTGGAAACAAGGGAAATCCCTGCAGCCACTCTAGAGGGGGATGATCCGTAGGGGGATTCAACTACTGTGGGAAAAGCCAAGTGTAAGTATGAGTGGTAGTAGTGGGGGGGTAGATAGATAGGGCCACTTTAAGCAGCTGTTGCTTCAACGGGTTGGATATACAGGGGCATGGGAGGGAATGGAGATAAAGACAAGGGAGAGAATCGAAGTTGGTCCAGTGAGAATGGCGTGTGACTCAAATTATCCCCTATATTACCCCATATAGTGCACTACCTTTGACTATGTCAATAGCAGTGCAATATGCAATAAATAGTGCACTATAGGATGACTATAGTGCCATTTGGGACACAGCCAATGTGTCCCTGCGTGGGATGGGGAAGTGAGGAGAGGAATTTCAGAGGTGTGAACGTGTGTGTGTGTCAGTCTGTTTACAATGGGTGGGGTGAGGTGAGGTTTTAGTCGGAACACATTCTACTGCTGCCTGTCATTCCAGAGGGAGCTGAGGGGCTTGGGTCAATTATAGAGAGCTGTAAGGAATGTCTAGGGGCTTTGGGCCTGGGTAGCACAGGGAGTGTGTGTAGTTTGGGGGTGTGTGTGTGTGTGTGTGGTTGAGGATGTCTGAGTACTTGCAGGTGGAGAGGGAATACGGTGTGGGTTTGTGTCAGTGTGTGTGTGTGTGTGTGTGTGTGTGTGTGTGTGTGTGCGTGCGTGCGTGCGTGCGTGCGTATTCAAACATACGTATCATGTGTGTGAGCATGCTCTCTGGACATGTACTGTATGTGTATGTGCGTCTCACACCGTCTTAGTGAAAGTTTGACCAGTCAGCTGGGCCCAAAGCCCCAAACAGTGAGTTGAGAAGGAAGTTATCAGCACACTGCCATAAATCACATTAGACTCTGCTGTAACTGATCCCGTTCTCTAGACATACAGAGAGAGGAACAGGGTGGAGGAGACTGGATAGAGTGTTTGACCCAACGACTCGCCCTGTCAACAACACATGATGTAATCAATGAGTTCATCCTGCAGTCACTAGCCAATCACCACCTAATGATTTCATCGGACCTAACATTGGGTCAGAAAAGGGATCCATTTGTTTTTCTTGGGAGTATTTCTGGTGATAAAGTTACCAAAGGCAGGCCCATTGACCTGAGGTAGAGTCAGAGTAAGTGAACTATAAAACAATAACAAAGCGATCCATTTAGCTTCCTCCTTTGTCTTCTTTGGGAGTATTTTGGCGATAAAGTGAACAACTTTAGACCCATTGACCTGACGTAGGAACAACAACAAAGTAATCCATTTTGCCTCCTCCTCTGTGGTGTTAATCCATAAGATGTACCACCTGGCACTTATCTTCCCTCCTTACCTTGTTTACCCTCTCGTTTCCACGGTAACTAAAACCTTGACAACCGGGGAAAAATATTATATTTCTTAGCAAATGGGTCAAGTATTCCATTAGTAAAGAGTGTTTCTGGGTAGTTTTAGATAAGTTGTTAAGAAGACAATTCATTAATATTGTAAGGTTAGACTCCCTACTTTTCTCTCCAACTCATGCATGCTTCTTCCTCAATGAATTCCTTAATTCCTCCCATCTTCTCTCCTCACCTCTTTCTCAAAACCCTTGAGAAATAGGGTTGAGCAGGAGGTTGGTAGAGTATTTATGTCGTCGTGGAAAGATAAATTAAGAAAGAGTGTCCATGTCTCATGACAAGAGTGCATCTTCAAAGAGCGAACCATGAGATACAGTATTTATGTCTATGGAGAGAACACTCAGGGTAGAGTAATTCTAAGTGTTCTTTATGGTCAATGATCATGTCCCTGATACGCTTAACTCTACTTTTAGCTTCCTAGAAACTAGTGCTGAGCGTTTTTTGTTTTTAGTTTTTTTTGTGAGCCCAACACTCCATTTCTCCAGTGAGAAATCAAATAATAATAAATCAAGTCAAGAACTGTGTGGAACGCCTGGCTGAAGGGAGTTGTAGTTTTCATTAGGCAAATATTCAAATCTGGTTCAGTGCAGAAATGAGGTAATTAACTACAATGACCATAATCCATTGCACCTGCTGTTTTTGGTGCAGACAGAGTTGGATACACTTTTACTATACACAGACTGCATGAGAGAGGGATAGAGTCAGTTTGTCAAAGTGTGCCTTATCTACTTTGAAGGACTAGTAAAAATATTTTGTCAGACAGCTCTGCAGCATACTAAGGCAAGCTAGCTTAGCTAAATAGGGTGATTAAAGACAGTACAACGTGGGGAGAACAGAGATAATGTTGTTTGGCTGTTAGGGCCTGAGAGGAGATGAGATGATGACTTTAAGGAATTCAAGATAATAAAGTCATCATGTTTTTTATAATCGAACTGAAACCGAACCGACCCCAAAAATCACTAATCACTCAGCACTGCTTGAAATGGTCTGTGCATGCTGCCTCAAGGCGCTGCCTGATAGAAACATGCCTCGCCTGGCATTCATAACACTCATTACCACCTCAGAACAGCGACAAAAGGAATGAGTAAAGAGGATGTCCAGGCAAAGATGGGGGGGAGAGAGAGAGAGAGGGAGAGAGAGAGAGAGAGAGAGAGAGGGAGAGAGAGAGAGAGAGAGAGAGAGAGAGAGAAAGATACATATGAGACACAGAGAGAGAGAGACCAAATTGAGACTCTGCACGCAGAATTCTGCAAAAATATCCTCCGTGTACAACGTAGAACACCAAATAATGCATGCAGAGCAGAATTAGGCCGATACCCACTAATTATCAAAATCCAGAAAAGAGCCGTTAAATTCTATAACCACCTAAAAAGAAGCGATTCCCAAACCTTCCACAACAAAGCCATCACCTACAGAGAGATGAACCTGGAGAAGAGTCCCCTAAGCAAGCTGGTCCTGGGGCTCTGTTCACAAACACACCCTACAGAGCCCCAGGGCAGCAGCACAATTAGACCCAACCAAATCATGAGAAAACTGAAAAAATAATTACTTGACACATTGGAAAGAATTAACAAAAAAACAGAGCAAACTAGAATGCTATTTGGCCCTACACAGAGAGTACACAGCGGCAGAATACCTGACCACTGTGACTGACCCAAAATTAAGGAAAGCTTTGACTATGTACAGACTCAGTGAGCATAGCTTTGCTATTGAGAAAGGCCGCCGTAGGCAGACATGGCTCTCAAGAGAAGACAGGCTATGTGCTCTCTGCCCACAAAATGAGGTGGAAACTGAGCTGCACTTCCTTTACCATTTGTACATTGTTAAAACACTGTATATATATATATATATAATATGACATTTGTAATGTCTTTATTGTTTTGAAAGTTCTTTATGTGTAATGTTTACTGTTAACTGTCACTTTATATATTCACTTTATATATTATCTACCTCACTTGCTTTGGCAATGTTAACACATGTTTCCCATGCCAAAAAAGCCCTTGAATTGAATTGAATTTAATTGAGAGAGAGAGAGAGAGAGAGAGAGAGAGAGAGAGGGGGGGGAGAGAGAGAGAAAGATACATATGAGACACAGAGAGAGAGAGAGAGAGAGAGAGAGAGAGAGAGAAAGATACATATGAGACACACACAGAGAGAGAGAGAGAGAGAGAGAGAGAGAGAGAGAGAGAGGGGAGAGAGAGAGATATACATATGAGACAGAGACAGAGAGAGAGAGAGAGAGAGAGAGATACATATGAGACACACAGAGAGAGAGAGAGAGAGAGAGAGAGAGATACATATGAGACAAACAGAGAGAGAGAGAGAAATATATGAGAGAGAGAGAGAGAGAGAGAGAAATAGAGAGAGAGAGAGATACATAGAGAGAGAGAGAGATACATATGAGACACAGAGAGAGAGAGAGAGAGATACATATGAGAGAGAGAGAGAGATACATATGAGACAGAGAGAGAGAGAGAGAGAGCGAGAGAGAGAGAGAGATACATATGAGACAGAGAGAGAGAGAGAGAGAGAAAGATACATATGAGACACACAGAGAGAGAGGGAGAGAGAGAGAGAGAATGATACATATGAGACACACACACAGAGAGAGAGAGAGAGAGAGAGAGAGAGAGAGAGAGAGAAAGAAAGAAAGAGATACATATGAGACAGAGAGAGAGAGATACATATGAGACACAGAGAGAGAGGAAGATACATATGAGACACAGAGAGAGAGAGAGAAAGAGATGCATATGAGACAGAGAGGGAGAGAGAGAGACAGAGAGAGATACATTTGAGACACGGAGAGAGAGAGAGACATATGAGACACAGAGAGAGAGAGAGAGAGAGAGAGAGAGAGAGAGAGAGAGAGAGGGAGAAAGAGATACATATGAGAAACAGAGAGAGAGAGAGAGAGAGAGAGAGAGAGAGAGAGAAAGAAAGGGAGAAAGAGATACATATGAGACAGAGAGAGTTCACAAATCAAACACACCCTACAGAGCCCCAGGACAACAGCACAATTTGACCCAACCAAATCATGAGAAAACAAAAAGATAATTACTTTACACATTGGAAAGAATTAACAAAAAAACAGAGCAAACTAGAATTCTATTTGGCCCTACACAGAGAGTACACAGCGGCGGAATACCTGCCCACTGTGACTGACCCAAAATTAAGGAAAGCTTTGACTATGTACAGACTCAGTGAGCATAGCCTTGCATTGCCTTGCATAGCCTAGGCAGACATGGCTCTCAAGAGAAGACAGGCTATGTGCTCACTGCCCACAAAATGAGGTGGAAACTGAGCTGCACTTCCTAACCTCCTGCCCAATGTATGACCATATTAGAGAGACATATTTCCCTCAGATTACACAGATCCACAAAGAATTCGAAAACAAATCCAATTTTGAAAAACTCCCATATCTACTGGGTGAAATTCCACAGTGTGCCATCACAGCAGCAAGATTTGTGACCTGTTGCCACGAGAAAAGGGCAACCAGTGAAGAACAAACACCATTGTAAATACAACCCATATTTATGCTTATTTATTTTATCTTGTGTCCTTTAACCATTTGTACATTGTTAAAACACTGTATATATATAATATGACATTTGTAATGTCTTTATTGTTTTGAAACTTCTGGATGTGTAATGTTTACTGTTAATTTTTTATTGTTTTTCACTTTATATATTCACTTTATATATTATCTACCTCACTTGCTTTGGCAATGTTAACACATGTTTCCCATGCCAATAAAGCCCTTGAATTGAATTGAATTGAATTGAATTAAGAGAGTGAGAGAGAGAGAGAGAGAGAGAGAGAGGGGGGGGGGAGAAAGAGAGAGAAAGATACATATGAGACACAGAGAGAGAGAGAGAGAGAGAGAGAGAGAGAGAGAGAATTAGAGATGTGGAAAAAGGAACAAATTCAAAAACAAAGTTTCCGACCACAGTCAGCAGTATTTTCATGGTGGGATCATTTTGTAGGGTGGAAACAAGGCCTCTAATCCAGAAGTCATAAATGAGGTAGCATGCAGCAGTGTTTCTGATGGTGCTGAAAGCAACACTGGACTCCCAACTGACCTGAAACCCTGGCTGTTGAAATGTGTCAGTCGCAACAGAGGACAATATATCACTACTGTCTGTTTCTGCTGGTTGATGTCTCTAGTACAACATCCTTACACAGGCATGTACTGGACGTTGACCCAGAGTCTCAAATGAAGTCACCTGGGAGATTGGATATGATATTGGTATAGAATATTGATATCAAGTTTTTTGGTACAGTGAAATGCCTTTCTTCTTTGCTCTTTCCCGACAATGCAGTAATCAATATCAGTAGTGCGACAACAACAAAAAATACATGATGTGACATTGACTACTAATTATGCCTCGCGCAATGATTGTCCTGATTCCTCCATGGCAACGGTTACATCAGTGGCTGACACACACAAAAGTGGCTACATCCACTGTTATAGGCTCCTGTCTGTGATTAAAGCCAGGCTTCAGTATGGGCTACTGCCCCACATTCACACTTTCCGCCAGCCTATTCCAGCCAGCCCATTCCTCCTGCTGTTACTCCTCTGGGAGAGCTAGCTAACTAACTGTAAATGCTACGCTCAGCTCTGGCTGGAGACTATGGCGAGGCTCTGGCAGCCCATATTAGTACATTCACCAAAAGTATCCAAAAGAGCTGGATGTAGTCATCACATGGAAATTGTTGGCTGGGTATTGAACCAGTATTTATTCTCCTGTGCAGTATAAATAGGACCTGGGGGTTTTCCTGAGAAGCTAAATGTCCCAAGTTATAGATTAGTGAGACTACAAATAGGAAGTGGAGATTTTCCTGGTCAGGTCATGTGGTTAGGAAAAACGGCCATGAAGAAGTATATAGGTCATCTGTATAAAATTCATCAACACAGGCACTAACTCATACCATCTGACACAAGTTCCCCCTGTGTTGGATGAGCTCTGTTGAATCACTTATGTTTATTGTCTCTATGACTGGTCTGGGATCAGAGTTAAGCTATACCATGTGAGTCACGCCCCATGTATGTTATTGGTAGCCTGGGAAGTTATATGAGTCCCAGGTCAGTTTCAGTAAACAAACAGACAAAAGACAGAGCCAGGTGGGGTGAGTAGGTTAAAACTAATCCTAAAACCAGATGGCTGATCTCTCCTGGTCTTATTAGAGGAATGAGTAATTACTCTGGCTCTTGGTAGGAGTAGGCCACAGACACCGCTCTAGGATCAGCCTCCCCAAATCCTATCTATATCAATGACAGAGAGCATCTAACTGACCTTCAATCTGCGTATATAACAACTTCATCCTTCAATATAGCGACTACTTTTTTGATCAAATATGGGTAGAAGTATCCTTTTAACTTGTTATGGCTGGGGGCAGTATTGAGTAGCTTGGATGAATAAGGTGCCCAGAGTAAACTGCCTGCAACTCAGGCCCAGTTGCCAATATATGCATAGTATTAGTAGATTTGGATAGAAAACACTCTGAAGTTTCTAAAACTGTTTGAATGATGTCTGTGAGTATAACAGAACTCATATGGCAAAAAAATACGAGAAGAAATCCAACCAAGAAGTGGGAAATCTGAGGTTTATAGTTTTTCTACTCTTTGCCTATCGAATATACAGTGTCTAATATACAGGGTCAAATTGCACTTCCTAAGGCTTCCACTAGATGTCAACAGTCTTTAGAACCTTGTTTGATGCTTCTACTGTGAAGGAGGGGGGAATGAGAGGGGATTGAGTCAGTGGTCTGGTAGAGTGGCATGAGCTGACCATGCTCGTTCACGTGAGAGTTAGCTTGAGTTCCATTGCATTTCTGAAGACAAAGGAATTCTCCGGTTGGAACATTATTGAAGATTTATGATAAAAACATCCTAAAGATTGATTCTATACATCATTTGACATGTTTCTACGAACTGTAATATAACTTTTTTGACTTTTCGTCCGAACTAAGTGATCGCGCATTGAGCATTTGGATTACTGGGATAAACGCGCAAACAAAAAGTAGGTATTTGGATATAAATGATGGACTTTATCGAACAAATCAAACATTTATTGTGGAACTGAGATTCCTGGGAGTGCATTCTGATGAAGATCATCAAAGGTAAGTGAATATTTATAATGTTATTTCTGACTTCTGTTGACTCCACAACATGGCGGATATCTGTATGGCTTGATTTGTTGTCTGAGCGCTGTACTCAGATTATTGCATGGTGTGCTTTTTCGGTAAAGCTTTTTTGAAATCTGACACAGCGGTTGCATTAAGGAGAAGTGTATCTATAACTCCATGCATAATAGTTGTATCTTTTATCAATGTTTATTATGAGTATTTCTGTAAATTGACATGAATCTCTGCAAAATCACCGGAGGTTTTGGAACTACTGAAAGTAACGCACCAATGTAAACTCAGATTTTTGTATATAAATATGAACTTTATCGAACAAAACATACATGTATTGTGTAACATGAAGTCCTATGAGTGTCATCTGATGAAGATCATCAAAGGTTAGTGATTCATTTTATCTCTATTTCTGCTTTTTGTGACTCCTCTCTTTGGCTGGAAAAATGGCTGTGTTTTTGTGTGACTAGGTGCTGACCTAACATAATCGTTTGGTGTGCTTTCGTCGTAAAGCCTTTTTGAAATCGGACAATGTGGTGGGATTAACATCAAGTTTATATTTAAAAGGGTGTAAAATACTTCTATGTTTGAGGAATTTTAATTATGAGATTTCTGTTGTTTTGAATTTGGCGCCCTGCACTTTCCCAGGCTGTTGTCATATCGATCCCGTTAGCGGGATCTAAGCCATATAGCCGCAGATCTAGGATCAGCTTACCTTCCCCAGATTCTAACCATAACCATTAGAGGATAAATGCAAAGCTGACTTTGGACCAGTTTTGATTAGATACTAGACAATATGAGACATAAGCTCATGTCTGTCTGGGTCCATCAAAGATAATTCATTATGACTCAACAGCAACTCTCCATTGAGACATATTCCAGCATTGCAGTGTCCAGGGGAGTTTGGCAACGTGATACATTCAAGAGTGTGAGAAGATATCTTTACCAATAAATGTTCACTAAAAACTCAGTCATTAAAATCGAATGGTTCTGAACCTGGAGGGAGTTGTATAAGTACATGAAGAAGCACTACCCACAGTAATGTTTAGAGCAGCTTTTAGCCAACAAGGTTGTTACTGTTGTGCTGTCTGAATCAAATACCCCTCATTATCTAATCTGTTTAATGTTAGTACATTATTCTGTGACGCAGAGCAAAATGAAGAAATAATTATCTTTCTAAAAGTAGAGAAAAGTGTGGTAAATGTAACTCGGGGAGCTGAAATCTACACGACCACCCTGTGTGCTGTTTGTGATGTTGGGGAGTTGTTGTTGTAAGCTGGAGTTGTTGTTGGCTGACTGTCATGGATGTAAATTAGTTTCTTACAATGAAGGAATGAGTGTACATGTGTGTGGTTCTGAGAGAGGCCACTTGAGAGTGCCTGTGTGTGTGTGTGTGTGTGTGTGTGTGTGTGTTTGTGTGTGTGTGTGTGTGTGTGTGTGTGTGTGTGTCTGTGTGTTGACTGTGTGTTCACCTCGACTCTGCTGGCGGTTCACTATGCCCCCCAAGGTCCATCTGCGGTCCAGTCTCTTCAGATGAGCCTTGCGTCTCTTAGTAACTGATGAAGGGATGGACGGAGAAACCAAAGAAAAACAAAGAAACGTGAAATTAAGAAGCGTATTACAAAATGAACGAAGGCAAAAAGCCGTCGTTAGTTAGTAGGATGGTGAAAACATTACATGGAAAGCCAGCAAATAAATGGTGTCAATTTCAAGCTATGCATAGTAAATCACATGATTTGTAATAGTGTAGTAGCAAATGTTATTTTTGTAGAAAGAATTGATATTCATTGCTGTCATGATAATCACTCCCGTGGTATTTATCGTCTCTGTCTTCAGAGTTCACGCGCACGTTTCACAAGTCAAGCAGCTAAACTTCTTAAAGGGTGTGTATTTCTGGGGACTGAGTTATACTGACATTATAAAGGACGAGTGGAACCACAGATATCCTGAGGACAGTGACATCTAGGTCATAAACACAGAGGTGTTTCCTTACGAGAGAGAAACTATCGTCTGTCATCAAAAGAACAAGCCCCACATTAAAAGAGGAAGTAGTAATCATAGAAATAGAATGCATAGAAAGGGCGCCTCCATTCATTACTCATTGCCAGGGTTGGAGCTTACAATCCTGTTCTATTAATTCTCTCTCTATGGCAATGATGACATGATGTGTCATAGAAATAGAATGAATAGGAAGGGCGTCTCCATTCATTACAAAATTCCAGGGTTAGAGCTCCCAAGCCTGTTCTATTCATTCTATTTATATGGCACTGATGACATGATGTATGATACAGTATCATCCAATCTAGTGTCTGGCATGCTGCAATCTGTTGGTCTTCAAGGTTCTCACCAATACTGTATTCTAGAAGGCCAATCCCCGTACATAACGTTTTGTGTGTCTGGGACTTTTTAAATGGTCAAGAGACATGCTACATCTTTGTGGCATAGCATCATACTAGCCCCTAGCGTACTCTACAAATGGTTAGCAACTGTACAGGAGAAAATAGATCAGGGTAAATCTTCATGTTAGCCTACCGTAACAGCTTGCTACGTCCTCTGGTAAACTGTTCCGTTCCAGTCCCCTTTATACGCAGGGACCACTCGTGCAACACCACACTGACTCACGGTAAAGTAAAACAGCCCTTTATGATACTGTCCAACTCGTTGCTGTCTGGTGATGACTCGTCAGTATCCTCCCTTCCTTAATGCATCCCCTAGCGGGACATAAACCAGACTTTCAGAATGGAGGAACGAGTGATGAGGAGGGAGGACCGAATGAAATTACTGTCATCTCTCCCTTCATGGTGGAGGGAAGAGGAGGAGGGAGAAACGGAGGAGTGAGGAGAGGAGGACAGAATCAAATGACTCTCATCCCTCTCTCCCATTGACCTCCTAATTGAAATATCCATTTGGAGACAGCCACAAAGGCAGACGTTATTTCAGGGTAATTCCAATAGACCAGACCTACCAGGCCCTGTCGTTCCTCCTCAGTGAGCTAGCTACAGTCTGCTATTGGTTTATATGACAGCAGACTGGGGCTTAATGAGTATGAGGGGGAGGGTAGGGGAGACAGGATAGCTACCTGAGATATGAGATAAGCAGTGGTGTGTGAAAACTGAGTCGGCAGGCTCTAATAGGGAAGGTGTTGATAGAGGAGTGTTTTGTAGGATGGGATGTATGTATGTATGTATTTACAGTGGGGCAAAGAAGTATTTAGTCAGCCACCAATTGTGCAAGTTCTCCCACTTAAAAAGATGAGAGAGGCCTGTAATTTTCATCATAGGTACACTTCAACTATGACAGACAAAATGAGAAAAAAAATCCAGAAAATCACATTGTAGGATTTTTAATTCATTTATTTGCAAATTATGGTGGAAAATAAGTATTTGGTCAATAACAAAAGTTTATCTCAATACTTTGTTATATACCCTTTGTTGGAAATGACAGAGGTCAAACATTTTCTGTGAGTCTTCACAAGGTTTTCACACACTGTTGCTGGTATTTTGGCCCATTCCTCCATGCAGATCTCCTCTAGAGCAGTGATGTTTTGGGGCTGTTGCTGTGCAACACGGACTTTCAACTCCCTCCAAAGATTTCCTATGGGGTTGAGATCTGGAGACTGGCTAGGCCACTCCTTCGTTGCCCGGGCGGTGTGTTTGGGATCATTGTCATGCTGAAAGACCCAGCCACGTTTCATCTTCAATGCCCTTGCTGATGGAAGGAGGTTTTCACTCAAAATCTCACGATACATGGCCTCATTCATTCTTTCCTTTACACGGATCAGTCGTCCTGGTCCCTTTGCAGAAAAACAGCCACAAAGCATGATGTTTCCCCATGCTTCACAGTAGGTATGGTGTTCTTTGGATGCAACTCAGCATTCTTTGTCCTCCAAACACGACGAGTTGAGTTTTTACCAAAAAATTATATTTTGGTTTCATCTGACCATATTACATTCTCCCAATCTTCTTCTGGATCATCCAAATGCTCTCTAGCAAACTTCAGAAGGGACTGGACATGTACTGGCTTAAGTAGGGGGACACGTCTGGCACTGCAGGATTTGAGTCCCTGGCGGCGTAGTGTGTTGCTGATGGTAGGCTTTGTTACTTTGGTCCCAGCTCTCTGCAGGTCATTCACTAGGTCCCCCCGTGTGGTTCTGGGATTTTTGCTCACCGTTCCTGTGATAATTTTGACCCCACGGGGTGAGTTCTTGCGTGGAGCCCCAGATCGAGGGAGATTATCAGTGGTCTTGTATGCATTCCATTTCCTAATATTTGCTCCCAGAGTTGATTTCTTCAAACCAAGCTGCTTACCTATTGCAGATTCAGTCTTCCCAGCCTGGTGCAGGTCTACAATTTTGCTTCTGGTGTCCTTTGACAGCTCTTTGGTCTTGGCCATAGTGGAGTTTGGAGTGTGACTGTTTGAGGTTGTGGACAAATGTCTTTTATACTGATAACAAGTTCAAACAGGTGCCATTAATACAGGTAACGAGTAGAGGACAGAGGAGCCTCTTAAAGAAGAAGTTACAGGTCTGTGAGAGCCAGAAATCTTGCTTGTTTGTAGGTGACCAAATACTTATTTTCCACCATAATTTGCAAATAAATTCATTAAAAATCCTACAATGTGATTTTCAGGATGTTTTTTCTCACTTTGTCTGTCATAGTTGAAGTGTACCTATGATGAAATTTACAGGCCTCTCTCATATTTTTAAGTGGGAGAACTTGCACAATTGGTGGCTGACTTACTTTTTTGCCCCACTGTATGTATGTATGTATGTATGTATGTATGTATGTATGTATGTATGTATGTATGTATGTGTGTGTGTATGTATAGTATGTGGTGTGTGTCTGCATTTCCTCTCTGTGTGTGCCTGTCTCAGATCCCTAGGTATTTCCAGGCTCCAGCTACATTACCTTATTTTTCCTTAAAGGCTATCACAGACTTTCAATACCAGCCCAGTACGTCCGTCCGTCTCTGTCCGTCTCTCTCTCTCTCTCTCTCTCTCTCTCTGTGGAGTGACTGCAGTCTGCATTAAGTGGAGCTGGGGGCCACGGCAGCTGCAGAGGACCTGTCATCACATGCTGGGATGTGGCGTGCCAGTTTACAGTGTAACAGTGCCATGGGCCAGCGCGAGGATCATAAAGCAATCTGTCTTAATGAGGGACAGGGGGAGAGCCTTACATACCTTGGTGGCAGTCTCTGACACACAAAGCATTACGGCATAATGACTACACTATACCAGGTAGTTTCCGTGGGTTACTAAAACCGATGGAAAACAGAGGTAATATGACTTTAACGGTGGGGGAGTGCATGTATGTGTGTATGTCTGTGTGTGCATGTCTGCCTGCCTGGGTGTAACACACAACTAAGGCGCTACAGTGTCATCCCAAAGCACCAAAAGGGAAGGGAGCTTGTTCTCTAGTGATGATATGTGCCCTCCAAACAATCAGACTAAACATTATTGCAAAAAAAAAAGAGATCATGACAAAACGAGACTCCTTCGGGAAACAGACACTGGGTTCGTTACAGTGTCTGTTTCCTGCTCTGACTCTGGTCCTCGAGGTTCCCGCTGTCCAAGCACAATTAGTTGTCATACCTAAGGCCTTAGCAACGATGGTAGTGATATTTAGCAGGGAGAATGGCCGGCGTGTGTGTGTTACCTTCTCCTGTCCTGACGGTGCTAAGTTCCAGGTCGTCTCTAGTGCCGTTCTGTGAGTCCAGGTATGTGGCCGGCACCCAACCCTGCTCCTCGGCTGTACTGACGAACCACCAACCTATAACAAAGAGACACACACACACATTAGTTTGTGCAGAGCCACATGGAGACACACACACACATTCTTTAAACACTATGACACAGAAAGAAAATAGACAGACACACACACAAACACGCACACACACCAGCCATTCTCCCTGCTAAATATCACTACCATCGTTACCAAGGCCTTGGGCATGACACCTAATAGTTGGGCTTGGACTCCAAACACACTTACACATGTTGATTTACATTCAATAATGGAAACATGTCATCGTTCTCGTTCCTTCATCCGCAGCAGCTTGCGAAGGATATAAATTACAATAACTGTTCTACATTCCCAAAGAACTCCAGAATTGATCGGGTGTTAGTGTTTGTCTTGGCCCAGGATTTCATTTACATCTGCTACATGGAGAGGAGTGAAGTGATGTAACCAGGGAACTTTTCACCTGCTTGGAAAGCTGCTATCATTACAAAACCACCCGTTTCAGAGTAGCAGTACTGATCATGGATCAGTTTTTCATTTTAAATCATAATGATTGAGATTATATGGACACGGAGAACCTGATCCTAGATCAGCACTCCAGGGTTAGGATCACGTTTGAGTGACAGGGAGAGAGCCCATATGTGCCCAGAGTGCAGAGGACACTAAGGCTCAAGTAGAAGTTGTCCCTGAACCACAGATCTAGGATCAGATGACCATAACTGAGTTCTAACCTGAAACCATCAAGGGGATTAAATAAGAGCTGACCCTGTATCAGTGCAATGGTTAAGGTTTGACTTGAACTCAGTCTCAACAACACAAAAATCCTAGTACTTCGAGAGGTGTTTGAGGGACAATACTTCTTTTTGATTCGAATTGACTCGCCTCTACCTAGACCTGATTGAATGCAAAAACACCTGTCGAATTGGGAACCAAACCAAACTGAAACTCACGAAAAGAGAGAGGAAAAGAAGCCATTGATCCCTCCCTGACAGTTAGCATGTGTCTTTGTGTTTTAGTTCTGCAGCGGTAGCACGAATCCAGATTCTCCGACCGTCTATTCGAAGCTCGGAGGCTCCCCAAGTATTTCATCCGTAACATTTGGGTTCAAAGTGGACTATTCAGAGTCGTAAATAGTAGGGAAGCTGCCTTTCAGTGAACCTCGAAGATACAGGATAATTTACGACTTTCTGCAGGCTTAAACGCCATATGCTAACACACACAGGCGCACTCCTGACGGATGCACAGATGTACACAATCACAATAACTCACACGCTCTGACAGTATGAAAGAGAAGAGAGTGAGGCAACGAGCACAACAATTGTTTTCTCTCCAATAGAGTCCAACAATCAGCTCTTGACTGTATTAACAGTCATAGGGTGAGGTCCTATAATGGGGTTTGATACCACATAGTGCGCGCACACACACACACACACACACACACACACACACACACACACACACACACACACACGCACATACACACACACACACACACACACACACACACACACACGTACATACACACACACGCACATACACATACACACACACACACACACACACACACACACACACACACACACACACACACACACACACACACACACACACACACACACAGGCTTGAGTAAATCAAGTCCTCATACGCCCCATTTTATGTCCCTGCAAGACACGCCAAGTCACATTGGGAAATGAGACCTATTTGACCCACATGGAAAATATGTCTGTGTACAACAGTTTTCCGTAAATCGAGGTTGGAAGTCACTCATAACACAAGACTACTATAGCGTATACTATGTTTGAAGCGCTGAATGGTCCACCATAGTGTTTGAGGCTTCAACCCATAGGCATTGTCTAAAAGGCATTGAAGTTCAAAGTAGGTCCCACTGTAGACATCACAGCAGAGTCTGGGGTCTGACAGCGCACAGTACAGTGAGTTTGGAAACCTGTCAGAATCGGTTGGCTTCACAAAATGCTAATAACGCTATGCAAATGATGCTATGCTAATGTTTAGCCTAGCGAAAACGCTAACGTTGGACTGACTGTAGAAGCACAGGTTTTCCTCAGTGCTAACTGCCAACGTGAATTTGACATTGTGACATTGCTGCTATGCAAATTCATTATTATGCTGCTGTAGGCTAGCTAGATCCTAGACTGAAAATATGTTTTGATGAATGGCACTCAACACATATAGCAGTGCGATGAGAGGCAGCACGGTAGGGCCCTCCTTTCTTTTTTAAAGTCCTACAGTCAATGTGTGAAACATGCTCCCTCGATAAAAATTGCCAATACCATACGAAACACATTCACTTTTATTGTGCCAACTCAATGGAAGTTGCCCATAGTTTTAGCAAAGAGACTTTATATATCAGGTTACCACAACTGTTCAAAAGGAAATAATCCACAACCCATCCACCTTTATGGAATTCGGCCATTGTTCAGCAAAGAGACAATTCAGGAGTCGTTTTCTTCAAAGGGTCACCTGACTTGACAAGCGGAGGATATACAGTCTCCTAAATCCCTATGTGACAGGGTCTACCTAGAAGGGGCAAGTAGAAATAGGTCACGGCCTCTCCCAGGCTGACAGACACCACAGGGCTTTGACAAGGCCCAGCTCCCCTATACATTCAGCTCCCAGGCTGGCAGACACCACAAGGCTTTGACAAGGCCCAGCTCCCCTATACATTCAGCTCCCAGGCTGACAGACACCACATGGCTTTGACAAGGCCCAGTTCCCCTATACATTCAGCTCCCAGGCTGACAGACACCACATGGCTTTGACAAGGCCCAGTTCCCCTATACATTCAGCTCCCAGGCTGACAGACACCACATGGCTTTGACAAGGCCCGGCTCCCCTATACATTCAGCTCCCAGGCTGACAGACACCACATGGCTTTGACAAGGCCCAGCTCCCCTATACATTCAGCTCCCAGGCTGGCAGACACCACAAGGCTTTGACAAGGCCCAGCTCCCCTATACATTCAGCTCCCAGGCTGGCAGACACCACAAGGCTTTAACAAGGCCCGGCTCCCCTATACATTCAGCTCCCAGACTGGCAGACACCACAAGGCTTTGACAAGGCCCGGCTCCCCTATACATTCAGCTCCCAGGCTGGCAGACACCACAAGGCTTTGACAAGGCCCGGCTCCCCTATACATTCAGCTCCCAGGCTGGCAGACACCACAAGGCTTTGACAAGGCCCGGCTCCCCTATACATTCAGCTCCCAGACTGGCAGACACCACAAGGCTTTGACAAGGCCCAGCTCCCCTATACATTCAGCTCCCAAGCTGGCAGACACCACAAGGCTTTGACAAGGCCCAGCTCCCCTATACATTCAGCTCCCAGGCTGGCAGACACCACAAGGCTTTGACAAGGCCCGGCTCCCCTATACATTCAGCTCCCAGACTGGCAGACACCACAAGGCTTTGACAAGGCCCAGCTCCCCTATACATTCAGCTCCCAAGCTGGCTGACACCACAAGGCATTGACAAGGCCCAGTTCGTCTATAAATGCAGTTCTGGAGAAAGTCAGATGTGGTAAAAGAGCAGAGAAATTAGAAACAGAAAGGCTGCTGGATCTCGTCACACATAGGCAGTTACCAGAGTGGAGAGAGACTGTGGAGGAAGAGAGAGAGAGAGAGACAAGAGAGAGAAAGCGAGGGAACGTTCTCATATGTTCCAACCAACTACTGTCTGTGTGTCAACATTTTCCAGGAAACTCACTCTGTCCAACTGCAATATGGACAGAAGCTGGTTCTTTCTCTTCTCTCTCTCTTTCAGGACAGTTGTTAGTAGGAAGTTAGTTGGCGTTCCCTCTTTCTGGCCGTGCCATTGAGCCTCCAGACAGACAGAATATAAACGCTGTTTTCCCAGAGAAGAGAGAAGACATCCCCCTTGCAGAAGAGTCAGGGTCAGGGTTTGCCCATTCACACAGTGGAAGCCAATTGGCTTGGCGGCTCAATTAGGCTCCTAGAGATGTATCATGGGATCGAGCTGTTTACGTGGCATGGTCGGATGTTGACCATGTCTGTTGTGTCTTTTCTGTTTGTTGGCGGGGTTTGTTGTGTTTTGTGTGTGAAAAATTTTGAGAAAACGTTTCACGTAGCCTGGGGTGTTCGAGCGGTCGACGCGACTGCCTCTGGATAAGTACTAACACAGCGAGCGTGGGTTCAAATCTGACCCACCACTTTAGCAATTCCTCTCCTCCTATAAACTTCTTTATAAGGGGGGGCTTGGGGGCAGCTGTAATAATGAAACAAGATGAAAACAAGACATATAAAAGGCGGGTCGTCTAATCAACTGCATATTGACCACCTTCTGAACAGGCAGTAGAGTAGAAAGTAAAAGGGGATGGGCTGTTGTTTCAACAGGTTTCAGTCATCATGGCAGTGTTATTGGTTGCAGGGACCCGTGTGTGTGTGTGTGTGTGTGTGTGTGTGTGTGTGTGTGTGTGTGTGTGTGTGTGTGTGTGTGTGTGTGTGTGTCCCCACTGGGTTCCCACACAGCAGACTAGAAACCGTGCTTAGGCTGAGTTCACTCGACCTCAAACAACGCAGTAAAAAGTGCATTTAGAGGAATAATCTCACGATTGCTCATTTCCTGTCTAAGTACGATCTGTTTATTGTACAGGTGCCTTGTCAAGACTAAATCAGACCACTTTTTAGGCCGCCTTTGACTATAATAAACACTAGATTCTGGGTCCGGGTTGTTTCCTGACAGAAATGACCCAGGTTGCTCTACTTAATCGGATTCATGATGTGAAACTAAAGATAACTATCTTAAAAGGTCAAAGAGTGAGAGCTGCAAAACCTTCTTAACAATGACAGTACTCATGCTGGTTTAACACAGACAGTTCCACTGTGTTGTGCTTTGATTGAACATAGGTTGGGTTTAGCAGAGTGGAGTGCTTTCTCCCGCTTTCCCTCTCTCTCTCTCTCCATCTCCCCATTCGCTAAGTGAGAATAAGGTCACATGGGAAACAAATGCTATAGTAATTGTGCAGAACATACTGAGAGTGAGACAGAGAGAGAGAGAGAGAGAGAGAGAGAGAGAGAGAATTTAAAAGAGAGAGATAGAGAGAGAGAGAGAAAGAGAGGAGAGAGACAGAGGGCGATAATTTAGAGAGAGCGAGAGAGGGAGAGAGATAGCGAGAGAAAGAGAGAGAGAGAGAGAGAGAGGGAGAGAGAGGGAAAGAGAGAAAGAGAGAGCGAGAGAGAGAGAAAGAGAAAAAGAGAGCAATAGGGAGCTAAAGTGAGGGATACACGGAGCGAGAGAGAGAGAGAGAGAGAGAGAGAGAGAGAGAGAGAGAGAGAGAGAGAGAGAGAGAACAGATGTTTGGCCAGGGCTTCAAAGCGGGGAGTATTCCAAGCACTTCCCCGTCCAAAACCACCACAGAACCTTTCCTTTCACTTTCTTTATTTGGCCTGATGGAACGGAGAAATGGGACGGGGCTATCAAAACGTTTCGTGAAACGACACTTATTTCAAACGTGCCTTTGAGGAAACCAAGGGATCCCGCGACGCGATTGTGTTACTCATTTCATTGCTTTGCCATAATGAACAACAGATCTGACATGTGATACGAGCTCTGAGTTGGATGCGGCTGAGCCCGACTCAGGAAGACAGAATATTGAATTGAACCACAACGTGCGCTTTCTGCAGAGTAAGCAGAACTAAGGGACACAGAAAGCTGAGGCTTAAAATAGAACCATAATAATTACGGAGGCTCGGGAGGTCTAAACCGAGACTGGAGAATCAGGCCTGGAAGGCAGAGACTATTCTCATCCTTGTGTCTAATCACACAAACCCTGTGGTGAGCAAGATACTGTATAGGTTGCAAGAAAGTATATATACGTAATGAAATCTGAAGCTAATACAGAACGAGATTATACAATTTTTTATTAAGTTTGTTTGTATTTTACCTCCTTTTTCTCCCCAATTGCGATCTTGGCTCATCACTGCAACTCCCCAACGGGCTCGGGAGAGGCGAAGGTCGAGTCATGTGTCCTCAGAAACATGACCGGCAAAACCACGCTTCTTCACACACGCCCTCTTAGTCAGCCTGCAGGCACCCGGCCCTCCACAAGGAGTCGCCAAAGTAAAGCCCCCCAGGTGAGCCAAGTAAAGCCCCCCAGGCCAAACCCCCCAACCCGGACGACGCTGGTCCAATCGTGAGCTGCCCTATGGGACTCCTGGTCACGGCCAGTTGTGACACAGCCTGGGATCGAACCCGGGTCTGTATTGATGCCTCAAGCACTGCGATAAAGTGCCTTAGATGGCTGCGCCACTCGGGAGGCCTGAACAAGATGATTTAATTAGGGAAATTGGATTAAAATCCCATCAAGACCTCCAAGTCGATACAGTATATGATGTGATAAACGCCTAGTTAGCCCTCAGGGATATGATTTTGTTGGATGGGATCAAACAAAGAACAGACAAAATCCCTCTAATGACATCAGAGTCTTTTAATAACAAGTTCCTTTGAACACATTTTCGTTCCCTTTAGTGTGAACTTTGTTTGAAAAGATGGTGTAGCAAATTGGCAATGTAAAGAGACATAAAACATCACATCTATAAAAATTACCCAAGACGGGATACATCAAAGTATCGTCTGATCTAACTGAGGGGAAGTTATGAGGATACCTGAATCCTTTAGCTGGTCGGTTCCTTCCTAGAAAGTCACAGTTTTTTTCCGAGGTCCCAAATCTTTATTGACAATGTCTAACGGGGCGGTAGACAGAGGAACTCACATCCCACTGTGGAGATTGAGTTACCTTGCTTTAAGTTTTCATAAAACATGGGGGTTTGGTTACTGTTAGCTGTGTTACAAGTGTAAGGGGATAGCGTGTTGGAAGGAAGTTCATTAGACCGTGTTATCACACTCAGCATGCCTGTGCTAAGTCCCCAGTCCTTGAACCGCTGTGTGTGTGTGTGTGTGTGTGTGTGTGTGTGTGTGTGTGTGTGTGTGTGTGTGTGTGTGTGTGTGTGTGTGTGTTCAGGGTTTGGGTTGCGGGTAAAGGTTAGGATTATGGTAAGGGTTAGGTTAAGGAAAATAGGATTTTTAATTTAAATACATTTTAGGTCACCCCGAGGATAGAAGAACATAGCGTGTGTATGTGTGTGTGTGAGAGAGACCCATCTCAAAGCTTCCTTCTAGCTAAGTACCCCCTGTGTCATGCTTATTGAAACAGGCTGGCCATTTCAAAGCATTGGAGGTGCGGCTAACACTAAGCTAGCTTTAGCCATGCATATGCTAATGGCAACAAGCTCTATTTCAAAAACCTGTAGGTTAGTCTTTTGGCCAGCTACGACCTTTCATGTGACCCTATCTATACAGAAGATTCTAAAAGGCTTATAGGTAACCTCTCTGTTGAGTCGATTGACGTAGATTAGCAACCCTTGTGCCTCTGGGTGAAAAGCTACGCTAATGCTACGGGTAGTATGTATAGTATGACTAATAGCCATCTAAGCTATCTGTTGGCTTATAAGTAGGACTTCCTGATTGAAGCTGGCTATCCATTTTAACAGCCTGACCAGGACATCCTTTAAGCAAACCCCTCTAGTGCTAAACGCTCTTTGATTGAAGCTGTCTGTCCGATTTGATTGCCTAGAGGTGAGGCGACACAACTTTTAAAGGAAGTTGTAGGATCTTCATTTGAGCGAGTTTTGCTACAGCAGGAACATAATCATGCAGCAGGAAATTAGAATTATTATGTGGATTATAAGTAATATAATACATTTACATTTTGTAGGGGTTGATACATTTTTCGTAAGGGAAAATCAAGTCTGAAATTTCAAAGTGGAAATTACAGCCTTTTTAAACCTCAAATACAATACAAGGTTCTGTACGGAAAGTTCTCCTGCAACAGGGTGATCAAATTCATATCCCACATCTGTATGGCCTCTTGTGTGTGAGGCCTTGTCTTCAGCAGCCCTCTGGCCAAGATTCTGACGGTTTACAACCTTATCGGCGTGACTGAAGACAGAAGAGCAGGCTAGGCTGTCCGTTTCAAATGTAGCCTCAAGGTGAGACTAGCGCTAAGCTAGCTGTAGCCTGAGTGATGGAGTGTAAGATTTGACACAAATGGAGTTCCTCCCTATGTAAAACTTGGCCCAGTGCTTCCCCCTACTAAAGCTGACCTACACAGGGCCCCAGGCCAAGGCAAACAACACCCACATCCCGGACCAGCCAAAACTCAGTCAAAACTGGGTAGATTTCAGGAAAGAATATGTGGGTTAGTGGGGGCTATGCCAACCTAACTTTCTCCGCTGTTGGCACAGCAGGCAGCGAGAGAGGGGAGGTGGGGGTGGTGTGTGTGTGTGCGTTTGAGCCTGTGTGTGTTTATGCGTGCGTGTTTGCATGTGCATACATAATTTCACGCATGTGTGAGTACATGACCATGTGTGTGAATGTGTGTAAGGCGGGTTTTGTATGGTAAGCGTGCCTAAGCTCTTTAGGACTATGGTGACAAATTCCCCCTTCAACCTGGCAAAGATCGCATAGAGAGAGAGAGAGGCGAGGGGCAAATGTCTTCTCCGGCTGGGCTTGTGGGCTGAGGGAGCGGCACAGTAACCCAGAGGGATCTTGTTTGCTGCATAGCATCACAGTCCTCCTGCAAGATCCATTAGGCCGGGGTAAGCACACAGAAAATAGGGGGATTTTCCATATTCAGCCACAGTATGAAGCCACAGCATGGAGGCCCAGTTGCATTGATTAACCAGTCATTTTCAAGAAACTATGGCATCAGATTTGTTAGCGTATGGTCAACAATAACAGTGCCAAAACTGAAAAAATTAAGACCGAACAGTCTTCAAAGACTATTTTATATAATATACATTTCATATCATTCACCTACAGTTGAAGTTGGACGTTTACATACACCTTAGCCAAATACATCTAAACTCTGTTTCTCACAATTCCTGACATTTAATCCTAGTAAAAATTCCCAGTCTTAGGTCAGTTAGGATCACCACTTTATTTTAAGAATGTGAAATGTTGGAAAAATAGTAGAGAGAGTGATTTATTTCAGCTTTTATTTCTTTCATCATTCTTTCACATTCCCAGTGGGTCAGAAGATTACATACACTCAATTAGTATTTGGTAGCATTGCCTTTAAATTGTTTAACTTGGGTCAAACGTTTCGGGTATCCTTCTACAAGCTTCCCAAAATAAGTTGGGTGAATTTTGGCCCATTCCTCCTGACAGAGCTGGCGTAACTGTGTCGGGTTTGTGGACCTACTTGCTCGCACACGCTTTTTCAGTTCTGCCCACAAATTTTCAATGGGATTGAGGTCAGGGCTTTGTGATGGCCACTCCAATACCTTGACTTTGGACTTTGTCCTTAAGCCATTTTTCCACAACTTTGGATGTATGCTTGGGATCAATGTCCATTTGGAAGACCCATTTGCGACCAAGCTTTAACTTCCTGACTGATGTCTTGAGATGTTGCTTCAATATATCCACATAATTATCCTCCCTCGTGATGCCATTTATCTTGTGAAGTGCACCAGTCCCTCCGGCAGCAAAGCACCCCCACAACATGATGCTGCCACCCCCGTGCTTCACGGTTGGGATGGCGTTCTTCGGCTTACAAGCCTCCCCCTTTTTCCTTCAAACATAATGATGGTCATTATGGCCAAACAGTTATATTTTTGTTTCATCAGACCAGAGGACATTTCTCCAAAAAGTACGATCGTTGTCCCCATGTGCAGTTGCAAACCGTAGTCTGGCTTTTTTATGGTGGTTTTGGAGCAGTGGCTTCTTTCTTGCTGAGCGGCCTTTCAGGTTATGTCGATATAGGACTCGTTTTACTGTGGATATAGATACTTTTGTACCCGTTTCCTCCAGCATCTTCACAAGGTCGTTTTACTGTGCTGCTGTTCTTGGACTGATTTACACTTTTCGCACCAAAGTACATTCATCTCTAGGAGACAGAACGCGTCTCCTTCCTGAGCGGTATGATGGCTGCGTGGTCCCATGGTGTTTATACTTGCGTACTATTGTTTGTACAGATGAACGTGGTACCTTCAGGCCTTTGGAAATTGCTCCCAAGGATGAACCAGACTTGTGGAGGTCTTGGCTGATTTTCCTTTGATTTTCCCATGATGTCAAGCACAGAGGCACTGAGTTTGAAGGTAGGCCTTGAAATACATACACAGGTACACCTCCAATTGACTCAAATTATGTCAATTAGCCTATCAGAAGCTTCTAAAGCCATGACATCATTTTCTGAAATTTTCCAAGCTGTTTAAAGGCACAGTCAACTTAGTGTATGTAAACTTCTGACCCACTGGAATTGTGATACAGTGAATTATAAGTGGAATAATCTGTCTGTAAACAATTCTTGGGAAAATGACTTGTGTCATGCACAAAGGAGATGTCCTAACCCGACTTGCCAAAACTATAGTTTGTTAACAAGAAATGTGTGGAGTGGTTGAAAAACGAGGTTGAATGACGCCAACCTAAGTGTTTGTAAACTTCCGACTATATCATGATGATAACAACTTTGCAGGAAGCACAATAAACTGATTGCTCAATATAACTTCTGGTCACACATGCAAGTGACGTTTTTCCCATCTGAGGCCTCTTCCCTCCAGACTCTCTGTGATTTCCCATGTCCAAGGAATGACCAGGACACTGGCCCATACATAGCCTCCACTCCTCCTTTTCTCCTCCTCTTTCCCCCTTTTCAAGAGGATTCTGGGGTGTCCACCTCCTTGCCCTTCCATAAATCTCCCTTTACTAGACAGTAGCTCGTAAATCTCACAGCCAAAACTCATGACATCAGCACACACCCACCAAACATACACTCAAAGGCACACACACGCACACAAACACATTGTACAGTCTCACGTAGCGATACTGGCATCGTGTTGACACTATACAGGGAAACAGCGTCCGATAACTTCTCGCAGTAGGGATAGGGTATAACAATAACATCCGACTCGGGATTAGAAACCCGCGACTATCGAGGTAAACAGTGCGTGAAGCGGGAGAAACGGATGCTGCAGTAAAGTGGTTTTACTGCAGTGGATGTTTTGTTTCATTGGCTGTTGCTTGACCCGAACCATTCCTAACTGCATATATGATATACTGTGTAGAGATTGTATGGAGAGGGGAATAAAAAGCACAGAGTCTGGATAAGATTGGTAGAAGCTAACTTAAAAGCATAAGTTGTCATAATGCCGAGATGCATGGTGTGAGGAACATTAAAGCAACATTAAAACAACATTACAGAAATAGGTTGTCGAGTAAATTGGGAGATTGCAATGTTAAATTACCGCCCGTGTTTCTGCGATCAAAATGTCAAAGGACGTAAACAAGCAGAGCTGTGGAGACTCCAAGTTGGCAATAAAGCGCTGAAAAAGGTGACAGGGTTTCTGGGATATACAAGGCACTAGGACTTGTTTGGTTTGGCATAGCCTGCCTATGATGTCATCGTAGATTGTTGTTCTAGTTCTTTGGCCTAATGGTGGAGAGATATGGAGACGTTTGAGCATGTTTACAGTAGCCTTCAACTCCAATGACAGTCATTACACAGCTTGTTTCCTTATGAATGATATTTTTGTTTGTTTTTCCTGCACTTTTGTACTGAAACTGTCTGAGATTTTATGGATCTTTTTCAGGTTTAGTCCGTGCGCTAGTTTATGAGCGTTCAGCTCCGGTGACAGCACAGCTTGTTTTCTTATTTGTTTTTATATTTTTTGTATTGAAACTGTCCCGAGTACTGAATATTTATGGATCTTGTCCTAGTTTAGTTTTAATGTGCCCGATCGTGGAGGTATTTGGGGTTTCCAATGCAGTGTGTCAGTGCCACCAATAATTGTATCATTATGGCGTGGTTTTGGCATGCGCACAGGCAATTAACTTTTGAATATTCATCGAACAAAATATAGAAGGACTCTCACTCTAGCGTGTGACTCTTACAAAAGCTCTGGGAATCGACGCCTCATCAAGTCACATATCTCTCAAAAACATAACTCAAGGCAGCTTAAAGGCTGACCGTGCGAAACCTCACAAAAAGAGACTGAGAAGAGAGACATCTTAGTCATTTAGCGGACAATCTTCGCTAAGGGGACTTTGGACGATCAGTTCATTTGACTAAGATGGGTAAAAAAACAACCACATCTCACACTCATTGCGGTACTGCACGTCCCAGCGTTCACATTGTCAGATGACATTAGGTTTCCCCATTCGCCATGTATGACCTTGAATACATTGAATTCTCACAGAAGAAGATCAGCATTGCAAAAACATCTACACCTCTCTTCCCACACGGAGTCTGGCGGAACTGCCGCTTTGGCTGGCGAGGACAACTGTCTCACTGTACCGACAATGAATGGGATGAGAAATACAGCAAAAAGCTGTTCAAACAGCCTGATGTCAAAAACACATGGGGCTGAAAGAGTGGGGGGGGTCAACCGTTGCAGGATAGTGGGTTGCTGGGTCGATTGTAAAACTAAAGAAAAAAGGGAGATTCATTAGCTTGCATAACGACTCAAAGATGTGTTAACGACGCTGTGAGAAAACACCACACGCGCACACACACACACACACACACACACACACACACACACACACACACACACACACACATACACACACACACACACACACACACACACACACACACATACACACACACACACACACACACACACGCACCAATATTTGAAAGGAAGATGTCTGTGGATGTATTACTGCCAAAGGGTTTTCTGCTGATGGTAGAATGTTAGGCCGTTGTGGTTGTTAATCTTGAGTTGTGCAAGCTGTCAATGACTTGTTACCATGGCAAGTTGGAATCCAGCTCTCGTGTTGCTAAATCGAGTTTGGATCGATGAAAACAAAACATAAGGGCAACATACTCACATTGACTTTTCCCTCAACTGATTTTATTCAGGGTTTAACACATAGCAAACTGTTACTGATTCAACAACTCGAGTGCCATGTCCTTGGTTTTTGATAACATTGTGAAGTACAATGAAATAGGAGGCAAACATAAGGATGACAATAGTACACACAGACAGTTATCCCAGTGCTCCCAAATAACAAGTGAGAAATAAAGCTGGTGAGGCAGAATTGATCTCTCTGCCTATGTCTCCCTGCCTCTTTCTCCTCTCAAAACTCTGCTCGCTGCCCTTTCCAAGATGGTCCTCGTAACACATCTGACTCTCCACTAAAATAAAGTGGACTATTAATTATAAGTCCACATTCCTGCTGCACAAGGCAACAGATTGGCCTGCAGCCAAACGCTGCCACACGCACAAACACACACATACACTTTCAAACAAACCCAAGCACGCAAGCACAGACAAACACACACCTACTCACAACACACACACACACCGGACTGCTGGCCAAACCAGGTGGAGCCAAGCCCCAGTTAGAAGACAGAGAGAATGCTTAAGGGAGCGACAGAGGTAGAGAGGGAGGAGGGGGAGAAAAGGGGGATTCTTGAGGACAAAGAGGGGCAGAGGGAAGGAAACAGAACATGGAGTGACACCATGAGAGGAAAGAAGGAACAAGGTGCTGACTGTGCATAAGTTGGTGTGTGTGTGTGTGTGTGTGTGTGTGTGTGTGTGTGTGTGTGTGTGTGTGTGTGAGTGAGAGAGAAAGATAAGTCAAATACAACACATAGCAGCACATACAGTAAACACACTACTCACCGCTCTCGCTCTTCTCGATCACGTCCACCGTCTCCCCAGCCTGCAGGCTGATCTCAGAGTTCTCCTGCCTCTCGTAGTTGGCCACCACCACGTACTGCTCCAGCACCATAGGGTCCGAGCTGTCAATGCCTGCACGGTAGGACGGGAAAAAACACGCCGTCAGCCAGCTCCCAGTCCCCACCATGGCACCCCTACCCCGTGGTGGGCGCAAGCGCCCGCCGCCACCGCGCGCCCGGTAACGGTATGCCGCCATAGGCCGAATTCGCGCCGTTGCTCCTCCCCAGCCAATCAGAACGCTCGCTCAGGATATTATCGCTGCATTTTATTCCCAAACGTCTGGCCATATAGTGGAACCTTCCCCCGGCCCACACCAACGGACCAGGAAGCATTTGAAAGAAGTCAAAATGAAAAAGGAGGGATGAAATAAAGAGAGAGAAAAACGTGTTCTCCGTTACGGGACCTCCATAATCGAAACAAATGTCCGAAGGAAAGAGAGACGAAGGGAAGAGAGGATCAAAGAAAGAGAAAGGGAGGAGAGGACAGGGAGAGCTGCTGAACGGTTGGAGTTGGAGACAGACTCCAGTCGGGACTAGAAGAATAGAAAAAGTTTTCCTCTGGAAAATCAGTAGTGTGGCTTGTTCTCTCTCTCTCCCCTCCTCTCTCTCTCCCCTCCTCTCTCTCTCTCTGTTTGGGAGCCTGCTGTTGGACGAGGAGCAGGGGGCTGTACCACGCCAATCAAGGCAGTCAGGCCTACAGGGCCTTAAATAGAAACATATGAGTGGGACAGGGGGGAGAGAGAGAGAGAGAGAGAGAGAGAGAGAGAGAGAGAGAGAGAGGGGGGGGGGGGGGGGGGGGGGAGAACACAAGAGTGCGGCATAACCCAAGTTGAAACGCTTTCTTCTTGTGTTTCACATAAACATAGGCCCAGCATCTGTCTCTTTCTCCTTTTTTCCCCTCTCTCTTCTTCTCATTCTAGCTCCCAATGATAAACTCTTGAGTGCCAGCAATGACTTCATTTACAAAGTTCACGTGGTGTGTGTTTGATTTAAGTCACAAGCACTGTTTGTTGACGTTTTTCTACACATTGGTACGATCGTACCAACGCTTTGGGATTTTTCATCAAAATTGTAACTCATTTCCTGCCCTCTAAAAGGCTCTACTTGATTTCTCTTCGTCCTTACTCATAAATACAATGATGTCTTATCTAACCTGAGTTTGAGCAGTTTGAATATACATTCTATGTATTCCTAAATTGATATCACAGCACTCCAGTAAAGTTAATCACCCTCCACCACTAACTCTTGGTGTAGGATTCAGTAGACAAGGACGCGGTCCGTTGCCCAGTAAATAGCAACATGTGTGTCCCTTTATGACATGTCTGTTGTTTATGTCTCTTTTCCAGGAGCATTTGCAAACATCACGAGGAAAAAAAACAAAACACTGGCAGCCATCTTTGTTTCTCTCGGCACCTAGCTAGGTCCAAGGACCTCCACTTTCTGTGCGAACGAATGTGGAAACCAAACATTGGACACACACACACACACATGGACATGCATTCTGCGAGTTCTTGTGGACATTTGACTTGTGAGCAGACATAAAGGTAGTGAAGCAAGAGAAATGGTCAAAACAGAAGAACATGCAGGAGGCAGATGGTCCTAAAACGCACTACTGTGTGTGTGTGCGTGTGTGTGTGTGTGTGTGTGTGTTACTGTTGTGTGAAAGGGTCTGGGTAACAGTCATAATATTGCTGCACTACACCTAGTGGCTACTGCATGTAGATCTCTATTCTATTCTATTCCATTTGATTTATTTTCTATTCTACTCTAGTCCAATAATTATCTAAAAGAAAAATCATTACAAATATGAGTGCATAACAAGTACTGTGAGTGGGGAAATTAAGACAGTGGCCCCGTCAGAATAATTCTACACACACCCAATAGCTGTGTCCATATGAATATGATTATGCTGTATGATTGTTGCCAGCTATTGTATCGTTCTATCATTCCGCCTGTGTATTTGCTATAGCCTGGTCATAGATCTGTCCGTGCTGTCTTGTCAAATCCTATTGTCATTGCCATGCCACACCATAGACCGAGTCGGCTATACAGCACAAACAGATCTGGGAGCAAGCCTCTAATTTCAAACTAAGACCTTGGCTAAAGGCTAATATGGCCCTTGGTCAAAAGTAGTGCACTAAATAGGGAACAGGGTGCAATTTGGGACTCAGACACTATCTGTGCTATAAGCCGACTAAAATGATTGGGATTTAATAATTTAATCATTTAAAGACAGGTTATTTCCCAATCCTTTGACACAAGATGTCTGTCAAACATGTATCATTTAGAACATGGTGAAATTCAATTTCTACGGTCAAATAAACAACAGCTAACAAACCTAAGTATTATAAAATGAGCTTTGCAACATCCCAACGCTACGACGTCACAAGGAAGAGAGAAGGGATTAAGAAATGTAGAGTTTTAAACTCAAGACGCTTCATTGGAACATAACACAGTTAAGTATCCCCACATGGGCCTATATAAACAAAGAGGCTAGCCAACAACACAAGGTAACGCTATTAGTCTTCACTCCTCATGGAAGATTCCCCTGTCTGCGACTGCTTAATATGGTCAAATAAAGACAAAGGCTGAGTCTCAAATCTTTCTGATGGGCCTTATATTTCCTATCTCCTATTCCCTTAACCCCTCCATCTACTCATGTTGTTTGAGAACGGAAACTACTTTCCTTTCTCTTAACCCTTATGACAGCATAATATTACTCTGATTCCCTACAGTGAGTTCACTATTACTATATAGCCAACCCCTATGTGGGCTCGGGTCAAAGGTAGTGCACTATATAGGGCATAGGGTGTCATTTGAGATATGGCCAAAGCACATGCAGGCAAATTAACACATGTAAGGCGATACAGGGTGAAAATGGGGTCAAACTTAGTTATAAAATGACACCGGATCAACCCTCCACATGCTGCATGCGGTCTCTATGGATACGGTCGACTGTTGTGTGTACAACCAGGAAACATCATGAATCATAACAGTTGCTTATATGTTGGTGTCAATCTCATAATAGCTCGGGCCATGGCCGGGTCATTTTTTTCTTCAAAACTCACATTGACACTTCGAAAGTGGTAATACAAGGAAACAACGTTTTTTTCTCTCTCTAAATGTTGCAGCAATTACGCCTAAGTTGACTGGGAGAACATTTGGGAAATGCTCCCCAGATGCTGGGGGATTCAGGCCCTTTCTATTCCCGTTAAAAGCTTGATGTGATGTGTTTATTTCTGGAGAAAAACACATTCATCGCTGAGATGTTTATTTGCAGAGCTGCAAATTCTATCACAAATTCTATGTTCTCTCTCTCTCTCTCTCTCGCTCTCTCTCTATCTCTGTCTCCTCTCTCTCTGTCTCCTCTCTCTCTCTGTCTCCTCTCAATTCAATTCAATTCAATTCAAGGGGCTTTATTGGCATGGGAAACGTGTTAACATTGCCAAAGCAAGTGAGGTAGATAATATACAAAAGTGAAATAAACAATAAAAATTAACAGTAAACATTACACATACAGAAGTTTTAAAACAATAAAGACATTACAAATGTCATGTACAGTGTTGTAACAATGTACAAATGGTTAAAGCACACAAGGGGAAATAAATAAGCATAAATATGGGTTGTATTTACAATGGTGTTTGTTCTTCACTGGTTGCCATTTTCTCGTGGCAACAGGTCACAAATCTTGCTGCTGTGATGGCACACTGTGGAATTTCACCCAGTAGATATGGGAGTTTATCAAAATTGGATTTGTTTTCGAATTCTTTGTGGATCTGTGTAATCTGAGGGAAATATGTATCTCTAATATGGTCATACATTGGGCAGGAGATTAGGAAGTGCATCTCAGTTTCCACCTCATTTTGTGGGCAGTGAGCACATCAGTGAGCCTGTCTTCTCTTGAGAGCCATGTCTGCCTACGGCGGCCTTTCTCAATAGCAAGGCTATGCTCACTGAGTCTGTACATAGTCAAAGCTTTCCTTAAGTTTGGGTCAGTCACAGTGGTCAGGTATTCTGCTACTGTGTACTCTCTGTTTAAGGCCTCTCTCTCTCTCTGTCTCTCATTGTCATTGATTGACCATCATGATCTTAGATCTACATGGTGAACTCAAGCGTAAAGAACCAGACTGACTCCTGGTTTCAACTGTACTGTGTAACACACTGTGGCCAGGCAGCAACAGTTTGGCAAGGTGCCTAAGGCTCTGTGTTTAAAGTGCATTGAATGTTTGACAGCCATCCAGTCAGGCAGGTCCATAGGGATGCAGAGATTAAAGCCAGTAAAGTACGACAGAACGTGAACGGTTGATCTTGAGCAGATGGGTAAGAAAATAAACAGAAACCAGTGACAGTCAGTGAATGCATGCGAAGCAAAAGAAGTGAAACCCCCCCCCCCCCCCCCCCCCCCCAAAAAAAAATGGACAAACATGGAAAAGCCATTGAGCATGTGGTTATAGAAAGCAGAGCCACCACAACACACACACCAGCATTGCGACATACACACAGGCACAAGCGTATGCACCCCACCCACGCAACACAGGAGGCTGCTGAAGGGAGGACAGCTCTTAATAATGTCTGGGAACGGAGCAAATGGAAGGGCATCGAACACATGGAAACCATGTGTTTGATGTGTTTGATACCATTCCACTGATTCCGCTCACAGCATTACCACGAGCCCCGTTCTCCCCAATCAAGCTACCACCAACCTCCTGTGACACGCACACAAGTAGGACTACCTGAGGCCTCTTTCCTTGGACTGTCGGTAAAGCCGTACATCCACACTGTAGGCCCGAGGAAGAGGAGAAGAAAGGGAGGAAGAGAGGAAAAGGGGATGTTATTCAGTCCATGGTGCTCAGCACACAAACATCTCATCAACATCATATTGTTCCTGTTATTCCCTCCTGATCACAAACAACAGGAACTGAACAGTCTCTACAGCGCAAACCAAATATAATATCTTTGCAATGGTAGAGAGCACTGATTCACATCAAAACACAGTGTTTTGCAGAAAGCACATCAATCCATGTTCGTGTGGTTGTAATTCACTGCATAAGACCATCACAGAAGACTGTTATTGCAGACATGTCTGCTGTCTTTCTTCAGCAACACATATTGTAGCAATTGAGAGTGTAACAGTAGAATTGAAATAGCCTCGCATGATCCTGGGCCGACACATATTTTCGTGGCACACCCCTCCCTCCATCCCGCTCTCTCCCTCAATCCCGTCCTGGATTGTCAGGGGGGAGGGGGGGGCTCCCCTCTACAAACACAGCTCAGACATCCCCATCTCGTCAGGAAATTAAATGTCACACATCAGCAGGGTGTGTGTGTCAGTGTGTGTGTGTGTGTGTGTCCATTATATCAAAATCTGTGAAAACTGGGTATTAGAAAAAAGGTAGAGGAGGGGGACAAGGCAAGGGTATCTGTCGTCATCAATGAGGTTTTACATTTTCAAATTTCCTGTCCAAACTATCCTTCTCTTCTCGGAAGCGCTGTCTGAAATCATCCTTCACCTGGGCACACAGACAAAACTAGAGCTGTCTGGGCCGGCCATAAACCCCAACCATAACCAATATGAAGGGTTGGGAAACAACGACAGCATGGAACCAGCGTCCTGCAGAGAACAAGGAAAATGTCCCAACCGAATGCATAGTAGGATATCATTATCTTGAAAATATTGTGGGACATTCTCCCTGAAATCATTTCAGGAGGGAATTCATTCGAGCCAGAACACCACAGGAGGTCCCTCTTTCCCACCCTGTGAACCTCGACCCCTACCACACCTCCACCCCATTCCCTCACACTCCCTTGCTGTGAGGGAAAATTCACATCCATTTCAGTTTTCAAATGATATAATAAAGGTCAGAGCCTCTCTCTCGCTGTTTCTCTCTCTCTTTCTCTCCAGAGTCGCACGGAGCTGAGGAGATTGATGCTGGTCCCCCGAGGGAGGCTTGTAGAGTGGCCGGGTCAGCCGGCTCAACCCCAGTTAACATACACCCTCCAAACTAAACCCGGCTAGCGAGAGATGAGACGTTTCTTTCAGCGCAGCACTCAACATATGATTGATATTAACTGGAGAGTGGAGAGACCGCTGCTGCATGCACACACAGAAAGACACACACACACACACACACAAACACACACACACACACACACACACACACACACACACTGACTGCTTAATTCCTTTCAGGGTTCTCTGATGATGGCCCACTAACCCGAGCAGACTCCAGTCACTGTGTTTTCTTTTTCCCTCCTGCTGGTATGGTGTGGGTCATTTACCTCATTCCACCAACCCCACAACGTCCACATTACCCAGCAATTAAGGGACTTGTGGCGGTGACAAATTGCATTTTCTAAGGTCAATCATTTCCAGGTTTTGTTTGGAACGACTTATTAGCCATCTGTCCCGTAATTTTATCGATTTAGTAGATTATGTTTGGAAAAGCTAGTTGCTGTCTGGCTCTCTCTATCTCTCTCCCCGCTCCTTCTCTCTCTCTCTCTCTCTCCCCCCTCCTTCTCTCTGTCTCTCTCTCCCCGCTCCTTCTCTCTCTCTCTCTCTCCCCCCTCCTTCTCTCTGTCTCTCTCTCTCCGCTCCTCTCTCTCTCTCCCCGCTCCTTCTCTCTGTCTCTCTCTCTCTCTCTCCGCTCCTTCTCTCTGTCTCTCTCTCTCTCCCCCCTCCTTCTCTCTGTCTCTCTCTCTCCCCGCTCCTTCTCTCTGTCTCTCTCTCTCTCCCCGCTCCTTCTCTCTGTCTCTCTCTCTCTCTGTCTCTCTCTCTCTCCCCGCTCCTTCTCTCTGTCTCTCTCTCTGTCTCTCTCTCTCTCCGCGCTCCTTCTCTCTGTCTCTCTCTCCCCGCTCCTTCTCTCTCTCTCTCTCTCTCTCCCCGCTCCTTCTCTCTGTCTCTCTCTCTCTCCCTGCTCCTTCTCTCTGTCTCTCTCTCTCACCGCTCCTTCTCTCTGTCTCTCTCTCTCTCCACTCCCTCCTTCTCTCTGTCTCTCTCTCTCTCCACTCCCTCCTTCTCTCTGTCTCTCTCTCTCCACTCCCTCCTTCTCTGTCTCTCTCTCTCTCCACGCTCCTTCTCTCTGTCTCTCTCTCTCTCCACTCCCTCCTTCTCTCTGTCTCTCTCTCTCTCCACTCCCTCCTTCTCTCTGTCTCTCTCTCTCCACTCCCTCCTTCTCTCTGTCTCTCTCTCTCCACTCCCTCCTTCTCTCTGTCTCTCTCTCTCCACTCCCTCCTTCTCTCTGTCTCTCTCTCTCCACTCCCTCCTTCTCTCTGTCTCTCTCTCCCCCACCTCTCTGTCTCTTTCTGTCTTTCATCGATCCCCCCATAATCACTCATCCCCCCACCTACAATCACTCTATAGGTGGGGGGGGGGGGGGGGGTTCAAGCAGAGAAGAGAAATTGTGAAATATGTTTTGACTGAAGGTTTTCAAGCAGAGAAGAGAAATTGTGAAATATGTTTTGACTGAAAGACATTGAGACAGCTTGTCTGGTCGATGTTCAGTTGTATTTATTATGGATCCCCCATTAGCTGCTGCAAAGGCAGCAGCTACTCTTCCCGGGGTCCAGCAAAGTTAAGACAGATAGATCATTTTAAAAACATTACAATACATTTCACAACAGATGTCACAACACATTAAGTGTTGGAATCTGTCTGGTGGATTTTGTTGCCAAACTAACAAGTCCCATTTCCAAGATGTCTTCATAACATAAAAGCATGTGAGTCAAAGCAAAGAGAGACTCCAGCATGCTGGGCCTAGTGACGGTACCTCACAGAGCTTGCTGTCAGCACACATCAGGATGTGTCCGGAAAGAAGTGACAACCACTTGTCAACCAATGCCAAGGCTAGAAAAACAGCTAGAAACAACCAATATTGAGACGACAGCAGTTAGCATTGAAGACACAGTATCCAACAGTGAGACAACCATTCACAATGACAAACGAGGATCACAGACAAGACAAACATTGCCAACGACAAGACCACAGCTAGAAACAACAAATTACTACGAACCATTATTGAGTCGACACCCAAATGTGAACCAACCACTCACATTGATCACAATGACAATCCCAAACCGAGAGTGATGCTAACCATTAGCAATGACAAACACTGGCGGTGCCGATGACAAAATACTGGCGTGGAACGGCCATGAGCGGTGACAAAATAGTCGCGAACTCACCCAGCTGGGAGTCACAGAGTGTGGGTGGACAGAGTGAGGGGTGAGGCCAAATAGCGCAAGCTACATCTGTTTCGGAGTCTGGTCTGTTTTCTCTCTCTCTCTCTCTCTCTCTCTCTCTCTCTCTCTCTCTCTCTTCACCCTCTTTCTATTTAGACTGGGACTGTGTTTGGTTCTCTCTCTCCATTTCTCACTCTCTCACCATCCACCCCCTCGCCATCCCTCCCTCTCTCTCTCTCCTTCTGTTTTGAGTCACGTCACTCAGTCACAGTGGGATCTGGCTGCTAAAACATTTATCTTTCTCATTTCTCTTTGGGAGAGACCTCGGCCGACACGAGAGCTAGGCAAACGCAGCTACACACTCTCCAAGCCAACCACTACAATAGAGAGCAAATATCTCTTAGTGTTGGGCATTGTTGGACTGTCTGTATTGATACTGCAGTGGCTTATGACTGCACTCACTGCAGCCAATGTTGGGTGAAAGAGCTATGAGTTTTCATACTTTTTTTTGTTGTTGTTGTACTTTTTAACCCCCTTTTCCGTGAAATCCAATTGGTAGTTACAGTGTTGTCCCATCGCCGCAACTCCCGTACGGACTCGGGAGAGGCAAAGTTCGAGAGCCGTGAGTCCTACTAAAAACACAACCCTACCAAGCCGCACTGCTTCTTGACACACCGCCCGGTTAACCCGGAAGCCAGCCGCACCAACGTGTTCGAAGGAAACACTGCACAACTGGCAACCGAAGTCAGCGTACATGCGCCGTGCTCGCCACAAGGAATTGCTCGAGGGCGATGGGACAAGGACATCCCGACCGGCCAAAACCTCCCCTAACTGGGATGACACTGGGCCAGTTGTGCACCCTGGGATCAAACCCAGGTCTGTAGTGATGCCTAATAGCAAAGGATGTAACATTGACATTTAAAGAGCTCGCTGCCTGATGAGGTTCAATGCAGAGAATGACAAGGTCCTAGCGAGGCAGGAAGAATGACTACATTTGCTGTTTCTTGGGAGGATGAGCTGTCATTACCATGTGGCGTTGTCTTCTTCCTTGTGTTACGCCCCAAAAAAGAATCACCACCCCTCTTACCATTCCTCACAAAACACACACAGGCTCGCACACACCAACCACACACACATATACACACACGCATACACACACATATGCACAATCGAACGCCCACACTCCTCCTCTCCCCAGCCCGGCAGGCCCCACGTCAACCCTATTAGGCATTTCGACGTCACACTGGAATCTTATGCGCCATGCCACGTAAACACTAGACCAGAGCCTGAACTCAGACTGACATTCTCTTTCAACCCGTGGCCTCCACATTCACTCTGGCTTGCGTCCCAAATGGCACCCTATTCTCTGTAGTGTACTACTTTTGAGTCCTGCTTAAAAGCAGTGCACTATAAAGGGAAGAGGATGCAGTTTGGGAAGCAGACCTCTGTTCACTGCATCTGGCCTTCACATGCAAGGCAGAAACACTTTAGGACTGATGGGGAGGGAAGGAGGGGACCCCCTCCCATCAACTTCTGACCTTCATCTTCCTCACAGCCTTTATTACCTCGGTGGTCTTCATCTGGACAGGAGGTTTCCATTTTTTATATGAGGATTATTCCACCACTATGCACTGTAGATTAAGCTGATGAGTGAAGAAAGTAAACGTGAAATTGGTTTAAAAAAAAGGGACGAATGTTGTGTAAAAGCTGAATGAAACATCCAAAGTTAATAGAAGAATCAGTATTAACTTGGAAAAGGTCATGTGATCAGTTAGTGGTGTTGCCTATGTGCTGTAACTAACTCCATGCAATTTTGTGGCATTGCAGACATGTAGCCATGCAGACCATACTGTATACAGAGTCTATGGGAAGGCTAACACTATGCCATCTCTAGACTTATCCTGCAGCTAAAACCCAAATGAAAAGCACCACAAACTACAGTAGTGTGCTACCATAACCCTGTCCCTCGTGTTAACTACTTACTTAACGACTGGTTCTAACATACAGATAAGAGAGTCACTCCCTCCTATGGCGATTCCTGCGGAGGAACGAATGACGGGGAACCTATATGCTGTGTTTTTATGTCGAGGGTTTCGAGTTCACATCCTGGGTCGGAAAGATATGGCGAGGCTATCTTTCATTTGCAAAGAGATACCATTATTGGTCGATTTCCATTAGACATGTAGCAGCACCAGCCTATCATGGGATTCCTGAAGCCCCATTCTCCCTTCAGACATAATGGGCAGGCTAGGACTTTTCCTGCCCACTTGACCTGACCAGAAATAAAAATTACCCTGAGGCTATAACTAGGTTCCAGAATTTTCCCTTGTCAGGTCATGACACACACATACACACACACACAAACACACAGACACACACACACACACACACACATGTATCCGTGTTACTGTCATGTTTGATGTTTCTGTATGGATGCCAGGAAGAATAGCTGCTGCTTCGGCAAAAGCTAATGGGGATCTGAATAAACCAATAAGTTAAGTAAAAACTAAGGCTATTACGCAACAACCTGTCAGATGGGTGATCTAGGTCCTCGCTGTCCATATGTAATCGCATTCAGTATGATCTAAAAGGCTAAACTGATCCTAGATCAGCACTCAGGAAGTGGATGAGGAAAAGGCACCCAATGTCTTATATCTCATTTAAAGCAGTCAGTTTCCAAGGAAATGAAATGAGGGTTCTTGGTAAAGAAGAAAAAAGGATTTAATCGAATAGGTGTGATCTCATCCGGGGCATTGGAGAACCTGATGGTTTAAGGAAGTTTTTTGGGTTCGTGTTCTATGCTCCAAACAACTTGTCGGTTACATTTAGCAAATGATGATTGACTTTGATTAACTGCAATTAGTCATTCTGATTAAACTCAATGTTTTTGAAGCATGTTGGAACTGATTTTAAAAACAGATTGAAAACAAAGTAAGACCAAAGTTAGAAGGAAAACTAGTTAAAGGTAAAATATTACAGTATAATATTACTACAAAGCACCCTGATATCACCATGCAATATAACAAACAATCTGAAAATCACATTGGCTTGTAGATATGGGCAGTCAGCCACTACTAAACTATCAAAAAGTTGCCTTTTAGGCTTCAGAAAGAACGGAAATGTCATTGATCATTAACCACAAAGCATTTCCTGCTCTTTTCTATTTAAAAATTCATGCAAAAGTCTGACTTTTGCTTCTCCCTTCACTCTCCCAACCTATGTGTGTGGGAACGAGAGATATTAAAAGGGATAGTTCACCTAAATTACCAAATCTACTTATTGGTCTTATTGGTCTTACCCTGAAAGCAGTCCATGGACAAGAACAGAGGGCAATCCATGCTTTTGTTTTGTTTATTTAGCCACTGTCACCAACCGCTTACTTAGCTAGCTAGCATTTCCTAAACCCATAGAAGTCCAATACTAGCATGGTTTCAGCCGAACTATCCCCTTAAGAAGCACATATTGGTTGAGCTATCCCTTTAAGAAGCACATATTGGTTGAGCTATCCCTTTAAGATGTACATATTGGTTGAGCTATCCCTTTAAGAAGCACATATTGGTTGAGCTATCCCTTTAAGATGCACATATTGGTTGAGCTATCCCTTTAAGAAGCACATATTCGTTGAGCTATCCCTTTAAGATGCACATATTGGTTGAGCTATCCCTTTAGATGCACATATTGGCTGAGCTATCCCTTTAAGATGCACATATTGGTTGAGCTATCCCTTGAGATGCACATATTGGTTGAGCTATCCCTTGAGATGCACATATTGGTTGAGCTATCCCTTTAAGATGCACATATTGTCACGTTCTGACCTTAGTTCCTTTATGTCTTTGTGTTAGTTTGGTCAGGGCGTGAGTTGGGGTGGGTAGTCTATGTTCTTTTTTCTATGTAGTATTTATGTGTTTGGCCTGGTATGGTTCTCAATCAGAGGCAGGTGTTGTTTGTTGTCTCTGATTGAGAATCATACTTAGGTAGCCTGTTTTCCCCATTTTGGTTGTGGGTGTTTAATCTTCTGTTTAGTATTTTCTGCACCTTACAGGACTGTTTCGTTTTTTTCGTTTATTCACGTTGTTGTTTTGTATTTCAGTGTTCAGTTAATAAAATCATGAACACGTACCATGCTGCGCTTTGGTCCACACCTTCTTCCATCTACGAAAACTGTTACACATATTGGTTGAGCTATCCCTTTAAGATAAAACATAGCACGGATAAGATGGCGCTGATAGACACGATCACCCTGTTTCTAGCTCCTCGCTAACTTCGCAATAAGAATTTCGCTACACCAGTGATAACATCTTATAAATAAGAGGAAGTCATTGGTTCGACCACACACATACACCCATCCAGCCAAGTCCTGCCAGGTCTTTGACCATGGGGATTGGCAAGACAGCACAAACAGATCTGGAACCAGGCTAACCTACCCACTTTCCAATACAGTAGTGATACAGTATACACAACGGTGTCTCCCTCTAGGATCTTCCCCAGCATCCTTCACACGCTACATTACTTTCATGTACAGTTGAAGTCGGAAGTCATTAGTACTTGTTTTTCAACCACTCCACAAATTTCTTGTTAATAACAAACTATAGTTTGGGCAAGTCGGTTAGGACATCTACTTTGTTCAATTGTTTACAGACAGATTATTTCACTTATAATTCACTGTATCACAATTCCAGTGGGTCAGAAGTTTACATACACTAAGTTGACTGTGCCTTTAAACAGCTTGGAAAATTCCAGAAAATGATGTCATGGCTTTAGAAGCTTCTGATAGGCTAATTGGCATAATTTGAGTCAATTAGAGCTGTACCTGTGTATGTATTTCAAGGCCTACCTTCAAACTCAGTGCCTCTTTGCTTAACCTCATGGGAAAATCAAAGGAAAATCAGCCAAGACCTCCACAAGTCTGGTTCATCCTTGGGAGCAATTTCCAAATGCCTGAAGGTACCACGTTCGCCTGTACAAACAATAGTACACAAGTATAAACACCATGGGACCACGCAGCCGTCATACCGCTCAGGAAGGAGACGCATTCTGTCTCCTAGAGATGAACGTACTTTGGTGCGAAAAGTGCAAATCAATCCCAGAACAACAGCAAAGAACCTTGTGAAGATTCTGGAGAAAACAGGTACAAAAGTATCTATATCCACAGTAAAACGAGTCCTATATCGACATAACCTGAAAGGCTGCTCAACAAAGAAGAAGCCACTGCTCCAAAACCGCCATAAAAAGCCAGACTACGGTTTGCAACTGCACATGGGGACAAAGATCGTACTTTTTGGAGAAATGTCATCTGGTCTGATGAAACAAAAATAGAACTGTTGGGCCATAATGACCATCATTATGTTTGGAGGAAAAAGGGGGAGGCTTGCAAGCCGAAGAACACCATCCCAACCGTGAAGCACGGGGTTGGCAGCATCATGTTGTGGGGGTGCTTTTCTGCAGGAGGGACTGGTGCACAAAATAGATGGCATCATGAAACACGACCCAACCAAGCCGCACTGCTTCTTGACACAATGCCCATCCAACCCACTGCACACCTGGCGACCTGGTCAGCGTGCACTGTTCCCGGCCCGCCACAGGAGTCGCTAGTGCGCGATGAGACAAGGTTATCCCTGCCGGCCAAACCCTCCCTAACCCAGACGACGCTGGGCCAATTGTGCGCCGCCCCATGGGCCTCCCGGTCGCGGCCGGCTGTGACAGAGCCTGGACTCGAACCCAGAATCTCTGGTGGCACAGCTAGCACTGAGATGCAGTGCCTTAGACCACTCTACCCGAAACATTTGACCCAAGTTAAAACTATTTAAAGGAAATGCTACCAAATACTAATTGAGTGTATGTAAACTGAAAATAAATAATTCTCTCAACTATTATTCTGACATTTCACATACTTCAAATAAAGTGGTGATCCTAACTGACCTAAGACAGGGAATTTTTACTAGGATTAAATGTCAGGAATTGTGAAAAACTGAGTTTAAATGTATTTGGCAAAGGTGTATGTAAACTTCCGACTTCAACTGTATATGTCATATAAAGCTATCTCTATTCCTTAAACCAAAGCCCACAGCCAATAAATATTTTTACAGCTTTGACCATGGTTGTGCCCTAAATGGCTCCCTATTCCCTTTATAGTGCACTATGTTTGACCATAGGGCTCTGGACAAAAGTAATGCACTATATAGGGAATAAGATGACATTTAGGATGCAATCTGTCTCTCCCCACAACAGAAAATAATTCATCCTGGCAGACAGAACAGGAACATCAACGGCTATCCTTGCAGAGACATCCCCAGGAGTTTCAATACTTTATCGACCCCACCCAAGGCTCAAGGCAAGACGAGGCTATACAAAGGGTTTGTTCAGTTGGAACGCATCCCAAAAACACTGGTCAAACAGTCTGTCACTGTTCTGTTCCGTTCCGTTAGCCGACAAGTAAACAAAACCCACATCGACAGATAGACATGAAAGTGACAGTTAAGGGGAAAGATAGATCACGCTGTGTGACAAGTACCGTTCACCAGAATGACAGATCATTCAGTGCTACTGGACGAGAAGAAGGGGGGTAAAGTTTCCCTCCATCTACTTAAGTCAATCAATTACCCTGTAGAGGATAGTCTGCTGACAGAATTACAATGGCTTACAACATACATACTGTAGAAAACATGAAGACACTTTAAATCAATAGGGCGGTGGAAAGACTTACCTGATTTGCGCTTGGATGATCCATAGTCCCTAAAAAAGAAGCAACAACAGAGGGACATGATGAGAGTCAAGTGAAGGACAGCAGCACAGAGGAGACACGCATAGGGTGCCTGTCATTCCTTGACCTCATTAACATACACACACACGTACACACACACACAGCTCAGAGACGGAGAGAGGCGTGTGTGTGTGTCTGAGAGGAGTGAGTGAGCGATTATGAGAGTATGTATGAGAGAGAGAGAGAGAGAGAGAGAGAGAGAGAGAGAGAGAGAGAGAGAGAGAGAGAGAGAGAGGAATGAGTAGGGCCAACTGACAACCTGATCATGTGACGATTGAAACGGCACCACCATCCTCACTCCCTCCTCCTCTTCAACTCCCCTTTCCTCATTTCCTTCATCAGAGAGAAAGAGAGGGAGGATCTGTTTGTCTTCTTAATGGATTATAATTGGTTTACGTTGCTAGCTAAACTACGGCTAAATTAAGGACATGCGGACTGCGGAGTGGAACTAGCCCTGCTGAATGGGTGTGTGTGGTGTTGTGGTGTGCTGTGCTATGCTATACTGTGACTGCTGGTGGCGAAAGAGAGAGAGAGAGTGTGTGTGTGTGTGTGTGTGTGTGTGTGTGTGTGTGTGTTAACTGCAGAGGGCAGAATGATGCTTGGAACAGCTTGGTGTTTCATCAGGATGACGATGCAGTTAGTGGTCTTTTTAATGAGGTTAAGGAATTTATTCTCCTAGGCTGTCGCTGTGAGTAGACACACACACACACACTTCACCCGAGACCAGATGACCAATCCAAGGTCTGTAACCGTCTCTCTCTACCTCCCTAGTGGCATGAAGGCCTGATAGCCCTTTAAGAGTCAATGCCCTGCCTCAATTAGCCTCTTTTTAGCTCTCTACAGAGGATCATGAATAATGCCCTTATATTGTTCTAATGGCCAGCCAAGTCAGGTCAGAATACTGTCCATTGTGACCAGACGGACTCTAGCTCCTACCCTGGTGTCATCAGTGGTCAGCCGCTCTGGGCAGATGACCCTCCAGCTAAAGAGAAACAACTGAAGCTATTGTATTCAGCTGACAGTGAGACTATAGTTTGAGCTGGGATTTTAATGGAAATAATTTGTGGAAGGAGAATTCTTGCACCAGCTAGCAGGATATTTGCTTTTTCTGTCCTTGGTCTTGCCTGCTGCAGTGTTGGCAATGCTGCCAATATCCTCTTCTTTATGGGTGATAGAGATTTCCAGAATTTTCAACATTTCATGTTCACTTTCTTAGGATCCACTGCTAAGCTTCTATAGACATCCAGATATATATGTCCATATAGATATATCCACATAGAACAACACCAATTCTATATATTTCTATAATTTTACACAATAGAATTATATGATTCTATATTCTGTAATTCTATGATTATTTGGTACATATTTCTATAAAAATCTCACAATTCAACTCCAGTCACAAACGTCTGTTTTGTATTGAACACTACTTAACACTACTCTACACTAGTGTACTGTCAGTGCAGTACCTATAACCCCATAACAAAGGCCCACCTGGCTATGCCAGTCCCCAGTGTTGGAGAGTTAACAGGAGATGAGGTCTCACTTACAGATTTACATCACAATGTGACCTGAGCTAGGGGTAGTGGGCTACCAGGGCCTTTAAAACTACACAGACACAGAGGGATGGCTCACAGGTTGACAGTCAAAACCTAAATAGTGGAGGGGGAGGAGAGGAGAGGAGAGGAGAGTAGAGTAGAGTAGAGTAGAGTAGAGTAGAGTAGAGTAGAGTAGAGTAGAGTAGAGTAGAGTAGAGGAGAGGAGAGGAGAGGAGAGGAGAGGAGAGGAGAGGAGAGGAGAGGAGAGGAGAGGAGAGGAGAGGAGAGGAGAGGAGAGGAGAGGAACATCAGGGACATATTTTCAAGTCAAATATATTTTTAAGCACTTAAAACACTAAAATACTAACTCGATCAATACTTAACTTGTACAGATAGTACAAGTAAACTGCCTTCCATGTTTCACGCTGTGTAGTAAGGAAAGGGCTTGTTTGGTCGAAAACCGCAGCAGGCTGAAAAGTACTTAATTGTACTCCTCTACCCTGGAGACTGTTAAACAATGCCTGCAGATCTAGATTTACAGGACAAACCTGTCCTAAACATCTTATAAAGAAGTCCAAATCAAGAAAAGTCAACTGCGTAAGCAATTTTTTGTCCAACTGTAAATGTTGTGCATCAACCACAACCGGCAACTTCAGCTTTGGAATTTCTGTCTAGTTCTTTCTATTAGCAATAGTGTGCATCGTCATCGTGTTGAGTGAGATAGATGGATCCATGGAAATAGAATGACTATTATATGGACGGATCAACAATGACAGACTTACAGTAGCTAACTAATAACCCTTCATACTTGAGAACAAGACCAGTCTCCTGGTTAAATCGATACGGTGTGTGTTTCGATTCAGTTATTTACTACATCCTGGTAAACAGGGTTGTACAGTATTCATTAGAGTACAACGTGTACAGTTTTGCAATGGGAAACGAACAAGCCTTTGTTAATAGTCCAGTTATAATCGCTCCCTCTTTCAGTCTGTTGTCCTCCATTTGGTTCCTAATGAATAGGACCCTGATAAAGGTCATACCAAAAATGCTTTGAGGTGTATTATCATCAGAGGCGCAACTTTCACTGGGGACGGGGGTGGACATGTGACTTTTATTCGGATACATCCATAACAAGAAGCTAATGAGTCGCGATTTCACCTGGCATAGAAACTGTGCTCACTCGTTACAACACTGCTGTTCAGAGGAGCTAGCCAACAACACAGCTACGGTAACACAATCACTTCAAACTTAAGATGGAAAGACAGCAAATTAGCTGCGTTTGTTTTTTTTACCTTTTTTCAATTGATATTTTTTTGTATAAATCCATAAAAATGATGCCAGCTGATTCATGAGTTTGACTGGCTGAGAAACGCTGCCTGCCAGTCTGTCTCGTCCTGACTCCCAACACGTTCATTACTATGGGACAGCAGGAGATCGAATTTGACTATAGAAACCATGTTGCAAATGTTGGAGAGACAGACAGCAAGGTTTATACAAATCTCTGCTGTTGAAAACGAATTGTAAGTCTAAAATAAATGTGAGATAAAGTCTAGATGCTTTTTTTTAGTGGAGATCAAGTTTATAAAGTGCCTGGTTGGGTTGATGATACAGTGGATTGCACAGTCAGATGGAACAGAGTAAAGAAGCATTTTAACGTCATAGATTTAGCCAGTGGTAACTTGTGGAATAGACACGGTAAAGAGCTTTTAACCAATCAGCACTCAGAATTAGACCCACCCATTGTATATATTATCCCCCCCCCAACTTCTAAAACCAAAGTTGTGCCCCTGATTATCATCATATGATGGTCCTGAGTTTAGCTAAGCATTCAGGAATTGCATTAACCCTCAACAGAGTGGGCTACATACATCTACTCAACAAACTGTTAAGTATGTGTAAACATTGACATAAATTATCCCATTAACCTAGCATTAGCCTACAGTAGCAGCTAACCACTTGCTAGAGTTAAATACAAGTAAACATTGACCTAAATTAGCCCATTAGCAGAGTTAGCCTAGCCACTAAGCTAATAGCTAGGTCACATCCAGGTTAGACTTGTGGTCAATGGGACTAGGGATGGATATTTTTGGCAGTTTTGAGTCCCCGGTTTTTGGGAGGCATCTGAAAGACATTAGGGGGGGGCACTCTGGCTAGTGACCAGTTTACTCGAGGCTGAAATAATACTCGGGGGTGAGGCGGTGAGTTCTGGCCGATAGCTCTCTTCCTATGTATCGTAACAAGATAAATATTTTAAGGACAGAGGGAAAGAGGAAAGGGAAAAGGAGGGGGGGAAATATGTATGTATATGTAAGTATAATGTAGAATATTTCAAGAGGGTGTGTGTGTGGTTTCTGAGGGCTAGTGTTTCCCCTTTACAGGCAGTGGGAATCAAAATGCTGTCTCCATTTCAAAATAAGTATTTGTTCTTTCTGTACAACCATGCTAAATTTAGAAGACTGATCACACATGGCAGCAGACGTTAAAGGTCAATGACCTTCATATGTCTAGGAAGTCCTGTCACTCAAAAATTCAAGGGCAAAAAGTGAAATCCGACTGATTACAGTAAGAATGTGTGTGTGTGACAAACTGGTCTGTCCGTAGGCCTACACACGTACACAAAGATGAGCATGAGCTCAATTACTGAAAGCACATTTAGGAAGCCGTGAGGCCAGTTAAACGGTTGTCATCTGAGACATTCTCATCAATGATAAGATTACATAAACTCTACAGTGGAAAGTCTACACATCAGAGTAATCGGATTCACATGGAATTGTTGTTCAATTTAAATGTTTGAATTATTCGTGATGGGATGAAATGTGATTTTAGCTTCTAAAATGTGAGAATTGGGTTTTCATAAGGTTAGGGCTCTGCTCAATCAGTGGCCCGCCCCTGTGAAGAGTCGTGGGTTATAAAACTTTTCAGACACACCCTTCTCGCTCCACTATATAAAGCCTTGACGAAAATGTAACCTCCTGTTTCCCGAGGATGTGAGGACGACGGTCCGGTGTCAGAATAGTTCAGATAATACCTACAGAACGAAGCCAACATCAGTGTGAGCTTTGGTTGCGAATGGTATGAACTTTGAACTCTTATTCACTACAGAAGTGATACCTCCTAGCCGTTGAGTTAGCAACAGCAGCTGCAAACGAGGGTTAGGAAGGAACAGACAGAGTATCCCGTCTATCACATAACGACATTACTACAACGTATCCAATTGACCACTAAAGACATTCTTCAAAGGACAAAGGACTCGGTTTGGCAACACGGTTCCATCTACCACCAACCTACTGAAGCGCAGCTCAGAGTAAATATTTATTGCCTTTTCCTTTTCCAAATGGGCAGTAATTTAGAATGCATAAGAAACTGTATTTACGATAGCACAGCTTTTTTCCTTTGTTACTCAGTCTTCCCACTCCTTCACTCAAACCTTTTCTTTTGTGTAACAAGCTGTCATATCTGTTCCACCCGCTAGGGACGTTTTCCTTTATGACGTAATTTGTAATCAAGTTATGATTAATTATGTGTATGTGTAATTCTGTGTGATTAGTTAGGTATTTAGTAAATAAATAATTAAACCCAATTTTGTATTGCTGATTCAACTTGTTAGCCAGGGTTCGTGAAGATAACCAAGAATTTACAACTTTCAGATGAGACTGAATTAAGGTGACGATTAATATTGACTGCTATTGATGTAAAATATTACTAGGTCTTTAAGAGTTTATTTGGAAGATAACAGCTCTATAAATATTATTTTGTGGTGCCCCGACTCTCTAGTTAATTACATTTACATGATTAGCTCAATCAGGTTATTTTATAGAATAGCATGTCATATCACTTAATCCGGCATAGCCAAAGACACGACAGTATGTTAGTCAAGCCATTCCTGAACCGCTTTTATGTTCTGTACCAGCCGGTCCCAAATCACTCCCTAACCCGCCAATGTTTTCAGATCTCAAAGGTCTGGATATAAGCAGTGTAGTGGGGGGTCTTCCACCATATTGCTTCTACCTTACAGATCTACAGACATTGAAGGGAAAAAAGGAGGTGTAAGGAGCTATTATCCAAACCTGTGGAGACACTATCCAAACCAGGCAATCTGTTTCTTCTTGACAGTGTATGAACTGGAACAGATTGAGAGATAAAGGCTGAGGGGGTCTTTAGCTACAGTAATAACATGATGGTTGTGCACTAATTACACCCAATGGCGGTTTGAATGTGAATGTGCACTTCTCCAAATGAATCTGTCCCTCCTTCCTCTCACTCTCTCCCCCCTCCCTCTCTCTTGCCTTCTCAATTCAATTCAAATGGCTTTATTGGCATGGGAAACATATGTCTACATTGCCAAAGCAAGTTAAATTAATCATAAACAAAAGTGAAATGAACAATCAAAAATGAACAGTAAACATTACACTCACAAAAGTATCAAAGGAATGTCTATGTACAATGTTAGTCTCTCTCTCTCTCTCTCTCTCTCTCTCTCTCTCTCTCCCTCCCTAAGTAAACGCAATCTGAACCTCTGCCCCCTTAGCCTAACCTGAACCCTAAATCCCTGAGGAGTACCATATCACCACCACTCAACTCCCCCCTCCCGCCCCCTTAATTATTGGGCCAAGGCTCAAGCTCCTTCTGCCCACTAGCAACCCTCCCCTAAAATGGTACAGAGAATCAATTACCCACCACAAACACACACAATTACCCCCCCCCCCCCCCCCCCTAACACACACCCCATCCCTAATTAGCCCCAAAAAAAGCCCAGTCTGTTGATTGGAGACTTACACCATCACTAGGGATGATCTGAGTGGGCATTCTATGTTGTGTGTCTAGTTTGTCTGTTTCTGTGTTTGGGCCTGATATGGTTCTCAATCAGAGGCAGGTGTTAGTCATTGTCTCTTATTGGGAACCATATTTAGGTAGCCTGTTTGGTGTTGGGTTTGGTGGGTGATTGTTCCTGTCTCTGTGTTTGCACCAGATAGGGCTGTTTTGGTTTTTCACATTTTTTGGTTTTGTTAGTCTATTCATGTATAGTTTCTTTATTAAAGAACCATGAATAATCACCACGCTGCGTTTTGGTCCGCCTCTCCTTCGACACAAGAAAACCGTTACAAGGGACAACACAATGTTACTTAGCTCATAGCCTGCGGAGAGGCCCCAACAGCTGACCAATCACTTGAGTCCATGACTTATCTCAGTTATAATCCGATAAGAAGACTGAAGACTGGGACCACTGTCACTCAAAGGGAATTGTAGTTGTTATTTACAATGTGAGCTCTGAGCAATGATGATGTCAGATAGCGCCGACATATTTAGCATATTTAGCTCCAAAGCAACTTTGTATAAATATTTCGCTACACCCGCAATAACATCTGCTAAATACAGTGCCTTGCGAAAGTATTCGGCCCCCTTGAACTTTGCGACCTTTTGCCACATTTCAGGCTTCAAACATAAAGATATAAAACTATATTTTTTTGTGAAGAATCAACAACAAGTGGGACACAATCATGAAGTGGAACGACATTTATTGGATATTTCAAACTTTTTTAACAAATCAAAAACTGAAAAATTGGGCGTGCAAAATTATTCAGCCCCTTTACTTTCAGTGCGGCAAACTCTCTCCAGAAGTTCAGTGAGGATCTCTGAATGATCCAATGTTGACCTAAATGACTAATGATGATAAATACAATCCACCCGTATAAATGCACCTGCACTGTGATAGTCTCAGAGGTCCGTTAAAAGCGCAGAGAGCATCATGAAGAACAAGGAACACACCAGGCAGGTCCGAGATACTGTTGTGAAGAAGTTTAAAGCCGGATTTGGATACAAAAAGATTTCCCAAGCTTTAAACATCCCAAGGAGCACTGTGCATGCGATAATATTGAAATGGAAGGAGTATCAGACCACTGCAAATCTACCAAGACCTGGCCGTCCCTCTAAACTTTCAGCTCATACAAGGAGAAGACTGATCAGAGATGCAGCCAAGAGGCCCATGATCACTCTGGATGAACTGCAGAGATCTACAGCTGAGGTGGGAGACTCTGTCCATAGGACAACAATCAGTCGTATATTGCACAAATCTGGCCTTTATGGAAGAGTGGCAAGAAGAAAGCCATTTCTTAAAGATATCCATAAAAAGTGTTGTTTAAAGTTTGCCACAAGCCACCTGGGAGACACACCAAACATGTGGAAGAAGGTGCTCTGGTCAGATGAAACCAAAATTGAACTTTTTGGCAACAATGCAAAACGTTATGTTTGGCGTAAAAGCAACACAGCTGAACACACCATCCCCACTGTCAAACATGGTGGTGGCAGCATCATGGTTTGGGCCTGCTTTTCTTCAGCAGGGACAGGGAAGATGGTTAAAATTGATGGGAAGATGGATGGAGCCAAATACAGGACCATTCTGGAAGAAAACCTGATGGAGTCTGCAAAAGACCTGAGACTGGGACGGAGATTTGTCTTCCAACAAGACAATGATCCAAAACATAAAGAAAAATCTACAATGGAATGGTTCAAAAATAAACATATCCAGGTGTTAGAATGGCCAAGTCAAAGTCCAGACCTGAATCCAATCGAGAATCTGTGGAAAGAACTGAAAACTGCTGTTCACAAATGCTCTCCATCCAACCTCACTGAGCTCGAGCTGTTTTGCAAGGAGGAATGGGAAAAAATGTCAGTCTCTCGATGTGCAAAACTGATAGAGACATACCCCAAGCGACTTACAGCTGTAATCGCAGCAATAAATGTCGTTCCACTTCATGATTGTGTCCCACTTGTTGTTGATTCTTCACAAAAAAATTACAGTTTTATATCTTTATGTTTGAAGCCTGAAATGTGGCAAAAGGTCGCAAAGTTCAAGGGGGCCGAATACTTTCGCAAGGCACCGTATGTGTACGTGACCAACCAGATTTGATAGTATGATAATTGTCTTGACATTCAACTGAAGAGAATAAAAATGCTCATCCTTCATTCAGTCAGAGAGGGATTAGAATACAATATTCTAAGTGCATCTATTGATGAACAATACTGTACTGTCTAGCCTAGTTTGAGCCCTGATACAGGTGCTGTGGAAATGGCCATTCCATTCAAATTCATCCACAATTTAAATCACAGCTAAAAGAAAGTGTGAAAATTCCCATGTCAGACAGACGAAAAGAGCGAGAGAGTCTTAAAAACGACCAGAAAGACAAGGAATCTTGTCTGGAAATCTATCTCTCACAGGAACAGCCCGGGGCCAAAATTTACATAAATAATGACAGAGGAAAAAAAAGGACAGGGAAAAAAAGGACAGAAAAATACCAGACAGTGGACACATTTATCTCTGGCGGAAAGCCCCCTGGGACACTTTTCTCCCTACTGTAGTTTGGAGCCACGGGGTCAGTGGCTGCAGCCCAGCAGTCTGCACTGTATTCCAGCTGATCTGGGTCTCGACAGCTGTTTCCAGATAGGGCCATTTACACCGAGGAGAACGCCGCCTCGTGGTGAGTTTTTGGAATGAACATGACCATGCTGCCGTACTTGAGGGAAATGCTTAAAAGGGAAGATTCAAGATGTCTTTAATGTGTTGGTGGTTGATTCCAGGTGAAACACAAGCTCACGCATATATTTCAAGTTAATTTGTGCAGAGGAGGATCAAAAATGAACTGCACATGTTTTGAGGCTTTGACACTGCTGTGTTGATGTGTGATAGGTAAAGACTGAAACACAGGCTGAAGCTACACGGACAAAGACTTGACTTTCAAAGAATGTACGTCTCATTTAAGACATAAAAGATGAAGAACTCTCATTCGAAAACCACGTTGAGCTATTTTAAGGCACATCAATGACATCAGCCTTGAATTTGTCTCTCTGTTGCAGTACTCCCATTCACAGGCAGATGTCCCTAATATCAATTCAATGTCAATTTAGGGGGCTTTATTGGCATGGGAAACATATGTTTACATTGCCAAAGCAAGTGAAATAGATAATAAACAAAAGTGAAATAAACAATAAAAATGAACAGTAAACATTACACTTACAAAAGTTCCAAAAGAATAAAGACATTTCAGATGTCATATTATGTATATATACAGTGTTGTAATGATGTGCAAAGTTAACATACAAAAGGGAAAATAAATAAACATAAATATAGGTTGTATTTACAATTGTGTTATATCCCTGCACCTCACAGACAGACTATAACTGATATGGATCCCTCAAGGTCTGCCCTTTTCAAGATGTGATTAGTGGGATTGATTTTTACTGTACAGGGACACATGGCCCCAGTGGAATCAAATCATGGTCTGAGAATTCAATCTACCTTAGCAGCCGTGCCCTTTGGAAAGGTTTGACTCATTCTCTTGATTCAGTTTGAAAACAGCTATAGGAGTAGTCTTGTTCCAGTCCTAACACTACCAGTCTGGTAGGCAAGGTACTAAAGGAGTAGCAGAGGCTACTGTAGGAGCAACAGAGGGTACTATAGGAGTAGCAGAGGGTACTACAGGACTAACAGGCTGTACTGTAGGAGTAACAGAGGGTACTATAGAAGTAACAGAGGGTACGGAACGAGTAACAGAGGGTACTGTAGGAGTAGCAGAGTGTACTGTAGGAGTAGCAGAGTGTACTGTAGAAGTAACAGAGTGTACTGTAAGAGTAGCAAAGGGTACTATTGGAGTAACAGAGAGTACTGTAGGAGTAACAGAGGGTACTATAGGAGTAGCAGAGGGTACTATAGGAGTAACATATGGTACTATATGAGTCGCAGAGGGTAGTATAGGAGTAGCAGAGGGTACTATAGGAGTAGCAGAGGGTAATATATGAGTAACATAGAGTACTGTAGGAGTAGCAGAGGGTACTATAGGAGTAGCAGAGGGTACTATAGGAGTAACATATGGTACTATATGAGTCGCAGAGGGTAATATAGGAGTAGCAGAGGGTACTATAGGAGTAGCAGAGGGTACTGTAGGATTAACCAAGGGTACTGTAGGAGTGACCAAGGGTACTGTAGGAGTAACCAAGGGTACTGTAGGAGTAACAGAGGGTACTATAGGAGTAGCAGAGGGCACTAAAGGAGTAACCAAGGGTACTGTAGGAGTAACAGAGGGTACTATAGGAGTAGCAGAGGGTACTATAGGAGTAGCAGAGGGTACTGTAGGAGTAACAGAGGGTACTATAGGAGTAGCAGAGGATACTATAGGAGTAACCAAGGGTACTGTAGGAGTAACAAAGGGTACTATAGGAGTAGCAGAGGGTACTATAGGAGTAGCAGAGGGTACTATAGGAGTAGCAGAGGGTACTGTAGGAGTAACCAAGGGTACTGTAGGAGTAACAGAGGGTACTACAGGAGTAGCAGAGGGCACTATAGGAGTATCTATAGGAGGGAAAGTACAGTATAAAAAGTGTGCCATTCAATCTGGTCTTACTAATAACCAGAACATGCCTCATCAATTATGTTATTAATGGCTTGTTAATGAAAGTTACTATATTGTGTTACCCTATTGAGCATAAAAAGGATGTATTTGTGTTTTACTGTGCACTCAGCAGTTTGCCTATTTTTGTTAGGGTATTTATGAGACAATGTGAGAACTTGTTCTCAACTTGCCTACCTGGTTAAATAAAGGTGAAATAAAAAATAAAAAAATAAAAAATGTGAGACAGTGTTCAGGTGGGCCTCCACGCTTCAGCAAACAAAGGACAGGGGGTGCTCGACAGCAATGTGAGACAGTGTTCTTGTCTAGACTGTCAAGCTCAAGAGCTAACTCCACACCATCAATCCTCCACCCCTAAGCCCCATATTCTCCCTAGGGTCCCTCTTCACCCCCACTCCTAACCCTCCTCCTCATCCTTTCCTCTCCTCCACCTCCTCCTCCTTTTACAGTAACTGATGAGGTGGACACATTTCACCACACTGACTGCTGCACTGACTGAGACTATTCATCATACTCATGTACACACACACACACACACATCTGTGCTAACACACACAGACACCGTATGTCCCAGTGCTGAACTGTACTGTTACTGAGCCCAACCCTCAGTATTAGGATGACCAACTAATTCCTCCAACTGCCAAACCTAACGCAGATAACATCAAAACCCCAACACTAGCAATCTGACTTGTTACACCATTGCAAAACAATTACTCAACTTCTATTCTTCCATTGATCCGTTCAGTTTTGAAATGAACACACACAAAGCAGCATTACAAAATATAATTCCGTGTCCAAATGGAGTGAACTGCCCGTTCTGTCTCTGTGTGTGTGTGTGTGTGTGTGTGTGTGTGTGTGTGTGTGTGTGTGTGTGTGTGTGTGTTTGTGTGTGTGTGAGTGTGTGTGTTCCGTTTGAAAATCAACACACACAGTAGGAGGGCCCTACGCTCCGACACACACACATATATCAGTTTGTATGCCAGGCTGGGTTCAAAGTGGTTTTGCCACTAATTCGAAAGCTGAAACAGAGCATATCACTTTGGATACAATGCCATGGGCCTCCCAATACTCTGGGTAGACCGGTATTGATTACAGGGGGCAGGGAGTAGTAGCGTTTCCATCAGGGTTGAGTGGCTGGAGCTGTTAGCTGGAGCTGTTAGTCTGCTGCTTCAACTGGCCTATCTGTTACACAGGCAGCCCTTAGGGAGGCACAGGGGGAGGTGGAGAGATCACTGACTGAGGTAAGAGAGGGAGTTGGGACAATGGAGCAGGAGGAGGGAGGATATGTTGTATGGTCCGGTGGTCACAGTCAGAGACGGACTGCTACCGTATTATACACAGGCACAAAAGTACACATACACACAAGCTCTATCTAGAACAGCGGCCTCTGGTAAGACAAGCGGTGGCGGTCTATGTATATTTGTAAACATCAGCTGGTGCACGATATCTAAGGAAGCCTCAAGGTTTTGCTCGCCTGAGGTAGAGTCTCTCACGATAAGCTTTAGACCACACTATTTACCAAGAGAGTTTTCATCTGTATTTTTAGTAGCTCTCTATATACCACCGCAGACCGATGCAGGCACTAGAGCCACACTCAATGAGCTGTATACGGCCATAAGCAAACAGGAAAAAGCTCATCCAGAGGCGGCGCTCCTAGTGGCCGGGGACTTTAATGCAGGGAACTCAAATCGGTTTTACCTAATTTCTACCAGCATGTTAACTTCTTTGGGGTAGGGGAAAGTATTTTCATGTCCAGATGAAAAGCATGCCCAGAGTAAACGGCCTGCTACAAAGCCATAAAAGCTAGAATATGCATAGTATGAGTAGATTTGGACAGAAAACACTGGAGTTTCTAAAACTGTTTGAATGATGTCTGTGAGTATAACATAACTCATATGACAGGCAAAAACCTGAGAAGAAATCCAACCAGGAAGTAGGAAATCTGAGGTTGGTCGATTTTCAACTCAGCTCCTAATGAAGATACAGTGGGATATTGGTAATGTTGCACTCCCTAAGGCTTCCACTAGATGTCAACAGTCTTTAGAACCTTGTCTGATGCTTCTACTGTGAAGTGGGGCCGAAGGAGAAGAGAATGAGTAAGGTCTGCCATGAGTTGACCATGCTCTGACCATGCGCGTTCACATGAGAGGGAGCTCTCTTCCATCGCACTTCTGAAGACAATGGAATTCTCCGGTTGGAAAATTATTGAAGATTTTTGTTAAAAACATCCTAAAGATTGATTCAATACATCGTTTGACATGTTTCTACTGACTCTTACGGAACTTTTTGACTTTTCGTCTGCTTTTAGTGAACGAGCTTCGTGGCTTTGGATTTGTTTACCAAACCCGCTAACAAAAGTAACTATTTGGACATAAATTATGGACATTACCGAACAAAACAAACATTTATTGTGGAAGTGGGAGTCCTGGGAGTGCATTCCGATGAAGATCAGCAAAGGTAAATTAATATTTATAATGCTATTTATGACTTTTGTTGACTGCATAATATGGCGGATATATTTGTGTCTTGATTGGGCTCTGAGCGCCGACTCAGATTATTGCATGGTTTGCTTTTTCCGTAAAGCTTTTTTGAAATCTGACACAGAGGTTGCATTAAGGATAAGTGGATCTATAATTCCATGCATAACAGTTGTATCTTTTAGCAATGTTTATTATGAGTATTCCTGTAAATTGATGTGGCTCTCTGCAAAATCAAAGGATGTTTTGGAACTTCTGAACGTAAGGCACCAATGTAAACTCAGATCTTTGGATATAAATATGAACTTTACCAAACAAAACATACATGTATTGTGTAAAATGAAGTCCTATGAGTGTCATCTGATGAAGATCATCAAAGGTTAGTGATTAATTTTATCGTTATTTCTGCTTTTTGTGACTCCTCTCTTTGGCTGGAAAAACGGCTGTGTTATTCTGTGAATAGGCACTCAACTAACATAATCGTTTGGTTTGCTTTCGTCGTAAAGCCTTTTTGAAATTGGACACAAGTGTATCTTTAAAATGGTGTAAAATACAAGTATGTTTGAGGAATTGTAATTATGGGATTCCTGTTGTTTTGAATTTGGCGCCCTGCAGTTTCACTGGCTGTTGAAGAGGTGGGACGTTACCGTCTCATGTACCCTAGAGTGGTTAAATGTGCAACCAGAAAGAAAAAATCTCGAGACCACCTTTACTCCACACACAGAGACATGTACAAAACTTTCTCTCGCCCTCGATTTGGAAAATCTGACCATAATTCTATCCTCCTGATTCCTGCTTACAAGCAAAAACTAAAGCAGGAAGCACCAGTGACTCGGTCAATAAGAAAAGAGTAAGATGAAACAGATGCTAAGCTACAGGACTGTTTTGCTAGCACAGACTGGAATATGTTCTGGGATTCTTCCGATGGCATTGAGGAGTACACCACATCTGTCAATGGCTTCATCAATAAGTGCATTGATGACCTCGTCCCCACAGTGACTGTACGTACATACCCCAACCAGAAGCCATGGATTACAGGCAACATCCACACTGAGCTAAAGGGTAGAGCTGCCTCTTTCAAAGAGTGGGACTCTAACTCTAAGAAATTCCGCTATGCCCTCAGACAAACCATCAAACAGACAAAGCTTCAATAGAGGACTGAGATTGAATCGTACTACACCGGCTACGATGCTCGTCGGATGTGGCAGGGCTTGCAAACTATTACAGACTACAACGGGAGGAATAGCCGTGAGCTGCCCAGTGACACAAGCCTACCAGACGAGCTAAATTACTTCTATGCTCGCTTTGAGGCAAGTAACACTGAAGCACACATGAGAGCATCAGCTGTTCCGGACAACTGCGTGATCACGCTTTCCATAGCTGATGTGAGTAAGACCTTTGAACAGGTCAACATTCACAAGGTCGCAGGGCCAGACGGATTACCAGGACGTGTACTCCGAGCATGCGCTGCCCAACTGGCAAGTGTCTTCACTGACATTTTCAACCTATCCCTGACTGAGGCTGTAATACCAGCATGTTTCAAGCAGACCACCATAGTCCCTGTGCCCAAGAACACTAAGGTAGCCTGCCTAAATGATTAACGACTGTAGCACTCACGTCTGTAGTCATGAAGTCCTTTGAAAGGCTGGTCAGAAAGGTTGCCGTAGGCAGATCTGGCTCTCAAGAGAAGACAGGCTAGGGGCCTCCCGAGTGGTGCAGCGTCGTCCGGGCTAGGGGAGGGTTTGGCCGGCAGGGATGTCCTTGTTCCATCGTGCACTAGCGACTCCTGTGGCAGGCCGGGAACAGTGCACGCAGACACGGTCGCCAGGTGTACGGTATTTCCTCCAACACATTGTTGCGGGTGGCATCCCGGGTTAAGTGGGCATTGTGTCAAGAAGTCGAAACACACTAAGACAGTCGTGAAGAGGGCACGACAAAGCCTATTTCCCCTCAGGAGAAAGATTTGCCGTGGGTCCTTAGATCCTCAAAAGTTTCTACAGCTGCACCATCACTGCCTGGTATGGCAACTGCTCGGCCTCTGACCGCAGGTCACTAGAGTATAGTGAGTGTGCGTACGGAGTGTAGTGCGTACGGCTAAGTACATCACTTGGGCTAAGCTTCCTTCCATCTAGGACCTCTATACCAGGCGGAAGGCCCTACAAATTGTTAAATATTCCAGCCACCGTAGTCATAGACTGTTCTCTTTGCTACCGCATGGCAAGCGGAACCGGAGCGCCAAGTCTAGGTCCAAAAGGCTTCTGAAAAGCTTCTACCCCCAAGCCATAAGACTCCTGAACAGCTAATCAAAGAGTTACCCTGACCCCTCTTTTACATTGCTGCTACTCTCTGTTTATTATCTATGCATAGTCACTTTAACTCTACCTACATGAACATATGACCTCAATTACCTCGACTAACCGGTGCCCCCACACATCGACTCAGTACCGGTACCCCCTGTATATAGCCTCACTATTGTTATTTTACTGCTGCTGTTTAATTATTTGTTACTTTATTTTCTGTCACACTTTTTTTTCTCTTAAAACTTCTTAAAGCATTGTTGGTTAAGGACTTGTAAGTAAGCATTTCACTATAAGGTTGCTGTTGTATTCGGCGCATATGACAAATAACATTTTATTTTATTTATCTATCTCTCCATGGGTCTTTCTCTCTCTCTCTTGGAACAGATGAGGACAATGGAAAAATGGACACATAACGCACTGTCATGGCGTGCCCCTTTTGGGTGAGGAACATAGCCCTCCCCCCTCTCTCTACCACCACAGGTTTATGGTGGTCGTAAATACCGAAACTCTTTTCCCCACTCTGCGAAAATGAAAGTTGAGAATCCCTTTCTTACCACAGAGAAAGACTTTGCAGTACGGTAACCTCAAAAGGTTGAATAATGTAACAATATTTCTCTATTCCAAACAATTTAAATTGTCTGTGGGTACTTAACGAACAATCATGTCGAATTCCTTACTAATATGTAATGCAACTACCACAGCAGGACAACATAACTGTATCTCTGAATGTGTATATTTCCCAGGTACTAGATTTACATCTAAATGTTGTGGAACGTATATGATTAAATATGGAACTATTTGTGAGAAGATGAAATGTGATGAGAGAATAGTTTCTCATATGAAGTTTTAACTAGTCAGTGACCACACCCCGTGAGCACAGACATTTACATCGGCGTCATGGAACTCCCCCTTTTTGACTCCTCTCTTTGGTTGGAAAAATGGCTGTGCTTTTTTGTGACTAGGTACTGACCTAACATAATCGCATGGTATGCTTTTGTCGTAAAGGCTTTTTGAAATCGGACACGGTGGTGGGATTAACAACAAGTTTATCTTTAAAATGGTGTGTAATACATGTATGTTTGAGGAATTGTAATTATGAGATTTCTGTTGTTTGAATTTGGCGCCCTGCACTTTCACTGGATGTTGGTCAGGTGGGACGTTAGCGTCCCATGTACCCTAGGGAGGTTAAACTACAACGACTTCCTAGTTAATTACTATTCAACACGCACACGCACACGCACGCACGCACGCACGCACACACACACACCTGTGGAACAGGTCAAACTGCCTCCTATAATTCCATGATTAATGTGTTTCAAATTAGTTTTCCTTCTGCAGATTGCTCTGGAGTATAGTCACACACACATGCAGACACACACAACATACACACTGCCCCCTCCCCCCTACCACACAAACACTAATCATGGTAGTAAATCAGTGGCCAATCTCACTGCTAAATGTCCTCTAATTCGTTTCCATTTAGCGGATGTGAAGGGAAGGAACCAAGATGAAAGCCCATCCAATTTCCCCCCAGACAGAAAACTACTTCTGAATCATGATGTGTAACTGCTAGAATAGTCCATGTCTGCATCTCAAATCGCACCCTATTCCCTATATAGTGCACACATGTTCTGCAGAGTCGATAAGGAATAGGGTACCATTTAGGATGCAGACCTTTGGATGCAATGCACCACGACTATGTAATGTGTGAGTGCTAGAATAGTACATAAGAGATGGATAAAATCCACCTCCACCATTACTTTCCATTGTTACAATAGACAGGAACAAGCTTAGTATGTCCATTTAGTCGACCCCACTTCCCATGTCCATTATCATACATATTGATGCTATAATGGAGTCACAATCTTTGCCAGGCTTTAGAGATGAGGACTGGCCAAGAGCAATGCAATGTAATGAGTGTGTGTGTTTGGGGAGTGTGTGTGTGTGTTTGGTGTGTGTGTGTGCACGAGCGCTCGAGAGAGAGAGAGAGAGAGAGAGAGAGAGAGAGAGAGAGAGAGAGAGAGAGAGAAAGAAAGAGAGGGAGAGAGAGAGCACTGAGGGCACAGGGTGCATGTGTGTATTATTGATGGAGATATGTGACTTCATCTTCTCCGACTAGTCTCTGGACTACATGATTAATGTGTTGTCTTTACATACCAAAATAGACCGCACCACTCATGTCATAGAGAATACAAAGAAGGAGGGAGGTAGCGCGCGAGAGAGAGAGAGAGAGCAAGAGAGTGAGAGAGAGAGTGAGGGAGAGAGAGAGAGAGAGATAATGAAGTGAGAGAAAGATGGAGAGAGCAATGAATGGAGCTATAGGAAGACAGTGAGAGATACAGCTAGGGAGGGGCGGAATGAGGGAGGGGAGAAGGGAGAAAGAGAGAGAAAGAGAGAGAGAGGCTGTTGATCGAATCCTAACCACTTTGGCAATAGTGTTTCTAACCTTGAGCTGTCATGTCAATTAAAGCAGACTTGAATTTATGAGCTGGGGATGGACAGAACGAGAGAAAAGAGGGAAGAGGGAGGAGGAAGGGAAAGAGACTCTATTAAGCCTCAGCAGGAAATCACTGTGAGACAGAGGTCACTATATCTGCTGTCTTCTCCTCATCTCTTTTCTCCTCACATCTTTTCTTCACTCCAGTGAAAGAAGCAAGGATTTAAACAACCACATGACACTGGCAGAGAAGTGAGGCAAAGGAGAGGCAGTGAAGCTAGGCAGAAGAGAGGCAGAGAAGCGAGGCAGAGGTGAGGCAGAGTAGCAAGGCAGAGGTGAGGCAGAGTAGCAAGGCAGAGGTGAGGCAGAGTAGCAAGGCAGAGGAGAGGCAGAGTAGCAAGGCAGAGGTGAGGCAGAGTAGCAAGGCAGAGTAGCAAGGCAGAGGAGAGGCAGAGAAGCAAGGCAGAGGAGAGGCAGAGTAGCAAGGCAGAGGAGAGGCAGAGTAGCAAGGCAGAGGTGAGGCAGAGTAGCAAGGCAGAGGTGAGGCAGAGTAGCAAGGCAGAGGAGAGGCAGAGTAGCAAGGCAGAGGTGAGGCAGAGGAGCAAGGCAGAGGAGAGGCAGAGAAGCAAGGCAGAGGTGAGGCAGAGTAGCAAGGCAGAGGTGAGGCAGAGTAGCAAGGCAGAGGTGAGGCAGAGTAGCAAGGCAGAGGAGAGGCAGAGAAGCAAGGCAGAGTAGCAAGGCAGAGTAGCAAGGCAGAGTAGCAAGGCAGAGGAGAGGCAGAGAAGCAAGGCAGAGGAGAGGCAGAGTAGCAAGGCAGAGGTGAGGCAGAGTAGCAAGGCAGAGGTGAGGCAGACAAGCAAGGCAGAGGAGAGGCAGAGTAGCAAGGCAGAGGTGAGGCAGAGTAGCAAGGCAGAGGAGAGGCAGAGAAGCAAGGCAGAGGTGAGGCAGAGTAGCAAGGAAGAGGTGAGGCAGAGTAGCAAGGCAGAGGTGAGGCAGAGTAGCAAGGCAGAGGTGAGGCAGAGTAGCAAGGCAGAGGAGAGGCAGAGAAGCAAGGCAGAGTAGCAAGGCAGAGTAGCAAGGCAGAGGTGAGGCAGAGTAGCAAGGCAGAGGAGAGGCAGAGAAGCAAGGCAGAGTAGCAAGGCAGAGTAGCAAGACAGAGTAGCAAGGCAGAGGTGAGGCAGAGTAGCAAGGCAGAGGAGAGCCAGAGAAGCAAGGCAGAGGAGAGGCAGAGAAGCAAGGCAGAGTAGCAAGGCAGAGTAGCAAGGCAGAGTAGCAAGGCAGAGGTGAGGCAGAGTAGCAAGGCAGAGGTGAGGCAGAGTAGCAAGGCAGAGGTGAGGCAGAGTAGCAAGGCAGAGGAGAGGCAGAGAAGCAAGGCAGAAGAGAGGCAGAGAAGCAAGGCAGAGTAGCAAGGCAGAGTAGCAAGGCAGAGTAGCAAGGCAGAGTAGCAAGACAGAGGTGAGGCAGAGTAGCAAAGCAGAGTGAGGCAGATGAGCAAGGCAGAGGAGAGGCAGAGAAGCAAGGCAGAGTAGCAAGGCAGAGTAGCAAGGCAGAGTAGCAAGAAAGAGGAGAGGCAGAGAAGCAAGGCAGAGGAAAGGCAGAGTAGCAAAGCAGAGTGAGGCAGATGAGCAAGGCAGAGGTGAGGCAGAGTAGCAAGGCAGAGGAGAGGCAGAGTAGCAAGGAAGGGAGGAAAATAATGAGAGGAGTAATTGAAACATGGATGAGAAAAACTGTCAGCGTCTAACAAGGGAGTCTGTGCCTCAGGTGTGTGTGTGTTTGCCTGTGCGTGTGTGTTACCAGTCTATTACAGCTGATTTGGAGCTTTCGAATGTGAATTTGGAGAGCACAGTTTTCGTTCCCCTAATTAAAAAGTACCCAGAGGGGAAAGGAACATCTCCAAGAAGTATGAAACGTGTCATCCTCCTAACACACACAAACACACAAACACACACACACACACACACACACACACACACACACACACACACACACACACACACACACACACACACACACACACACTCTCCCTTTTCCCAAATGTGTAGAGGCTTGCTAGAACTTTTTGTAGCTTGGGAAAAGAGCTGAATAGGGAACACACCAAAACATTCTAAAGAGGGTACTTTGGAACCTGGTCACGTACAGTGAGTGTACAAAACATTAAGAACACCTTCCTAATATTGAGCTGTGGGTAGTTGCTTTCTGTTTTTGTGTCTGCACCAGACAGAACTGTTTCGGTTGTTCTCTTTGTTGTTTTGCATTTTAGTGTTCAGTTTCAAATAAATAATATGAACACGTACCACGCTGCACCTTGGTCCTCACCTTCTTCCTATGAATGCCGTTACAGAACTACCCACCACAAACGGACCAAGCAGCGTGGTAACAGGGAGATGAGGGTTCAGGACTCCTGGACATGGGAGGAGATATTGGACGGCAAGGGACCCTGGGCACAGGCTGGGGAATATCGCTGCCCCAAAGAAGAACTGGAGGCAGCGAAAGCTGAGGGGCGGCGATTTGAGGTAAGGCAGCGCAACAGGCACGAGAGGCAGCCCCCCCCCCCCCCCAAAAAATGGGGGGAACACGGGGAGATTGGCGGAGTCAGGCGAGAGACCTGAGCCAACTCCCCGTGCTTACCGGAAGCAGCGTGGTACTGGTCAGGCACCGTGTTATGCGATGAAGCGCACAGTGTCTCCAGTGCGCGTTCATAGCCCGGAGTGCTATAGGCCAGCCCCCCGCAAGTGCCATGCGAGAGTGGGCATCCAGCCAGGGCGGATTGTGCCAGCTCAGCGTGTTTGGTCTCCGGTGTGCCGTTTCGGTCCAGGGTATCCTGTGCCGGCTCTGCGTACTGTGTCTCCGGGGCGTTGGGAGGGTTCAGTTCGCCCTATGCCTGCGCTCCGCCCGTGCCGGGCGAATGTGGGCATTGAGCCTAAGGGAGAGGTGCGATTGGTGTGCACCAGATCTCCCGTGGGAAAAGGTGCTCCCCCACAGTGCTCCACCACAGCCAGGTTCGACCTGTGCCTGCACTCTGTAGGGGCCGGGCTAAAGTGGTCATCCAGCCTGGAGGAGTGGTGCCAAGGCTGCGCACCAGGGCTCCAGTGCTACCCCACAGCCCGGTCCATCCGGTGCCTCCTCCACGTACCAGGCCTCCTGTAGGTCTCCCCAGCCTGGTGGGCCCTGTGGCAGCCCCACGCACCAAGCTGTCTCCCCGTCTCCTCCCTCAAGGTTCTCCCTCCAGCCCGGATCTGCCAGCGTCACCCGCCTGTCTGGCGCTGCCAGAGTCTTCCGCCTGGTCGGCGCTGCCAGAGTCTCCCGCCTGTCCAGAGCTGCCAGCGTCTACCTCCTGTCCGGCGCTGCCAGAGTCTCCCGCCTGTCCGGCGCTGCCAGAGTCTCCCGCCTGTCCGGCGCTGCCAGAGTCTCCCGCCTGTCCGGCGCTGCCAGAGTCTCCCGCCTGTCCGGCGCTGCCAGTCTCCCGCCTGTCCGGCGCTGCCAGAGTCTCCCGCCTGTCCGGAGCCGGCGGCGAGGATCACCTAAGTGGGCTAAGCCTAAGGTGGAGCGGGGTCCACATCCCGCACCAGAGCCTCCGCTGTAAAGAAGGCCCACCCGGACCCTCCCCTTTAGAGTCAGGTTTTGCGGCCAGAGTCCGGGGGGGGGCTTTTATTCCCTATTTTGGTTTGGCCAGGGTGTGACTAGGGTGGGCATTCTATGTTCATTTTCTATGTTTTATATTTCTTTGTTGTTTGGCCGTGTGTGGTTCTCAATCAGAGGCAGCTGTCTTTCGTTGTCTCTGATTGAGAACCATACTTAGATAGCCTTTTCCCACTGGGTTTTTGTGGGTAGTTGCTTTCTGTTTTTGTGTCTGCACCAGACAGAACTCTTTCGGTTGTTCTCTTTGTTGTTTTGCACTTTAGTGTTCAGTTTGGAATAAATAATATGAACACGTGCCACGCTGCACCTTGGTCCTCACCTTCTTCCACCTACGGTCGTTACAGGGTGGTGGACCTGGTCTTGAAACACACTGGGAACTGTAAAGCGTGAACAGAAAACTAGCAGCGTTGCAGTTCTTGACACAAACCGGGGCGCCTGGCACCTACTACCATACCCTGTTGAAAGGCACTTTTTTTTTTACACATTGTTAATCATGCCATGAGTACTTCCCAATAGGACCAACAGTTCATGGGAAAGGTGTAGAAGGTACGAAGACGTTGAGCAATATAGTATCACAAACACACACACGCATGCGCACACACACACACACACACACACACACACAGACACACAACTCCCCCATAGTCAGCCCACTATCTGCCACATAGACGGGACATTAGTAGTTCTTCTTCTCAGTATACACCCCCATAGTTCCCTTTTAGTGTTTGGAACATAGCCGCCCTACAAGCCCTACAAAACTCTGTCCATGGATCAGAATGTGAACCCTCTAACCCTCCTGCTGGTGGCATCAAAGCCTGGCCTCCACTTCCTCTGTTCAAAAGGACCCACACTGTAAACAATGAGGCCTCAGCCTCTCAGAGTCTCTCTGAGACACACCGCACAGCAGGATGGGAAAGTTTTGAAAAAGAGACAGGGCGAAATATTGATCCAGTTTGGGGAGGACACACATTGTTGGAGAGAGAGTTAGAGAGAGAGATCGAGAGATCATGAGTTCATGGGCTCCTGAGTTCTTCAGCAGAAAATATAATTATAGATTGATAAATGTAGATATACATAACAAAAATTTGCAATGACTTATATTTACTGTTCACTTTTAATAGTTTATTTTACTTTTGTTTATCCATTTCACTTGCTTTCCCATGCTAATAAAGCCCCTTGAATTGAATTGAGTGTGTGAGTTAAGGTTAAGGTTAGGTTTCCGGGTTAAGGTTAGAGGATAGGGAAAATAGGATTTTTCAGGTGACTGAATTGTTTGTCCCCACAAGGTTAGTTGTACAAGACTGTGTGTGTGTGTGTGTGTGTGTGTGTGTGTGTGTGTGTGTGTGTGTAGATACTCACTCTCCTGGGGGGTTGAGGTCATCAGCTTTGGTCTCAAAGAAGCGCAGCACCTCCTCACTCTGAGACAACTGAGGAGGGAGACGGACCAGAGCCTGAGAGAGAGAGAGCGAGAGAGAGAGAGGAGGAAGAGGGGAGGAGGAAGAGGGGAAGGAGGGAAGGAGGAAGGAAGGAAGAGATAGCGAGAAAAGAGGGGCAGAGGGGGAAAGAGAGAGAGAGGGGAGGGAGGGAGATCATCCTCTGTAAGATACCGTACAACGATGCACCACACAAAGTAACTCTTGGAATGATGAACTACGGAGGATGCATTCCGACATCCATTTGACATTCTACCTTTACAAAACATAACAGCATAATCCTTAGCACAGAGTCTGGCTCCAATTCAATGGAAGATCATACATCAGCCTATTCCACTGAGGATGAACATCCATTTGTAATGGTCATGCTAAGTCACACTATTATAGGAACAGATCAATAGGAGCCAATGACAAGGTAGGCATAGGTGGACATATTGTACTATATTTGAGATTGATGTTGAACAATATCCATATCATATTCATGGGACTTATTTCAGTGCACAACTTCAAATGAATTAATATTCCATTAATATTCCATTGTTTACAATAAGAGCAAATACCCATCCGGACTGATATGATCATTTTCTGGTCATGTGTCATTGAGGAAGTGTATATTACATTAAACGACTGCTAGTGATACAGATGGTTTGGCTCCAGCCCACAATCCCTTGGGAGGGCCTTCTGTGTCATCACGATCCTTCTGTTGTTTGTCTTGTGACAACAAACAGGAAGTGGTAAGTAAACGGTACAGTTCACATCGGAAGATGATGAGTGATAGACAGGCAGAACAACATCTCCAGAAAAAGAAACACATTTTAAGACATTTTAAGTAAAAAGATAATGAGCTGTTTTCTTTTTTTAAACCTTGAGTAAGCAAGAATTTTGTCCACAAATGTACCAACATTTCTATTATGTAAATAGTTTATGATTAATTTTGTCAGATATATCTCCCTATTAGCTGAAATCTTGATTTTTTTTCCCCCAAAGCCATTTTAGCTGTCACACTAGCTTTTCGGTCCGAACAGATTCACAAATCATAGGAATTTGCCGTGCTATGCAGATGTGGACTCCCTCCGAGGAATTTGTTTCTAGGCAAACCCTCCCTGCCCTTGCCGGGGCCAAACCTGCTCCGTCCGTGGCTAAAGCCAGCGTGAGAAAAATGCTAACAAGTGTTATGTGCTATGAAATGAAATAAACACTGCACTCTGACAGACAAAACGTATTTCCTAGATTCATGAGAGTGCTATTAAACAAAGCAAGGAAAGTTCATTTCAAAACGTGACGTTAGCTTTGCTGGAATGTGCTGCTGTTTTAGGTAAATAACGTATCTGCTAGCTTCTGACATGACTGACGGCATCTTTAAGTTATGTTTGAGCATGTACATAAAGACTGGGCACGAGTATTTGGAGGTTATTAAAACGTATCATAAAAGTTGAGAGAAAGTCTTTCAAAATGTTGGATTTCACTGATTATTAGATGTGGCCTTGGACAAAAGTCCACCCTATCATCTGTGTTTCAAGGCAGAAAACTGGACACCTTTTCTCCCTAGAGAGAGAGAGCGCGAGAGAGAGAGAGAGAGAGAGCGAGAGAGAGGGGGGGGGGAGTATGTGAGAGAGAGAGAGAGAGAGAGAGAGGGCAGAGAGAGAGAGAGAAGCCTTGCTATTGAGAAAGGTTGCCGTAGGCAGACCTGGCTCTCAAGAGAAGACAGGCTAGGGGTCTCCCGAGTGGCGCAGTGGTCTAAGGCCACTAGAGATTCTGGGTTCAAGTCCAGGCTCTGTCGCAGCTGGCCACGACCGGGGGACCCATGGGGCGGCGCACAATTGGCCAAGTGTCGTCCGCATTAAGGGAGGGTTTGGTAGGCAGGGATGTCCTTGTCCCATCGAGCACTAGCGACTCCTGTGAAGGGCCGGGAACAGTGCACGCTGACACAGTACGGCGTTTCCTCCGACACATTGGCGCGGGTAGCTTCCTGGTTAAGCAGGCATTGCGTCAAGAAGCAGTGCGGCTTGGTTCGGTTGTGTTTCCGAGGACGCACGGCTCTCGAGCTTCGCCTTTCCTGAGTCCGTACGGGAGTTGCAGCGATGAGACAAGACTAACTACCAAATGGATACCAGGAAATTGGGGAGAAAAAAGGGTAAAAAAAAAAGGGAAGACAGACTATGTGCTGCACTTCCTGACCTCCTGCAAAATGTATGACCATACTAGAGGCACACATTTCCCTCAGATTTCACAGACCCACAAAGAATTGGAAAACAAATCCAATTTAGATAAACGTTCATATCTATCTGTGCAATCACAGCAGCAAGATGTGTGACCTGTTGCCAAAAGAAAAGGGCAACCAGTGAAGAACAAACTTTTACTTGAACTATTTGCCCATCGTTACAACACTGTATATAGAGATAACATGGCATTTAAAATGTCTTTATTCTTTTGGAACCTCTGTGAGTGTAATATTCACTTTTTAGAGAGAGAGAGAGAGAGAGAGAGAGAGAGAGAGAGAGAGAGAAAGAGAGGGAGAGAGAGAGAGAGAGAAAGAGAGGGAGAGAGAGAGAGAGAGAAAGAGAGAGAGAGAGAGAGAGAGAGAGAGAGAGAGCAAGAGAGAGATTAACAAAGGGGAAACGATAAGAGCTTTTTTGAAGTCAGACTGTTGAATGACCAAAGGCTTAATTTTGGGGGGAGTTGTAGAAAACTTTCTATAATTAAATACTCAACCGAGGGCATAGCCTTCATCTGGCTTTTGAAAGAGTGGGTAGCTTTTTAAAGTCTATCTTTTGTTGGGCACTCAGAAGTGTTCTTGTGTGTTCTAAACTAAACAGAACTAGGTCAAATCTCTTTCTAAAACTTCATGACCAGAATAAACCAAAGCCTTAGAGACCAGTAAGTATGACAATGTGTTTTCAGCTAAGTATTTGAAAAACATTTCCTCAGATGGGACAATGTAGGTTTGCTTGGTAACTGCCCCTGAACATAACAAAAACGTATACTTTTAAAACTCTGCAATAAGATGAGTTAAAAGACAAGACTGTATTGCATCACGTATTTGCACAGAAATGTGCAAACAACAACACCATCTTATTGTGGTGCAAACTGGAAACCCCCCCCCAGTCAACACGTGTCCCTACAACACCCGTATTTAACGTCACGCTTGAGGTGTTGCTGACAAGTGTGTCAGGTTACCATCTGTCACCCCTGACCACTGACCCCTAACATGTGACAGGGGGGACAACAAGTGGGACAGGATGTTTACAGTGTGTGTGTGTGTGTGTGTGTGTGTGTGTGTGTGTGTGTGTGTGTGTGTGTGTGTGTGTGTGTGTGTGTGTGTGTGTGTGTGTGTGTGTGTGTGTGTGTGTGTGTGTGTGTGTGTGTGTGTGTGTGTGTGTGTGTGTTTTGACAGTAATGCCCCCTCACTCACCCTGCAGTAGTCATCGATGAAACGTAGCCTCTTCATGGCCACATCCCGCACATGACTCCGCCTGAACAGGATTTTACCTGAGGGGGGGAGGAAATGAGCGAAAGAGAGAGAATAGATGAGAAGGGACACATTTGAGATGTTATAGAGTGTAAAACCATAACAAATGAAAGACCAGTACAATCCTGTCTCGTAGCAGTGGGCAACCCTTCGGTTTGTTTGTGTATTACCACAGGCTAACTCTAGATGTCAGTAACACATGAAAGACTTCTGAACCACTACAATCGGACTCTCTTACTCTCATAGTGAACGGTCTTGTCCTGCGAGGACCTCTAACTGTGACTTGCCCACTTAACATATCAAATGGGATTTAAGTGCTTGGAGGTTATGTATCTAGTCTAACGCAGTGACTTCAAATAAAAAAGGCACCAGCCAATCAGAACACCCCCTACTCCAGGGCACGCCACGGTCACTACAGTCCCACAGGAAGGGATCAAATGACCCTTCCTATGAACTGAAGACACAGAGGAAGAGAGGAAGAGCTGGGGACAGACTGTGTGCGTTCTGATTGCCAGAAAGACTTTGAATGATGAATAGTAGAGGGATAATAGTGCAGTGCTGGAGTTTCTTAGATCAGAGACCATCATGGAAACAACAGGCAATTTTCAACCAGAACTCTGACTTGCAATACCTAACCCAAGTCGTTGATGGCCAGCTGCTAGCACTGTGTGTAATTGAGTGAATCCTATGGGTACCATCATTTCAAAGAAGTTGCCATGGACACATTTCCACATCTGGACTTAGACGAAGATATTGTATTTGGTGCGACTCATTTTGGAACGCCGCTGACTACTGCCCTCTCGAACAGGTATCTCTTGCAAAAGAGATGTTATATCTCGATCAGACTCTCCGGTCAAAATAAATGTTAGAAATGGTATGTAAACAGATAGAGGTGGATGTTTTGGTTGACACCCAGGTGGCTTAATGTGAGGTGGGTTGGCGGGGTGGGGACTGCCTGACGACTCTGAATTCTCCCAATGCTATGTGTTGGCTACATACCTCGGCTAGAACCTGCCATCATAGAGGCCGCTTGCGGCGACGAGGGGTGTTGGGCCCAACCCATCGGCTTCTGGGACTGTGGCAACCAAGGGGGCCAGCAGGGAGCTACAAAGGAAGGAGCAGGGCCTTGGTCAGCTCCAGAGGGCTTGCCAGGCCAAGGTGAGTCAGCACCATGGACAGCTCTACAGGCACCAACTGGGGCTGGTGAATCAACACCAATATTACCCAGTCCAGGTGCTGCAACCAATTGGCACCTGGAATTGGTCCCACCTGTCCCTTGTTACTCCAAATGGGTATAAGTAGAGGTGCAGTCACTCGGGGACTTGGGCAGACAGGCAGAGGGTACACCTCAGAAGAACCGGAGTGGGAATGAGAAGCACCTCGATCAGACGCCTAAGAAGATACTAGGTGATGTTTGACTCTCTCTCTTCCTTTTCTTTGGCCCCAAAGGAAGAAGACCCATACCCGGGCAGTGCGCCACCCGGCACAAGTTGAGAGCATGTATTGAAACCCCGGACTCATCGTTCTCTCTCTCTCTCGCTCTCTCTCATTCATTAACACAGGCGGTCCGAGGAGCCGCCCAGCCGGACACAGTGAGCCACCCGTTACCGGAGAGACCTTTCAGTTGTATTTCTCCCCAACCTTTATTAAAGAACAACTTTGGTTTGAGCACCGCAAAGCAGTCTCCCTCTGTCTTATTTTATTGTGAGTTTCACCTCTGACTCCCCTGGGTTGCCACAGGACCAATCAGACAGTCCGAATGTGTTCGCGTTCTAGAAGGGTCGTGGAGGAAGTCAATACCAGACTCATTGTGGAGACGAAACAAACATTCGGGGTAGCCAGGCATGGGTAGGAAGAGGGCTGAGAGCATGCGGTCTCCATCAGGCTATAAGGGAGCATGTGGTCTCCATCAGGCTCTGAGAGATAATGTGGTCTCCATCAGGCTCTGAGAGAGCATGTGGTCTCCATCGGGCTCTAAGAGAGCATGTGGTCTCCATCAGGCTCTAAGAGATAATGTGGTCTCCATCAGGCTCTGATAGATAATGTGGTCTCCATCAGGCTCTGAGAGATAATGTGGTTTCCACTCTCCATCAGGCTCTAAGATAGCATGTGGTCTCCATCAGGCTCTAAGAGAGCATGTGGTCTCCATCAGGCTCTAAGAGAGCATGTGGTCTCCATCAGGCTCTAAGAAAGCATGTGGTCTCCATCAGGCTCTAAGAGAGCATGTGGTCTCCATCAGGCTCTAAGAGAGCATGTGGTCTCCATTAGGCTTTAAGACAGCCTGACCAACATAAACAGTAAACAGACAGAAGCCTCTCACTCACACAGCAGGAGTGTTGTCTCGCTCTCTGTTCCACCATCTCTTCCTCAATCTCTTTTTCATTGTGTGTCTTTCACTCCCACACATCAGACAGACACACACTGTCAGCACCTGCCTGCTGCTGCAACCCAGAGAGACAGTCAACTGGATGGACCGACAGATGAATAATGTATGAACGACACTAGGAGGGGCGTCGATACGAGCAGGATACTGACACACACAGGATACTGACGCGGTGTAACTTCCTGCCGAGTCAGCGCTATAGGTGACTTGACTGTCATGGTGGTGTCTGTCTGCCTCAAGTCAGACTGTACTTCCTTATAAACCCCAATAAGTCCCTATGGATAATGTAATGTCATTAGACCTTATGGCCATCTATGGCGAGAGACTGACCTGGGAGAAATGACGGAGACTGGACAGGGAGAAATGATGGAGACTGACATGGGAGAAATGATGGAGATTGACCTGGGAGAAATGAAGGAGACTGGACAGGGAGAAATGATGGAGACTGACCTGGGATAAATGAAAGAGACTGGACAGGGAGAAATGAAGGAGACTGGACAGGGAGAAATGATGGAGACTGGACAGGGAAAAATGATGGAAACTGACCTGGGAGAAATGAAGGAGACTGGACAGGGAGAAATGATGGAGACTGGACAGGGAGAAATGATGGAGACTGACCTGGGAGAAATGATGGAAACTGACCTGGGAGAAATGAAGGAGACTGGACAGGGAGAAATGATGGAGACTGGACAGGGAGAAATGATGGAAACTGACCTGGGAGAAATGATGGAAACTGACCTGGGAGAAATGAAGGAGACTGGACAGGGAGAAATGATGGAGACTGGACAGAGAGAAATGATGGAAACTGACCTGGGAGAAATGATGGAGACTGACCTGGGAGAAAAGAAGGAGACTAGACAGGGATAAATGATGGAGACTGGACAGGGAGAAATTATGGAGACTGGACAGGGAGAAATGATGGAGACTGACCTGGGAGAAATGAAGGAGACTGGACAGGGAGAAATTATGGAGACTGACCTGGGAGAAATGATGGAGACTGGACAGGGAGAAATGATGGAGACTCACCTGGGAGAAATGGGATGATTCTCTTCTTGGGATCTTTCTGCCCTCCCTCGATTGGGAACTTGTCAAGCATCTGCATCTGTAAAGAGCAACACACAGAGCATTTTTTTTAAAATTCATTTATTAAGAGGGAGAGAAATATTTGGCAAACATTTACAAATGTACTTCTTCTCAATACAGCTCACTGAGGAATTCAAAAGTGTTTCATTTCATTGAATTTCATTGAAAGAAACAGCTGGGCTCAGTATTTAAAATTCCCCGCCACCACGATCACAACATCAGAGATTATATCATATCAAAGCTCGGACACATTTTAAATTCCCAGCTGGACAAGGACAAACGCTGCATGGTGTTTTGCTGCTCGCGGTGGAGAGGAGTTAATGTGAGTCGATTTATTCATAAAGCCATCGTGGTACCAAGGGATGAGAAGTGCTGACACCGGGGTTAGAGGGAACTGCACGCACACACACACACACACACACATACACACACACACACATACACATACACACAGGGGTACTTTTTCCACACACACACACAAACTGCAGAGGTCAGAGATGCCAGGCAGTGTCGGCCATATTGTGTTTGTCCAATTTCAACCCCTAAATAAATCATGCAGGGGGGGGATTTAGGGATTAGGAAACGTAAATGGGTCTGTGGGTGAAGAAGCCTATAACTGTCTGCAGCATATGTACTGTAATAAGAGAAGAGAGAGAATGAGAGAGAAAAGATAAGGGAAATGTGTGTGTGTGTGTGTGTGTGTGTGTGCGTGCATGTGTGTTTGTAAGTGGGCTGCTCATTTGACGGCTACATGGAACAGGCCTTTGCCGACAAGCTGCTTAAATACCAGCCCCTCACGGCACGCTTGGACAGCCTCGGGTGGAGGTGCAAGCTGGTGGCGCTTATATTTGGCAGTCTCTGCCACGTACACAGCCTTGCAGTGTGCGACCTCCTGATTGCAGGCCTGACAAAAACTAGGGCAAAGCAGTAGGCTAGGTACTGCTGTGTTTCAGCTGTCCTGGGAAGCGTAGCATAGAAGGAGGTGCTGTCTGTACCCTTGAGTGCCATGCATACAGGAACTTTGAAATGTTTGGAACCTTTTTTAATGTCAATTTGATTGGTGGATTATTTATTAATTATTTATTTAAAGTATTTATTGTGTGTGTGTGTGTGTGTGTGCGTGTGTGTGTGTGTGTGTGTGTGTGTGTGTGTGTGTGTGTGTGTGTGTGTGCAAAGAGTTTGCTGAGTTGTCTAATTTCCTCATTCAACATACTGAATCAAGTTAACTATCTCCACTCTGTTTATTAGTGGTTCGATCCAAATGATCCTAGTTTGCCTCGTTGGACCAAATTCAAAACTTGTAAATGTTTTTAAAAAATTGCAGCCGATTGACGTTCCTCTTCCCTCACCCTAAAATACCCAGAACTCTCCCTTTATTCTCCCCATCTCTCCTCCTCCAACAGAATAATGTTGTCTCTCCGAACAGGGGCGAGGGGAGCTCATTCCGGCACCACCAAAACAGGTGGGAATAAAAAATCCCAGGATGATATGGAGCAGAAAAAAGAACACGAGAACGCAGTCTCATTCAGAACAATAGTCCCAGTCGGTATTCACATAACAACAAGAAATTCTCCTCGCCCACGCCCAACAATTTACCCCCATTCTATAAAAGGCAACCTTGTGGTCGATTCTTTTGTTATACAGAAATAACAAAAAAATGTAGAAAAGCAGTTGCTCTGTTTAATGTAACCAGGTGAAAAACATCCCGACTTCCGGTTCGCTATCCTCCCATGTAAGGAAATAGAGCCTGCTGTAAGAACGCTGTGCTGTGGCTTCAGGCTAATTGCCGTTGGAGAGTGGGAAATGTGGGATCCTCGTGTCCAAGTAGGATGCACGTACCTATGTATGTGGGAAACATTTCATCACAGGTAAGACATTTAACTTGCTTGATGAAGTCAGTTTGTAACTCCACTCATTACTTGTAGCTGTATAGTCCACTCACTCGCGTGGCTGCTAGTGCCATCACGAAAAGTGGCGAGAGGGAACCCTACAATATTATGTTTTTCTACGTAGTGAGAACGTTCGGGAGCAGGCAATGTTGAAAAGTCATCTTTAGACATCTTGTACTTTTCTAAAAATGTAGTTTTGTAATTGACTAAAACACGCAGACAACAAGAAAATTGCATCTGAAAAAGGTCAAGTATTTGCTGTGAGCCAATGGGGTAACCTAGGTAACCACCGGTTGTTTCCCCCACAGGCGAGCAGGGCCGCAACGTTCTATCTAATACCAACTGGGACTATGGCTGTAGCTACTCTACTTCTCAGACCTGACTCTGTCTCCTTGGTAACCAGCCTAGAGAGAATGAGTGTGAGTGTTCTGAAGCGTTCTGATTGGATAAGGCTGTGAGGCTCTGGACCACTATTAGAGGAGTCAGGGCGGAAAAAAGAGACACACAGAATGTGTCTCTTCCTCTATTGTCAGTGAGTATCTCTATGAATTCGACACCATATATCCCTACGCCAACTCTGCTATGAGGACCTTATGGCTGCATTCACATGCTAGTCGGGAAAAAACGGAAACTCCGAAATGTCCGACCTGCTAACTGGTTGAACGTATATAACTACCACCAGTCAGTAAGACGTACATTTCTGAGTTCCCTAGTCAAATCAAATCAAATGTTATTGGTCGCATAAAGACATTTAGAACCCTAGCTTCAACAGTTCCGACTAGCACGTGAACCCGGCACTGCTTGTGAAATCCGAGGTGCAGTGTAACAAGGCGTTGGTGTTGGAAATGTGCTTTGAATATGGATAACATTGTAGGCTACGGCCCACAGCTGCAGCAGGCCCCTCTTCATATCATGCACAGTGGCTTATAATAGGCACGCCATGTATGGAGTTGTGGGAATGAGTTGGGATTTAAGTGAAATAGTCCGCTTTGTATCAGAGAGAGAGAGAGAGAGAGAGAGAGAGAGAGAGAGAGAGAGGGGGGAGAGAGAGGGTGAGAGAGAGAGAGAGAGAGAGAGAGAGAGAGAGAGAGAGAGAGGGGGGAGAGAGAGGGAGAGAGAGAGAGAGAGAGAGAGAGAGAGAGAGAGAGAGAGAGAGAGAGAGAGAGAGAGAGAGGGGGGAGAGAGAGGGAGAGAGAGAGAGAGAGAGAGAGAGAGAGAGAGAGAGAGAGAGAGAGGGGGGAGAGAGAGGGAGAGAGAGAGAGAGAGAGAGAGAGAGAGAGAGGGGGGAGAGAGAGGGAGAGAGAGAGAGAGAGAGAGAGAGAGAGAGAGGGGGGAGAGAGAGGGAGAGAGAGAGAGAGAGAGAGAGAGAGAGAGAGAGAGAGAGAGGGAGAGAGAGAGAGAGAGAGAGAGAGAGAGAGGGGGGAGAGAGAGGGAGAGAGAGAGAGAGAGAGAGAGAGAGAGAGAGAGAGAGAGGAACATTTGCACATTGTGAAACACTGGACATGGCTGATATATGTATTTATCTTCTTTAAACCTTTTTGAGTGCAATGTTTACTGTTCATTTCTAATAGTTTTTTGTTGATGTTGTTAAATGTGTTTATTCTCACTTTTGTTTATTGTTTATTCCCTTGCTTTGGCAATGTAAACATATGTTTCCCATGCCAATAAAAGCCCCTTTGAATTTAATCGAATTGAGAGAGAGAGCGCACGCGCGCGGATGGACACGCATCACTTCCTGTTGACAATCATGTGACCTGTGAAGAGTGACTCAAGAGGAGCTACCCTTGGTTGAACCACACAGATGACAGAGCTCAGTGGCAGAACACACAGTCGCACACAGATAGACGCACAAGTACACAAAGAAACACACACACACACTTAGCAGCTCCCCACTTATGAAACAAACTCACGACCCATATAACACTGAAGAACCATGTGATCCCACCATTTCCACGGCAATGATCACATGTTTCCACTGAGAATCAAACCAACTCTAAACAATCAGCAGCAGTCAGATTTACTCAGTGTAATGTCAACATAGTGAGTATTTGTAGCTTGAAATGGTGGTCATTTATTTCCTTGCCTGCGGCCCAAATGGTACACTCCTCCCTATACTGTACATTGCACTACTTTTGACCAGAGCCTTTTGGGCCCTGGTCAAACGTGGTGCACTATGAAGGGAATAGGGTGCCGTGTGAGATGCAGCCCTGGACTCTCTCTCTCTCTAGCAACTTTAATCCACTAATTACAAGACATGTTGGTGTAAACAAGTCAGGCAATAAAAGGGGGCTGAAGGGGGAGGGAGGGAAGGGTTCAAACTAATTTATATTTTTTCTGTCTAGTATTGCCAGAACAGAACACAGGTTCTTCCCTTATTCCTTTTTAATCCTGCCACGACCAGCCTGGTCCCAGATCTGTTTGTGCTACCTTGTGATATTGGCCAAAGACAGCACAAACAGATCTGGGATCAGGCTATACCACTCCAGCGCAATATCCACACAAAAGACAGACCGACTGAGGAAACGAATGGACAACATGAATCAAGTCTGGACATGCATTAGTGGCCCGGGGTATTGAGTTTCTAGAGACAGATGTCTGGATCCGGGGGAACAGGGGTTAGCGAATAGCGAGCTAGTGCTCCCTCCAACCACAATCATTCACAGTTGCGGCTCTATATATAAATTGGAACCTTGGCATTCGATCTCAACAAATCACAGCTCGGTGCCTCCAGGTGTCTTGATGGAACATGTATTAACCCATTTCAGAAGGGGGTGAGGTGATGTATGGATTCGAGTTAGTGGAGAAATTGGCTATATTCTGGTAAAGTCAATTGAGAGTGTTGTTAGGTTATAACCCTGTAGGTTCCACGTGAAGCTCCCCAGTCCCAAGGCAACAGGTGCTTAGATGTGGTAACGTCTATCACTCCCAGCTCCAGCTCTCCTCTTCCAGCTTCCAGACACCAGATCCGGCCTTGGCCTGGAACAAGACTCCAGGGAAAGGCCATGGAAGTCTTAGGAAGCCCACCATCATCATACCATGGATTGGAACGGGAATGGGATCCAGGGGTTGGAATTTCAAGCTTACTGTATCCCAAGGCTTGATGCCGTAGTTTTGGAGCTAGTCATTAACACGCTTTTGTAGGCTTTATTACACAACCGTGGGAACTGGAAAGACCCAACGGATCTTTGGGTCTAGATCTGTACACTATAACACACAGGTGAACTCTTGTCTTGCGGTAATTCTACTTCACGCAGTGCTCGAGAACGCATGAGCCCATGGGATGAAAGAACTCGAGAGAAACACTGAAATAAACACTGGAGTAGAGAAGGGGGAAAAGTGCAGTGGTTTGAGTTTCTCTGCATCTCGGCTCCTAATTTAAAGGCATTAAGTCGAGGAATAGCTATTTTAGTTGCCGTGTGTATCTACTGCAATGAAACCAAGGCAACCCTTCCCATCAGAGTACATTACTTAAATACTGTGAGAAACAAAACCAGTATCATGTTTCACTCTCTTACTGTGAGAAGGTTGGCACTCGAGACAAGGGGTCTGAAATCAATGTAGTTATGGTAGTAAATGTTGCTGTCAATCCTGAAAGCTTTGACGGTAGTTTTCCAGTAACCCTGCCACCCTCTTTCTGACCACAACTAACTCTACCCTTGATCCAGAACATCCTCTTCTTCTGTGGCCATTGGGCACAAACCCCACCAAAGCACGAAGAACATGGCTTCAGGTTACCAACTGCAGCTTTCTGCTTCAGTTAAAGGTAAAAGAATAGGCCAGCCATCTTACAGTTGAGTGCAGAGAGAGAGAGAGAGAGAGCGAGAGAGAGCCCTCAGCCCTGTAACGGTACCTAAATTAGCCTAGCGCTCAGCCAACATTCTCAGAGTTTCCATGCTTGGAATCAGGACAAACTTTGAGCCACGTGGCCAGACCACAAGCCCAGAGGGAGAGGCAGCAGGAAGGGATGCCAGCGCCCCTGGCGTGTGCCCCGTACACTCTGCCCGCACTCCCAAGGGCGTGGAGGGGAAATGAGACTCCTGACAGAGGTTGCATTTTTCTCCTTTCCACAAGGTCTATTTTATTATAAGACAATATAGTTCAAATGAAAAGTGGGGCAGAGTTGAGAATCTGGTCATAGGACACGGTTGAGAATGCCAGCTGCTATCTTGAACGCGTATGTCCCGCAAAATACCTTTATAAACGAAGGTTTCATGGAAAGTAGTGTTTTTGTCAGAGTATTTCTGGAAGGGATATTGTACCTGAACTGAAGATCTTTCCTCAAAGCTCTCCCTGTCTATCCCCATCAGATGTAATCCGATTTGAGGGGGAAAGCCAGAGAGAGAGGAGAGAGAGTGGAATTGGATCATCTGTAATAGAAAGATTGGCTGGGTAATTGGGATGAGCACCAGCGATACATCACACACACACACACACAAATCCTCACAAGACCACCATCCTCAAAAGTCTCTAGCCCCGAGCTGTGCGTAAGCTAATGCATTTGACCTGTAGGTGGAGTGGGCCTCGGATTAGCTGAAAATTCCCTCTCCATTAAGAGCAAAACAAGAAAGGAAAGAGACCGGAAATGAGAAAGAACGACAGAGAGAGAGAAGAGAGAGAGAGAGAGAGAGAGAGAGAGAGAGAGAGAGAGAGAGAGAGAGAGAGAGAGAGAGAGAGAGAGAGAGAGAGAGAGAGAGAGAGAGAGAGAGAGAGAGAGAGAGAGAGAGAGAGAGAGAGAGAGAGAGAGAGAGAGAGAGAGAGAGAGAGAGAGAGAGAGAGAGAGAGAGAGAGAGAGAGAGAGAGAGAGAGAGAGAGAGAGAGAGAGAGAGAGAGAGACGGATTATAACTAATGTTGTGAACCACTGTGTGAGAAGCCAGGTTCAGGGCCGTTCCAGGCTGACGAGGTAGTGATGAGAAGCCGTGTACTGACAGACAGACAGGACTGCTGTTTACTGAACCGTTGTTCATTAACACTAGCCAAGGGTTTGTCTGGAGGCTGGAGAGGAGCTATTGCTATTACAATAGCAGAGAAGGACACCTGGTCCGCTAACCTACCTATAGCAAAGGAGGATAGGATACCAGGGAAGTGGCATGAGACACGTCATACAGAGGTCCTTTGTGGTTTTATATGTCAACCCAGAGTTAACTAGGGTTCCCCACCTGCCGAATCTGGCCTGCGGGTTGTTGTATTCGGCCCTCCAAGGTTTCTGAGCAATAAAACATTCATATACGTGATTATATATAAGTGATTTTAATTTTGGAAATCTGCACCAAAGTATTCCCACGCATAATAAAGAGATATACACTGAGTGTACAACACATTAAGGACACCTGTTCTTTCCATGACACAGACTGACCGGGTGAATCCAGATGAAACCTATGATCCCTTATTGATGTCACTTGTTAAATCCACTTCAATCAGTGTAGATGAAGGAGAGGAGACGGGTTCAAGAAGGATTTTTTTTTAAAGCGTTGATACAATTGAGTCACGGATTGTCTATGTCTGTCATTCAGAGGGTGAACGGGCAAGACAAAATATTTAAGTGCCTTTGAACAGTAGTAGGTACCAGGCACACCGGTTTGTGTCAAGAACTATGACAGCGCAGGGTTTTTCAGGCTCAGCCGTTTCCAGTGTGTATCAAGAATGGTCCACCACCCAAAGGACATCCAACCAACTTGACACAACTGTGGGAAGCATTGGAGTCAACATGGGCCAGCATCCCCTGTGGAACGCTTCCGACACCAGAGTCCACGCCCTGACAAACTGTTGCATTAGGACGCTGTTCCTAATGTTTTGTATACTCAGTATATGTGATCGTATTCAAATGTAAGCAAGGTTCGAAATGATGATGTTTTAGTCAAATATTATATCTGTTTGGGCTTCTTGCGGTCAATTTGCAGTCTACAAATGATTTGTAATTATGTTCAGGCCCCCCCGACCATCTGCTCAAGACAAAATCGGCCCGTGGCTGAATCTAGTTCATGATCGCTTCTCTAGAGTATTGTACCTGTAGCCTATATGGGTGTGATCCTGAACCTTTGACCTGATCAGGACAAACCCTATTAATGTATGGGTATGTATTCCATTTCCTGTTAGCCACATTGTCTGAGGTGTAGCTGTAAATGTAACCCTGCTATTTCATACTATACTCAGAGGTCACTGCCACAACAATGCAATTTCTCCAACCAACCTTCAACTCTGTATAATGTCTATCCACTGCGACCGCCCTGCAAACTAAAAACCGTATACACAATGTGTTCTCGGACAAAGAGACGGACAAAGAGACGTACCCTCCTCCAATAAAAATAGTATTATTTATCAAATCCAAAAGGACATTTCTGTGAAACCTTGACAGTCTTCACTCTGCAAGCCATAGCACTAGCTATTGATGTTTAAGGGAAAAACCTTTCAAGTGTTTTTATGGAGGCCTGTAATTATATATATATATATATATATATAGAGAGAGAGAGAGAGAGAGTGAGAAAGGGAGAGAGAAAGAGAGAGTGACAGAGAGGGAGTGAGAGAAGGGAGAGTGACAGAGAAGGAGTGAGAGAGAAGAAGGGGGAAAGAGGGAGGGAGAGAGAGAGAGAGAGAGAGAGACAGAGAGAGCGAGAAAGACAGAGACAGAGACAGAGAGAAGAAAGGAGAAGAGGGAGGGAGAGAGAGACAGAGAGAGAGAGAAAGAGTAGAGAAAGAGAGAAAAAGAGAAAAAAGGGAGAGCGACAGGGAGAGAGGGAGAAGAAGGGAAAAATAGGGAGGAAGAGAGAGAGACAGAGAGAAAGAGAGAAAGAGAGAGAGATAGCCAGGCAGCTACAGACCAAGTCTTTCAGCGGCCATATATCTTCTAATAACAGGTGGTTAGATGGGAGAAGTAAACAGGAAAGAGCTGTTGGACCGGTGCAAGGCATTGGAAATATATGACTCGATCAAAAGAGTGTTGGAGGGCAATGAGAGACTGGAGTGTGAAACTGACAAGCAGGCACACACAGTGGTGTACATACTGTATGTGTTATGCACGCGCACACACACACACACACACACACACACACACACACACACACACACCTATAGTGTATAAAGATAGAAACAGGCAAACAGGCAAGGATTCTCTCTGCCACACACGCACGCACACGCACACACACACACACACACACACATGCACACACACTCTTATTCCTGGCACTTCTTAATTGGGAGCTGCTGAAAATGTAACTGTCAAAACTGTCAAAGGGGATACTCCATTTGTTAATATCACATTTCTGGATTGACTGACTCCAGCTACTGCTGTTTTGTGTGTGCACACACGTATGTACACACACACACACACGCACGCGCATGCACACGCACACACGCAATGACTTCCAGTCCTTCACAAGGGGCTCTCAACCTCTTCACAGAGAACACAAAGCAGTCACACAGAAATCTCCTTCTCCTCCACACATCCACAGAGTAGTGAAACACTAGTGCTGCTAACCTAAACAACGAAGGCTGGGTGGGTCTCTCTCTCCTCTCTCTTTCTTTCCCTCCAGCGCCCCCTCTACCTCTCTCTCTCCCTCAGCTTAGCCACAGTGTGAGCTTTGGGCCACAATGAAAAGTCCCACAAACGGACTGAACTCCGTTTATTCATCCTAAATGTAGCTCTCTCTCCTAAGCCCTTGTGCCAAGTCTGTGGGAAACAGCTACATATTTCCCCCTCCATCCCGACCTGAGCGAAGACCCGTGCCGTTCGGTCCTGTGAAGTGCCCGATTGTACGCCAGAGGCGCAAAGCACAAAGCACAAGAACAGCGCCTGTGGCTGACATGTAGGTGTCTTCCCTATCCCGCCGGTGAAAAACACTCCAACCTGGGTCTCTCTCACTCCAACACCATCCTTAAGTTTGCTGACGACACGACGCCAATGAGGCAGTCTACAGGGAGGAGGGAGGCGGGCAGACACCTGGCAGCGTAGTGCCAGGACAACAACCTCTCCCTCAACGTCAGCAAGACAAAAGGAGCTGATCGTGGACTATGGGAAACAGAGGGCCGAGCACGCCTCCATCCAAATCGATGGGGCTGTAGTGGAGCGGGTCGAGAGCTTCAAGTTTCCTCTGTGTCCCACATCGCTAAGGATCCATCATGGTCCGTACACACCCACACAGTTGTGAAGAAGGCACGACAGCTCCTACCCCCAAGCCAAAAGACTAAACAAGACTGCTAAATAGCTCATCAAATAGCTACCCACACTACCTGTATAAACCATTTTCTGCACTAACTCTCTTGCACTGACTCTATGCACACAAAGTGGACTATAGCCACACACTCACACATGCTTACACTGACACTCCAACACACACATACACATGCATACTGATGGCACACACACACACACACACACACACTTTCACACTCACCACATACGCTGCTGCTTCTGTCTATTATGTATCCTGTTGCCTAGTCACATTACCCCTACCTATATGTACACTACCGGTCAAACGTTTTAAAACACCTACTCATTCAAGGGTTTTTCTTTATTTTTACTATTTTCTACTTTGTAGAATAATAGTGAAGACATCAAAACTATGAAATAACACATATGGAATCATGTAGTAACCAAAAAAGTGTTAAACAAAT
>NC_048577.1:16029788-16077288 GCF_013265735.2 Oncorhynchus mykiss | reverse complement strand
GTGTATTGGTCTAAAGGAGGACAGTTTACAGCAGCATAGTTCAACTGCTGTGCATGGGGAATTGGACTGGATTGATACTGACCTTCAGTCCAAGGTCGTTAGTGGCAAACACACAGGAGCAGGTTCTCACAAGGACGCACACAATAACGCACGCACACACACACACACATATTTACACGTGTATACATGTACAGGCATTTCACTGTATTTGTGCACGTGGCAATAAAAACTTGAAACACACACACGCACAGACACACACACACTCACAAAAGGAGGACAGGGACAGTTCAGACCACAACGACAGGACGTCTGAGACTGAATCCCAAATGGCACCCTATTCCCTACATAGTGCACTACTTTTGACCAGAGTCCTGTGGGCTTTGTAGGTAATAGGGTTCCATTTGGGACGTAGTCTGAGGCATCAGAATTCTCCTTCAACACAGACAAATAATATTTTCTATTTTCGTTAACACACCCCTGTGTTTCACCACCCCTCACTTCTAAGACTTCTAAATATTATTTTCTTCTTCCTGGTTTCCCCCTGCATTTTTCTGTTTTGTGAGAATTTGTCATCCCGCCAGGCGGTGGGTTTGTCTCTCCTTCCAGGGAACTCAGCGCTTGGACATGAAATACAATCGCTGACCAAGCTTTGGTCGATCGCTCTAGGGCTTATAAATCATGAACCAGTTAACCCATGGCAAGAGGGAGACGGTGGAACCGCGAAAAATACATGAACCAACCACACACACACAGACCGTACTCGGACGGCCCAAAAACCGGCATGCTGGGACATAAAGATGCTGGCCAAGCACTGGCCTCTGCTGAAGATATGGAAAGAAAAGACCTCTTTAACAAGCAGGTGAGTGTATGACGTGTTTGTGTTTTTTGAAGGAGAGAGAGAGCCTGTATGCGTATAAATTGGTGTGTCTATGCACGCATGCTTGTGTATGTGTATGTCTTTAAGTGTGCTTGAGTGTGTGTGTGTTTGAGTGTGTGTGTGTGAGAGTGTGTGTGTGTGAGAGTGTGTGTGTGTGAGAGTGTGAGCGCGTGTGTGTGTGTGTGTGTGTCTGACTGCGTGTGTGTGTGTGTTTGTGAGAGAGAGAGTGTGTGTGTGTGCGTGCGTGTGTGTGGCTGCTGAGTGCTGACAGAACTCTCACATCTGGAGTCTCCATCTGCCTGGTCTAGTTTTAACAGCAGTACTGTGTCCTGGTTCACCCTCTGAGCCTTGGCCACACTTGTCTCTCTAACCATGCATGCCAAAAACACAGAATCCAATCAGCTGCACCAGTGATCCCACTCTGGGTTGAGACTACAGTTACTATGTTGTGATGATTACTATGATGTGGGACTATGGGGTGGTTTCCCAGACCCAGATTAAACCTACTGGACTAGGAGTCATGTTCAATAGATCCAGTCCAGGACTCGGCTTAATCTGGGTCTGGGAAACGGACTCTATGAGGTTTAAAATTATTTACTAGTTTCGCAAATATTAGTTATCTATTCTATCGCTGCAGATGTGTGAATGTGTGTGTTCCTTTGTGTGTGTGTGTGTCCTCGGTGGTTGCCAGTGTGTGTGTTCACATTCCTCATCGTCCATCCAGGCAGACAGTCAAAGTCACATATGTGGGACTTGGACAGGGGACAGCTCTTGGTATGACGTTAACAGTTAGCAGCCCAACTGGCTCTGGACTGCCTGGTCAGCATACAGCCAACACATTCTGTCTGTCTGTCTGTCTGTCTGTCTGTCTGTCTGTCTGTCTGTCTGTCTGTCTGTCTGGGCTGGGTCGCATATGAGTCCTTGGCTGATAGAGCGACTACAGCTCCCACAGGTGTGTGTGTGCGAGTGTGTGTGCGAGTGTGTGTGTGTGTGTGTGTGTGTGTGTGTGTGTGTGTGTGTGTGTGTGTGTAAGTGTGTGTGTGTCTATGGCTCATTGAGGGGACTCTATCATTCATAAACATGGGGGTGGTAAGGACACCAAGGGGTCAAAATCCCTAAAGGAACACCACATTTAGCTCCAATCCTTTCACTAACAAATTCAATATCCTCGTGTTGTCGTCACCGTGTCTCGTCACAATCAAATACTTTCACCAGGAAAGTTTAGCTGGCATCGAGCCAGTCATTTCTCATGGTGCAACACTACAGTGTGAGCAATCCTCTATCTATACAGTCAAGCAATGTGCTCCACATAAACCAACACATTCGATCAGCATCCTCTACCTAAACCACAATGTAAGATGCATAAGTTGGTTTTCAGACAAATATGTTCTCAGTCAAACGTACGTCAATAAACATTCTTCCTGTATGCAAACCCCATTGGCTGATGGGAACCCACCACTGACTGAACCTACCAATGAGAGCTATTCATCCAGTTTATGAGCTGTTCTGTTTGTTTCCATTCATCTGGGCTCTGGGGACCACATCTGCATTGAAATATCTCCTTCTAACGATCTTTCAATGACTTCACAGGACAAATCACCTGCTCGGAACACTTAAAGATAGAATTGGCTCATTGCGTATAATTTATGGATGCTGAGAGTCACTGAGTGAGACACCCCCCGCTCTCCAGAGACTAATGGATCGGCCCAGACAGTAATGACTGGGGTGTATCGGGCTGACAGTTATGGATACTCTAACCACTGACTGTATAGGGGAGAGAATTTATGGACCCATCTAGAGTAGTCGAAGCACACTACAACACACTCAGACACACTCAATGTTGACATACATCAGGGTGGACGAAAGGAGGGACAGGAAAAAAATACAAAAAGAGAGAGGGAGAGAGAGAGAGAGCGAAAGACAGAAGGAAAGAGAGAGAGGAAAATAGGAATGATAAACCTCCCTCAAGCAGCTCAGCGTGATTATCATGGTGATTGTCATTACAATCTGTCTCCAGCCTTGCCTTGTGCCATTAGTTGATGCCTAATAGATTGAGTTATTGGCAATGTCACATGCCCTCATACAGACAGTACTCCATGATTGTAATAGGCCAGCTGATCAATCATTCAACACAATAGGGCTGACATAAGGAGGTCAAGGGAGGTATTTTACAGAGAAAAACAGACAATAAATTATGATAAAGTAACAGCAATGCTTAAGATATTCATGATGGCCATACTTCCTAGTGTCTAACCAGTAAAAGTAGGTTTATTAGTAGTGGCTACTTGTAGTGGAAGCTGGAGGGGGATTGTGTCCAGTCAGTGACCCTACGTGTTTTGATAGAGAGATGATTGGAGAGGTATCCTAGGGTGTGTGTTTTGGCTTGGAGGGGAAAGGGGTAAACAGCTTAGGAGGCAGGATTAAGACTGACAAATAATTAAGAAGGGGAGAGGCCAGCGGAGGACACACCCAACAGCATATTACAGCCAGCCTTAACCGTCTCTATTGAGAGTATCTAGTTCAGCCTTAACAGTCTCTATTCAGAGTATCTAGTTCAGCCTTAACAGCCTCTATTCAGAGTATCTAGTTCAGCCTTAACCGTCTCTATTCAGAGTATCTAGTTCAGCCTTAACCGTCTCTATTCAGAGTATCTAGTTCAGCCCTAACAGTCTCTATTCAGAGTATCTAGTTCAGCCTTAACCGTCTCTATTCAGAGTATCTAGTTCAGCCCTAACAGTCTCTATTCAGAGTATCTAGTTCAGCCTTAACAGTCTCTATTGAGAGTATCTTGTTCAGCCTTAACCGTCTCTATTCAGAGTATATAGTTCAGCCTTAACCGTCTCTATTGAGAGTATCTAGTTCAGCCTTAACCGTCTCTATTCAGAGTATCTAGTTCAGCCTTAACCGTCTCTATTCAGAGTATCTAGTTCAGCCTTAACCGTCTCTATTCAGAATATCTAGTTCAGCCTTAACCGTCTCTATTCAGAGTATCTAGTTCAGCCTTAACCGTCTCTATTCAGAGTATCTAGTTCAGCCTTAACCGTCTCTATTCAGAGTATCTAGTTCAGCCTTAACCGTCTCTATTCAGAGTATCTAGTTCAGCCTTAACCGTCTCTATTCAGAGTATCTAGTTCAGCCTTAACCGTCTCTATTCAGAATATCTAGTTCAGCCTTAACCATCTCTATTCAGAGTATCTAGTTCAGCCTTAACCGTCTCTATTCAGAGTATCTAGTTCAGCCTTAACCGTCTCTATTCAGAGTAGCTAGTTCAGCCTTAACCGTCTCTATTCAGAGTATCTAGTTCAGCCTTAACCGTCTCTATTCAGAGTATCTAGTTCAGCCTTAACCGTCTCTATTGAGAGTATCTAGTTCAGCCTTAACCATCTCTATTCAGAGTATCTAGTTCAGCCTTAACCGTCTCTATTCAGAGTATCTAGTTCAGCCTTAACCGTCTCTATTCAGAATATCTAGTTCAGCCTTAACCGTCTCTATTCAGAATATCTAATTCAGCCTTAACCGTCTCTATTCAGAGTATTTAGTTCAGCCTTAACCGTCTCTATTGAGAGTATCTAGTTCAGCCTTAACCGTCTCTATTCAGAGTATCTAGTTCAGCCTTAACCGTCTCTATTGAGAGTAGCTAGTTCAGCCTTAACCGTCTCTATTCAGAGTATCTAGTTCAGCCTTAACCATCTCTATTCAGAGTATCTAGTTCAGCCTTAACCGTCTCTATTCAGAATATCTAGTTCAGCCTTAACCGTCTCTATTCAGAGTATCTAGTTCAGCCTTAACAGTCTCTATTGAGAGTATCTAGTTCAGCCTTAACCGTCTCTATTCAGAGTATCTAGTTCAGCCATAACCATCTCTATTCAGAGTATCTAGTTCAGCCTTAACCGTCTCTATTCAGAGTATCTAGTTCAGCCTTAACCGTCTCTATTCAGAGTATCTAGTTCAGCCTTAACCGTCTCTATTCAGAGTATCTAGTTCAGCCTTAACCGTCTCTATTCAGAATATCTAGTTCAGCCTTAACCGTCTCTATTCAGAATATCTAGTTCAGCCTTAATAACCGTCTCTATTCAGAATATCTAGTTCAGCCTTAACCGTCTCTATTCAGAATATCTAGTTCAGCCTTAACCGTCTCTATTCAGAGTATCTAGTTCAGCCTTAACCGTCTCTATTCAGAGTATCTAGTTCAGCCTTAACCGTCTCTATTCAGAGTATCTAGTTCAGCCTTAACCATCTCTATTCAGAGTATCTAGTTCAGCCTTAACCGTCTCTATTCAGAGTATCTAGTTCAGCCTTAACAGTCTCTATTCAGAGTATCTAGTTCAGCCTTAACCGTCTCTATTCAGAGTATCTAGTTCAGCCCTAACAGTCTCTATTCAGAGTTTCTAGTTCAGCCTTAACCGTCTCTATTCAGAATATCTAGTTCAGCCTTAACCGTCTCTATTCAGAGTATCTAGTTCAGCCTTAACCGTCTCTATTCAGAGTATCTAGTTCAGCCTTAACCGTCTCTATTCAGAGTATCTAGTTCAGCCTTAACCGTCTCTATTCAGAGTATCTAGTTCAGCCTTAACCGTCTCTATTCAGAGTAGCTAGTTCAGCCTTAACCGTCTCTATTCAGAATATCTAGTTCAGCCTTAACCGTCTCTATTCAGAGTATCTAGTTCAGCCTTAACCGTCTCTATTCAGAGTATCTAGTTCAGCCTTAACCGTCTCTATTCAGAGTATCTAGTTCAGCCTTAACCGTCTCTATTCAGAGTAGCTAGTTCAGCCTTAACCGTCTCTATTCAGAGTATCTAGTTCAGCCTTAACCGTCTCTATTCAGAGTATCTAGTTCAGCCTTAACCGTCTCTATTGAGAGTATCTAGTTCAGCCTTAACCATCTCTATTCAGAGTATCTAGTTCAGCCTTAACCGTCTCTATTCAGAGTATCTAGTTCAGCCTTAACCGTCTCTATTCAGAATATCTAGTTCAGCCTTAACCGTCTCTATTCAGAATATCTAGTTCAGCCTTAACCGTCTCTATTCAGAGTATATAGTTCAGCCTTAACCGTCTCTATTGAGAGTATCTAGTTCAGCCTTAACCGTCTCTATTCAGAGTATCTAGTTCAGCCTTAACCGTCTCTATTCAGAGTATCTAGTTCAGCCTTAACCGTCTCTATTCAGAGTATCTAGTTCAGCCTTAACCATCTCTATTCAGAGTATCTAGTTCAGCCTTAATAACCGTCTCTATTCAGAGTATCTAGTTCAGCCTTAACCGTCTCTATTCAGAATATCTAGTTCAGCCTTAACCGTCTCTATTCGGAGTATCTAGTTCAGTTTCTGGCCTGTGCTCGGTTGTTTGTTGTCAGTCTGTCTGAATCTCTCTCTCTCTCTCTATATATATATATATATATACACTGTATACACACCACCGATCAAACACCTTCTTTTTAGAACACCTCAGCATATAAGGGGACTCCTTTAAGACTGTTGGAAAAGCATTCCATGTGAAGCTGGTTGAGAGAATGCCAAGAATGTCATTAAGGCAAAGGGTGGCTATCTGAAGAATCTCAAATATAAAATACAGTTGAAGTCGGAAGTTTACATACACTTAGGTTGGAGTCAATAAAACTATTTTTTCAACCACTCCACAAATTTCTTGTTAACAAACTATAGTTTTGGCAAGTCGGTTAGGACATCTTCATTGTGCATGATACAAGCACATTTAGCAACAATTGTTTACAAACAGATTATTTCAATTATATTTCACTGTATCATAATTCCAGTGGGTCAGAAGTTTACATACACTAAGTTGACTGTGCCTTTAAACAGCTTGGGAAATTCCAGAAAATGATGTCATGGCTTTAGAAGCTTCTGATAGGCTAATTTACATGATTTGAGTCAATTGGAGGTGTACCTGTGGTTGTATTTCAAGACCTACTGTCAAACTCAGTGCCTCTTTGCTTGACACCATGGGACAATCAAAAGAAATCAGCCAGGACCTCAGAAAAACAATTGTAGACCTCCGCAAGTCTCGTTCATCCTTGGGAGCAATTTCCATGGGACACCGTGGGACCGAATAAACACCATGGGATCACGCAGCCATCATACCGCTCAGGAAGGAGACTCTCTCTGTCTCCGAGAGAAGAAAGTACTTTGGTGCGAAAAATGCAAATCAATCCCAGAACAACAGCAAAGGACCTTGTGAAGATGCTGGAGGAAACAGGAACAAAAGTATCTATATCCACAGTAAAACGAGTCCTATATCGACATAACCTGAAAGGCCGCTCAGCAAGGAAGAAGCCACTGCTCCAAAATCGTGATAAAAAGCCAGACTACGGTTTGCAACTGCACATAGGGACAAAGATCGTACTTTTTGGAGAAATGTCCTCTGGTCTGATGAAAGAAAAATAGAACTGTTTGGCCATAATGACCATCATTATGTTTGGAGGAAAAAGGGGGCAGGCTTGCAAGCCGAAGAACACCATCCCAACTGTGAAGCACGGGGGTGGCAGCATCATGTTGTGGGGGTGCTTTGCTGCAGGAGGGACTGGTGCACTTCACAAGATAAATGGCATCATGAGGAAGGACAATTATGTGGATATGTTGAAGCAACATCTCAAGACATCATTCAGGAAGTTAAAGCTTGGTCGCAAATGGGTCTCCTAATGGACAATGACCCCAAGGATAATTCCAAAGTTGTGGCAAAATGGCTTAAGGACAACAAAGTCAAGATATTGGAGTTACCATCACAAAGCCCTGACCTCAATCCTATAGAAAGTTTGTGGGTAGAACTGAAGAAGCATGTGTGAGCAAGGAGGCCTACAAACCTGACTCAGTTACACCAGCTCTGTCAGGAGGAATGGGCCAAAATTCACCCAACTTATTGTGGGAAGCTTGTGGAACGCTACCCGAAACGTTTGACCCAAATTAAACAATTTCAAGGCAATACTACCAAATACTAATTGAGTGTATGTAAACTTCTGACCCACTGGGAATGTGATGAAAGAAATAAAAGCTGAAATAAATCATTCTCTCTACTATTATTCTGAAATTTCACATTCTTAAAATAAAGTGGTGATCCTACCTGACCTAAGACAGGTCATTTTTACTAGGATTAAATGTCAGGAATTGTGAAAAACGTAGTTTAAATGTATTTGGCAAAGGTTTATGTAAACTTTGACTTCAACTGTAGCTTCTATGAATGTCTATGTATACTTCTGTAAAGATGTCACATGCCTTCATGTCTGCATATGAATGTTTATGAAATCTAATCTATACAATCGCCACCTCAAACTAAGTGTATTAATGTCTATGTACAGTATAGTTTGTGGGTGTACATATAACTTATGACAGAGTCTCAAATATATATATTTTTTTGTTTCACACTTTTTTTGGTTACTACATGATTCCATATGTTATTTCATAGTTTTTATGTCTTCATTATTATTCTACAATGTAGAAAATAGTAAAAATAAAGAAGAAGTAGGTGTTCTAAAACTTTTGACCGGTAGTGTATATATCTGTATCCGTCTAATTTTTGTATCTCTCTCGCTTTCTATCTCTGTTTCCCTCTCCCTCTCTCTCATTCTCTTTATCGCTCTCTCCCGCTCTCTCTCATTAGCCAGCTCAGAGAGCATGATTACGCTAGCTCTGATGACGTAGCGTGACTGGTAAAGCCTCTACTCTCCCTCCCTGAAGTACGGCGGCCATCTGAGAAGGGCAGATGAATATGTCTAAACACCGGAAAGAATTGAGGACGGTTAATGGAGAGGCCTGTTTACATAGTCAGTCGACCCTAAGTCCCCTGTTAAGAATCACAAGAGCCTCAAACACCCCAGCTAAAACATCAAGCCAGAGGACTACAGTCTATCGTGTTTGTGTTTGTGTGTGTGTGTGTGTGTGTGTGTGTGTGTGTGTGTGTGTGTGTGTGTGTGTGTGTGTGTGTGTGTGTGTGTGTGTGTGTGTGTGTGTGTGTGTTCCTATGGTCAATTACACTGCATATCCTTTCACCCGTTACGTCTCTTTGAACTCGGAAGTCACATTCCTATGGTAAGTCTCCAGCAATTAGTGAATAGCCATATTAATTTGAAGTCAGGAAACTGACTTCTCGCTTTTAAGTAGGAAATAAAGTAACTGAGAGGTCATCAACTGTCATAAAAGAGAAAAAAGTCAACGATTTACCTGTAAAACTCTTTAACTTTAAAACACTTCTCATTACTGAACAATCCACTGAAGGTTGTAAACCTTTTCTCATCCCTCGAAAAAAACATTCATGAAGGGTTTATGAAGGGTTTATAAAGGGTTTATAAAGTGTTCATAACTCATCTAGTCTATAGCTCACCTATAACACAGAAAGGCTTCCGGGCGAAACGGAGGCGACCCTGCCATCCTCTGTAGCGACAGCAGCAGCCGGCCGACCAGATCCTGATGATGTACTCCAGCCCAAACACCACGATCATCACAAACTCCTACAGGAAGTCAGGGGAAAGTGATACACAATGACTAAGCAATTGCTATGAATCTACAAATAGGTGTCACACTTGCTTCATCATTGTATTGAAAGTACGAGAAATGATTTATCATCCAATTTCCAACATATCATAACATATTAAAGTGGCATGCTTTTTCTTGACATTGAAACAGATTCATGATTTGCATGAACGAATGATGCTTTAAAGTGGTCTACTTCCTGTGAGCAGCATGTATATAATGTTATACCTTTGAATTCAGTGTCAACCTAAAATATGCTAATGCACAATTAGCATGCTAATTGTCAACACTGAGTCAACATAGTCAATTGGATCACTTGGCACAACATTAGCTGGCTAGCATTTGCTCCCAGTATATCATGATTCAAATGCAGCTGATGCTAATCCAAGATAATGTCCCTAGCAAGTCTGGTCTAAGAGGCATATGGATGCCACGAGATTTGTTATGAGCACGGACGCTGTTTCAAATCTCTAGTTTTCAGAGTAGCGACTGGGAGCAAATAGATATCTGCCCGTGTCTATGTCGTCAGTAGGTGGCCTAATCGTGTTGACACTGATTTCATTTGGAGAGGCTTATGTTATTGAGTGGAGACATCCAGTATGAATCCAGTCAGGACAAAGGGATTCATCTTCTCCTCGGATAATCCGTGTATATCCCTCTACCTATCTGTCATGGAGATACTTGCCTAGTACAGAAGGATGCCTAGTACAGAAGGATGCCTAGTACAGAAGGATGGACCGACACTTTGACTGTCACTGGCCCACCCAGGCTATAAAATGACATATACCACTAATCCTAATTTCCCTCAGGGATTCATAGTCGTGTTGAATTGAGTTGAGCCTCAAAGGAAACAATATGAGTACATTTTTTTAACACTATACTACCAACCTTATCTGTACTTTCCCCAGAGCAATGACAGACTCTCTATATCCTCAAATGTACTAAGGTGTTTGTCTGTCAGGGTCTGTTTCTGAAATCTCGTCTGGGTGGCTTTGAATCCAACCCCATGGCCTAGAATGTGATCTTTGATTATTTGAATGGGAGTTGTTGCTCTTTGTTAACGAACACAATTCACTTATCAACCGCTGGTGACATAATCACACACACGCGCCCACAAACACACATAGGCACGCACACACACTCACAAAAAACCACACTCACTCACTCACACACGCACACACAAACGCACACACAAACGCACACACAAACGCACACACACACACACACACACAAACGCACTCACGCATGCACACACAACAACTCTCTCTCTCTCTCTCTCTCTCTCTCTCTCTCTCTCTCTCCCTCTCTCTCTCTCTCTGTCTCTCTCTCTCTAATCCCATTTGCTTTATTGGCATGACGTAACAATGTACATATTGCCAAAGTTTATTTTGGATATTTACAATATGAAATTAATAAGAATCAAAATTGTCAACGAGACAACAGTAACAACAATAACCAAGGGTCAAAATAACCATACATTAAACAATAACAATAAGCATACAGTAGAGTACATGTGCAGGTTGATTGGTCTGCCAGACACTGTCCCTCATCTTATGGCAGGCAGCTGCCAACCCACAGCTCTCTGCGTCCTCCCCCAACAGGATGGGTAGCCTACTCTCATCAGAGAGGTCTTTGAAACATCGAATAAGGGTTTGTTTTTTAAAGGCTTAGAATGCCCTGCGTGCTTTCTCTCTCAGTTCATTCACTGCCTCATTAAGGTGTCCAGTTGAGCTTATTTTTAAACCTAAGTAATTGTAGTGTGTGCAGTCTCTCTCTCTCTCTCTCTCTCTCTCTCTCTCTCTCTCTCTCTCTCTCTCTCTCTCTCTCTCTCTCTCTCTCTCTCTCTCTCTCTCTCTCTCTCTCTCTCTCTCTCTCTCTATCTCTCTCTCTCTCTCTCTCTCTCTCTCTCTCTCTCTCTGGGACAATAGGGTCACCTACCATGCTAACTGGCTCCCGTAATGGAGTTAATTTCTTCCAGTTCACCACTCACATCTGAGCTCTATACAATTAACACTCATCTCTCACTCGTCTATTTTCCAGTTGCTGGACAATAATGCTTCAAATATCAATATATTTCAGCAACAATTTAAATGACTGTCAACATCAACAACAGGGCAATACAGAGACAATGATGATGACCAATTGATGACCCTTTGGCGAATGTTTAACTCACTCTCCCTCGCAGCCCTCAGGTCTGCTGTATCAGTATGGTGCTGACTCATCGCAGGGTACGGTTATCGGATAGTGACCTGCTAGCAGCATTTCAATAATAGTACACTATCTAGAACTTTAAAGGTTTCTTCGGCTGCCCCTATAGAACCCTTTGAAGAACTATTTTTGGTTGCAGGTAGAACCCTTTTGGGTGCCATGTAGAACCCTTTCCTCAGACGGTTCTACATGAAACCCAAAAGGGTTCTACCTGAAACCAAAAAAGGGTTCTCCTGTGGGGACATCCGAAGAACCCTTCTTGGACCCTTTTTGTGTAGAAGAAGAAATCAACGTTGGCCCCGGATCAAATGACTAAACTCAATATGGAGACAACGCGTGAACCTTGGCCTGTATCGATTTTTCCTATAAGGACCACTTAACGTGGTTAAGTCCGTTTGAATCTGCTCTATTCACTATCCAATGACTAGATGATGGGAAAACAGAGATGTGTTCCCAATTGATCAGATTGACTTACTGATACCAGAATGTATTCACATCCTCTTACCTAATTACTAATAGAAATCTAGTTGTGCGAAGAGGAGTTTGATTGAAAGCTCAACACACTTCACCGCTTTGTATTTGCCTGTTGTGAAGCGATTGGGTGTCACCGCTTTCTGCTATCCACAGCGTCACCTATCACTGCACTCATTGTAAACAGTCACGCTGATGAACAGCTTCTGTGTCTGTGTCAGAACATATGCCTAGTTTCAACCAGTTCCTCACCAGGATGAGCAGACAGTCGGAAGAGAAGTCCTGGTGAGCCGGAATGGTGGAGAACACAGACAGGACCAAGCAACCAAAGACCAGGACGAACCTACAGGACAAAACAGAGAGGAATCATAAATACGTTTATCCAGAGCCATATGAAACAGAAGAAGAACATGGCAGTTTGGACAGGAAATGCCTTATCTCATTATTAATGCTAACGTGATTAGCTTGAAACAAGCACCGTCACTGGACCGGACAAGCAGAAATATCCGACCCATATTCCCATGCTGCTTCCCCTACCGCTTTCTGCAAAGAACCACAGTCTTTGATAATCTTCCACCTTCACTATGATATGATATTTTATTTTTCCATGAAATAAATCTGAAATATGAGGTGGGCCAATGGCCTTCCAAGTAGCATCAATGGCAAAATGATGAGCATCGGATTTAGAGTTGTAGATGTCCTTCGTGTTAAATGATGAGAGGACATCTGTGTTTGATCAGGATTGAGCTCCGTCTTAAGCTCGGCTGTTTCTATGGAGTTTGTGAGGGAAAGGCTAAGATAGGGCTTTGGATGCCAAATAACTTCTTCTCTTTGTCTTTCTATGATTATCATTGGAACTATAGTATCTTGATTTCCCTGCAAAGCAGGACTATTGAAACTAGTGGAAGTTGTTGCATTTCTGTATCTACTGGGCAAAAACTGGTTGCATCAACGTTGTGTCCACGTTCTTTCAACCCCAAAATTCAATGTGATGACGTTGAACCGACGTGGAAAACTGATTGGATTTGAAAAAAAGTCATCAATGTAACGGAATGTTGCCTATTTGAACCTATATCCAAGTAGTTGACAAGTCAACAGAATTGAAATCAAAACTAGATGCTGAAAAGATGTCTGAGCCCAGTGGGTGGTGAGTCATAACAAAGACAAGGCACTGTTGACCCAACACCGCTGTAGGGGAGAGATTAGCCTAGCATGCTAATCGTCTCGGTTCTCCAGGATAACAACAGTGAGAATATGGTGTCTGAGCTTAGATAGAAGAGTCATTCCAGTGTGATGACAGTGGCATTCACAAAATGTGAACAATTCGAAACCATCCAAATAAGGTCGGCCAATATGTCACTTCGACTTTCTCTCATGTCCCCCGACCTCCCTTCTCTTCCTTCTCAGTCAATATTTGAGAGTGACATTCAGAAATGTAAACAATCATCAAGAACCCCAATTAGGTCTTTGAAGATGTCACTATGGCGCACAAGATGTCACTACAACTTCCTCTACCATCCCCCCCGACCAGCCACCACCCTTCTCTTCCCTCTCCCTTCTCCACAGCTGTAGCCTATGGAGTATGGATGATGAGAGGCTAGAGACTAGTAAGCCGTTCCCTGGTGCCTGTAGGCTAGGCCCTAAATCATCACTAAGATGAAAGAAGAGGAAGAACCTTTAAAAGTTGAAACGCATGGCCAAGCGGGTCCGGGGGGTGACTTCTCGACTCTGAGCTTCTGAGCAGCGTCTGTGTGAAAAGGGTGGGCGTCCTGTGCGGGTCGCGATCCCCAGCCGACCTCTAGCTGACCGCTATAGGACTGTGCTGATGTGACCCCGGTCCCGATCTGACCTTTGACTCCAAGAGGGAGCCCAAACAGAGGTTACAGTTTTCCATAGCCCGAGGATGTGGTTATTCCGATTTGGTCATCGGCATCTGTCGTCCAATACGCTCTCCTCCTTCTGCAAGGAGTCAGGAAGTAGAAGGCTTTGTATGTAACCCAAAAGGTTATATAAAAAGTATTCCTTTTCAAGTTTGAGTATTTCACGTTTTAGTGTTTACATTAAAAATGACATCCTATTGAATCAGTTTGAAGTTCGGGAAGTTGGAGTATTTAAAAGTTTTGGGTACTTTGTGCATATGTCTGGACTGGTGAATGCGTGCGCTGACAACTGTAGCTGTCAACTGAAAGGACAGCTGGCCTCATAAGTCTTCCTCCACTCTCTCTCTTGTCAAGATCTCTAAAGGAGCATTTCTGAGTGGCTGCTAAACAAGGTTTTCAGAGTGCCTCCTTATCTAGCTATAGTAAACACCAATGTCTCTCTTTTCAAAACAAATAGAACCATTTCTGAAATATTTAATGTAAAACAATGAATTAGTTATGAAAAAACAGGCAAGGTTGTTTATCATTGAACGATCTTCCCTAATTACTTTGACGCCGCCTCCCTGTCCTCTCTGCAGGCCTCAGTTCCCCCGTGTCACATACTGTTGTAGCGGGCGGCGGTCCCAAATCGCACCCTGTTCCCTACGTAGTATGGCGCACTAGACAGGGAATAGGGGGCCATTTGGGACGCGGAGATAGTATCTGGAGTCTGTCACAGCCCTCACAGCTCCAACAGAACACAGAAAGGCCCTTAACCTTTTTAAAGAGAGCCCCAGAGTAAATAAAGATTTGGGAGTGGGGACTTGCGCACACACACACACACACACACACACACACACACACACACACACACACACAGAAGCCCATCATCACCGAGCAGTAGCAGGCAGTAAGTGCTTGTCCATTTTGTATAATTTAATTGATTTGTTTTGAAACAGAGTGCCAAGGAAATGACTAATGTCCGAGCACTGGGGTCTGTCGTACTGGCTACATTACACCCAATCATCCTCATTTTGAATTAGATTTGCAGCAAAAAGCAGATGTCTGCATTTGTTTGGCTCCCAATCAGTCGTGTTGTCAGGCTATCAGTGGATATCTGTGGTAACACGAAGGTCTGGTAGTGTTGTTTGTGCGGATCGCAAACAACACTACCAGGAAAGTTGGCGTAGCAACCTTAGAAAAACATGGACACTGCAAATACTGCACGTTTGTATTGTATACGATTGTAAGGATTGGGTAGGCAGAGGTTGTGTCGTACAGTAACCTTGGATGGCACTGTCTTGTTTCCAAACACCTCTCTTAGCATAGAGTGAGTAGAAAGTAGATGCTGTGTACAGTAGGGGCAAGAGGTATAACCTGGGATGGCACTGTTGCCCTTCTGTTCTTCTTCTCTTAGCACAGGATAGGGTGAATAGCGCTTGACTGTATACACTACTGCACATACTCAACGAGCAATGAAGAGGAAGCGAGACACAGGAAATATCACTGTATTCTATATCATTGTAAGGATTGGGCACTGGGGCAGGCAGAGTCAACCTTGGATGTCACTTTCTCTTTATTTCAATTGTTTCTTCTCTCCATATCTCTCCTCTCAGTGAAGGGTAGAACAGGGTAAGATGAGTGTATGGGTGTATACAGTCTGTGAAAGGACGGAGCAGGCAGGAGTTCACGTACAACCTTGGATGAGTCTTTGTCCTTTCGTTCAAGTCTTTATCTCGATCTCTCCTCGTTGTACAGGGCAGAGTGAATACCTGCTGCATGTATATACAGTGGGTGACAGTGGAGAATATTTATATATTTGATATTTGTGTTGAGGATGTATTGCCTTGAGCGTCACACACTCTATTTATAGTCAATGAGGAAGAATTCTGAGAAATATGTCTCACATTTTCCCACAGGCTACAGTTCATTAGAGACAGACTGAAAGCTAATTACATTAAGACTATTTATTCCCTAATGTGTGTGTGTGTTTCAGTGTGTTTCAGTGTGTGTGTGTGTGTGTGTGTGTGTGTGTGTGTGTTTCAGTGTGTGTGTGTGTGTGTGTGTGTGTGTGTGTGTGTGTGTGTGTGTGTGTGTGTGTGTGTGTGTGTGTGTGTGTGTGTGTCATCATGACATGGATTCATATGCTATCAGTACAGCCAGCTCCCAAGGATATATGAGTGGCAGGTAGCCTAGTGGTTAACAGCCTTGGGCCAGTAACGGAAAGGTTGCTGGTTCGAATCCCTGAGCCGACTAGGTAAACAATCTGTCAATGTGCCCTTGAGCGTGTCACTTAACCCTAGTTGTTCTGAAAGTCTGCTAAATGACAAAAACTTAAATAGAACTACCACTATGCTGTCCATGGTCCTGAAATGTGTGACCACCAAAACCCTTCATGAGTTCTTGATAGTATCATCTATGATCTATCTATATGTTCTGTTTTCAATGTGTGGCCATCCATTCAAGGATAAAATAATATTTACTCATCACTGTCTCTGGCCTACAACTTAAAATTTCATTCTGACTGTCACTGGATGTATGTCTAGTAAGATGGATTGTCATTGGATGTCTGTCTAGTAAGATGGATCATCATTGTACAGTGCCAGCTAGGGTCAAAGTTCAAGGGTCATCCAGGTTAGGGTTCATATCTGGGCGGTTTGGTCACAAGACAGTCGTCTCAGATAGCCTTGCCAGTGTAACAGAGGTATTATAAACACATGGGCTAACTTCTCACCTTCTTTTTGATATAAACCTGAGGCAGCCAAGAGAGGAAGCTCAAGTCATATCACTGTCAGGTCAGTATCCTCCTTAACAACTTTATGAGCAGACTAGGAGTCGAAAGAGTAACCCAAAACCTAATGAAATCTATGTCTGTTCATAAAAATACTCTGTCTGGACGGTCTGGACACTTTTCCTGTGTGTGTGTGTGCGTGTGTGTGATCGGCCATAAAAGTGCAAGACAGACAGAGGCAGTGTGTGTGTGTGTGTGTGATCGCCCATAAAAGTGCAAGACAGACAGAGGCGCAGTGTGTGTGTGTGTGTGTGTGTGTGTGTGTGTGTGTGTGTGTGTGTGTGTGTGTGTGTGTGTGTGTGTGTGTGTGTGTGTGTGTGAGATCGCTCATAAAAGTGTAAGAGAGACAGAGGCAGTGTGTGTGTGTCATCTTGCCAAGTCTATATTAGCTAATGCCACTGTTTATGCGCCTGGGAGCGTATCTAATGGACAGATCAAAACAGACAGCTTATTATCTTAGAAACTACTTCATAACACTGACCACAGACCAGTGGTCTGTTTCATTTCCAAGAGGAAGTTACTCTAGTCTATTAGAAGAAATTAGCAATGGTGGAAATACGGTATTTGCCATCTTCATTGTAGTTGCAAAATGTATGATCATTGGCCTTACCATCGAGGGAATCAAGTCTCTAGGCCTGGGTTGCGGTTAAGCAATTTGTGACGAAGATTAGCGGTAGAATTTGATTGCTTAATCATCATGACTAGAATGTCAATCACCATTGGCTACATTCTGAAAGTCAGCATCATTTCATTTCATTGCCAATTAATTCATTTGCAGTATAATACTGTGCACAGTCAAAGGTGAGCACCGAGAATACATCCATTATCTAGTGACTCTTCAGTCTCCTTGGATGACTTACTTAGTGTGGGTATTTATTTTTATGGTCCTTGTAACCTAAAGGTTGTGACCTCATGACCTCTGATCCACCTGTTGAGGTCCTGTGCCTCACATGCCTTTACACAGTCAGACGCCCAGTCATGTACTGTATGTCTCCTAGCATTCCTCAAATAGCACCCCTTACTGTGTTGGTCTATTCCAGAGAAGACAGGGATTCTAAATGTACTCAGCACATTCCAATAGACATACATGGGGGTGGGGCGTCATCGGTTTAAGATGCGTCATCCTACAGCATTCTATGGAGATCACACAGCGTATTCAACATGGGACAGATGCTCTGAGGCAGTTGCCTTGACAATTTAGTTAAATTGCTTGTTGTCAAAATGGTAAAGTTAGCTCAGTTGAACAACAAGTAAGAATATGGTATCCAATCCGTCAGAAACACATGGATGCATTCACGTACACACACGTACACACACGTACACACACGTACACACACGTACACACACACATTTTTTGTTCTTATAACCTCGTGGGGACCTAAAATGTATTTCCATTCAAAATCCTATTTTCCCTAACCCCCCCCCCCCCCCCCCCCCCACACACACACAGATAAGTGACAGTGATACTGCCAAGCCTGTCTACTGTCTTCTACGCATACGAGTGTAGTAGAGACATTTCATGAACCACTGACAATCAGAGTGTGTGTGTGTTCTGTTTAATAGTGACAGTGAAAGATGTTAAGTGTATGTGAGTGTGTCAGTAGGAGCTATGGTAGCTATCTGTTGGTAAAGGGTAAGGACTCTGACAGTAAGCCTGGCCAGGAAATGACTGTCTGTGTCAGTCAGGAGGATTGCAAACGGTAGACAGACAACACTACTACCACCACTACTGGAGTAAAGAGTAAAGACGACAGAGCAATTTCCATGATGCAGTCTGCTCTTTAAAGGTCCAAGAGGCACTCTGGTACATCTCCAGAGTGTGTGTTTGTCGGGTGGGGTGGGGGGGTGTGCGTGCGTGTGTATGTGAATGTGTGTGTGCGTGTGTGTGAGGTTGGCAACCAGCAGGGAGAAAATATTGTATCTCTTCCCATTACATTGATACAAGACGTCCTTCTCTTCAGAAACCCCTTGAGAGAGAGCGGCTGAGTGGGTTAGAAGAGACTGGACATAGCGAACGCAATTAGCTAGCTAGAGTAGGCTAGCGTAGTGTAGCACTGGTTACTGTGATAGCACCACTGGAATACCATTTAATGCTAATTAACCCTCCTAACTTTAGCGGGTAGCGCTAAGTGACTGGGTTTTGCAGTGTTTGGGGGCGGAGATACAGAGAGAGAGAGAGAGACAGAGAGAGAGAGAGAGAGAGACAGAGAGAGAGAGAGAGAGAGAGAGAGAGAGAGAGAGAGAGAGAGAGAGAGAGAGAGAGCGTGTTTGGGGGCGGAGATACAGAGAGAGAGAGACAGAGAGCGAGAGACATAGAGAGCGTGCGTGCGTGTGTGTGTGTGCGCGTACGTGCACGAGTGCATGGGAGAATGAAAAGGGCCAAGTTTATTAGTCCCCCACACAATATTGTGAAGTAATATTGTGAAGTAATGAAAGAACATTTGTACGCTTTGAGGGTTTGGTATATTGTGATGGCTTTTTATTATCTCCCACACATCAATATAAACATTCAATTTCCACCAAATGGGAGTGAAAATGTGCTGATTTGTACTTCTCACACCCCTCGTAATTAGAGAGAGCGTGTCGGCTGTTCACAGGAGTAGCACGTGTGTTGTGTGTGCGCTAGCGTGCATTTGTGTGTGGGTGTTCTATTATGGTGAATGAGTTTACCCACGGTATACCAACAAACAGATGGAACATCTGCAGAGAGGGTGAGAAAGCGGTGGCACACATGAGGGCAAAGAGAAAAGAGAGACATCATTTGGTAGGCTAACAGTCTGTAATAGCTAACAGTTGGTATGCTAACAGTCAGTAATAACTAACAGTTGGTATGCTAACAGTCAGTAATAACTAACAGTTAGTATGCTGACAGTCTGTAATAGCCAACAGTTGGTATGCTGACAGTCTGTAATAACCAACAGTTGGTACGCTAACAGTCAGTAATAGCTAACTGTTGGTATGCTAAGAGTCGGTAATAGCTAACAGTTGGTATGCTAACAGTCAGTAATAACTAACAGTTAGTATGCTGACAGTCTGTAATAGCCAACAGTTGGTATGATGACAGTCTGTAATAACCAATAGTTGGTATGCTAACAGTCAGTAATAGCTAACTGTTGGTATGCTGACAGTCAGTAATAGCCAACAGTTGGTATGCTAAGTGTCAGTAATAGCCAACAGTTGGTATGCTAACAGTCAGTAATAGCCGAAGTTAAAATAGTGTTTGAAATGAATGAGAACAATTGTAATAGATTCAAGTTTTAATGTCACATGCACAAGTACATTGAAATAGTTTCTTGAAACTCAAAATCCAACAATGCAATAATCAATAACACTGTATTACTAGAAAAAAAAACACACGCGACATAAGAATATGAAATATATGAAATACACAATAAAGTAAGTAAGTAAGCATACAGCATACAGCATACAGTAAATATATAAAATGTCACTGTAGAGGTTAGGGGACAAGGCTAAATGTTTTAAGTGTAGAAACAGCTTGCATGTGAGTGGGTGTACGGGTGTGTAGAGTCAGTATAAATGCATGTACATATTATGTGTGAGTGAGACAATGATGGAGTGAGTGTTTGTGTGTGTGTGTAGGGCCCGGTGAGTGTGCATAGAGACCTTGCGAATACTGAAATAAAAGGTAAATAAAGATACAAGGTCAACTCGGTCCGTGTAGCTATTTATCAATTGTATTGCGTGGGGACAGTCAAGAGACTGTTTGTGTCAGAGTCGAAAATAGTCTTTGGCTATAGGGAATAGGGTACCATTTGGGAGGCAAACTTGTGCCTCCCAAATGGTACCCTATTCCCTATAGTGCACTACTTTTATCCAGAGCCCTATGGGCAGTGCACTCCCTAAATAATACAGTGCCATTTGGATCACAGATCAAGTGCCCATGGTTGTAGAGGTTCTAGTTTTTTTTAGAAGCTGAAAAGACAAAGGCGTTTGTCACGTCACATGTCATTGTGACTGTGAGTGACGTTACATCATAGACAGTATCTGCTTCTAAAAAAGAGTCAGTGATACACTCCTCATTACATTGATTGTAGCCCCATTACCTGTCACATTAGATCCCACCACTGGTTTCCTATAGCCACTAACAATCGTTCCTGAGCCCCACAGCTCTCAAGTCTTCTCAGGGATGTCTTCGCTGGGTCCTAGTTCCCTAACCTCTGACTGAAAGTCTGACAGTTACTGTGAGTCCTATAATAGAATATAGAGATATTATCTCTAGAGACAGGCAGGCAGGCCCCAGACAGGCCAGCGCAGACAGGCCAGCGCAGACAGGCCAGAGTAGCCCATCATGCTTCCTGGAGTTGATCCACACTGTCACTAACCTATTGACCCGTCTGGTAACTAAACTAAGTTTGTGAAGACAGCTTTCCCTCGACGACGGCGGTCTTTTGCCATGTTTCTTGATAACTGGATTAGCATCGTCAAACGTGGCAGTCATGGCTCCACACCTCCGCCGTTTAGGCTATGTTTAGCTCCTGACTCCCTGTGTCGGCTGTAGATATCTGATTCCACGCTTAGAGACTGCTTTGATCACGTGGATTGGGATATGTTTCGCATTGCGTTCAACAACAACATTGACGAATACGCTGATTCGGTGAGTGAGTTCATTAGAAAGTGCATTGGCGATGTCGTACCCATAGCAACTATTAAAACATTCCCAAACCAGAAACCATGGATTGATGGCAGCATTCGTGCGAAACTGAAAGCGCAAACCACTGCTTTTAATTAACCAGGGCAAGGTGACCGGAAACATGACCGAAAACAAACAGGGTAGCTATTCCCTCCGCAAGGCAATCAAACAAGCTAAGCGTCAGTATAGTGACAAAGTAGAGTCGCAATTCAACCCCCCTATCCACATCGACGGGACAGTAGTGGAGAGGGTAGTAAGTTTTAAGTTCCTCGGCATACACATCACGGACAAACTGAATTGGTCCACCCACACAGACAGCGTTGCGGAGAAGGCGCAGCAGCGCCTCTTCAACCTCAGGAGGCTGAAGAAATGTGGCTTGTCACCAAAAGAACTCACAAACTTTTACAGATGCACAATCGAGAGCATCCTGTCGGTCTGTATCACCGCCTGGTACGGCAACTGCTCCGCCCACAACCATAAGGCTCTCCAGAGGGTAGTGAGGTCTGCACAACGCATCACTGAGGGCAAACTACCTGCCCTCCAGGACACCTACACCACCATGTGACACCATGTGACACCATGTCACAGGAAGGCCATAAAGATCATCAAGGACAACAACCACCCGAGCCACTGCCTGTTCACCCCGCTATCATCCAGAAGGTGAGGTCAGTACAGGTGCATCAAAGCTGGGACCGAGAGACTGAAAAACAGCTTCTATCTCAAGGTCATCAGACTGTTAAACAGCCACCACTAACATTGAGTGGCTGCTGCCAACATACTGACTCAACTCCAGCCACTTCAATAATGGAAATTGATGTAAAGAATGTATCACTAGCCACTTTATATAATGTTTACATACCCTACATTACTCATCTCATATGTATATACTGTACTCTATACCATCTGCTGGATCTTGCCATCTGTATGTAATACATGTATCACTAGCCACTTTAAACTATGCCACTTTGTATGCCATACTGTACTCGATACCATCTACTGCATCTTGCCTATGCCGTTCTGTACCATCACTCATTCATATATCTTTATGTACATATTCTTTATCCCTTTACACTTGTGTTTAAGGTAGCAGTTGTGGAATTGTTAGGTTAGATTACTTGTTGGTTATTACTGCATTGTCGGAACTAGAAGCACAAGCATCTCGCTACACTCGCATTAACATCTGCTAACCATGTGTATGTGACAAATACATTTGATTTGATTTGATTTGATTTGATATGGATGCTGAGAAAAGCTGGACTTTTTTTAGAAGATCTTGGTGTTTTATCACCTCTTTCTTATAAATATTGGCTTGTTGTGGTTGTTTGGCCTTTTCTACATGTAGATGTTTTATAATATCTTTGCTGTGTTATAATTACTGATATGTGAATGACTGATCTTTGTTGCATCAGGTAACACTGTGAATGAATATTAATGCTCTGTCTTACCGCTGTGTCATAAGACATAGACACCTCCTAATGAAATCTTGACTTCCTGGCCTAACGGCCCTTAGTCATATCGTCCGGAGGTCATTCATCATAACTTGTTATTACAGTTTATTATTCACAAGGACAGGGGAGTCTGGTTAATAGAGTATATCTGTGTCACCTCTTCGCATCATTACTTTGTTATACTACTTTGTTATACTCTAAAGCTGGTTGTGTCTACGGTACTGTACAGGCTGAAATAGGTCAATACTGAGACGTTTGTGTTGTGTATGATTCATATCTCTCTTGCAAAATTGATTTGAGCTTACTGAGACTAACCAAGATGAATAATGGTTCGAGTAAATGAAACATTATCCCCTGGTGCAGATAAAAGCATTAAAAAAGATCTGTCAAACGAAGGGAGCTCGTTGAACTACTCTTTGAGAGCAGATGTTATTGGTTTCGTATCTAAGGAATAGAGGACATTATACTGCTTTAGACAGCCAGTTATGAACTAATCCGTAGTTAAAGAAGGAGAAGGAGAAGAAGAATGGTACTAATGAACTTCACACGCGGTGTATTATGCTCATCTCTCTCTCTCTCTATCTCTCTCTCTCTCTCTCTCTCTATCCCTCTCTCTCTCTCTCTCGCTCTCTCTATCCCTCTCTTTCTCTTTCTCTTTCTCTTTCTCTTTCTCTTTCTCTTTCTCTCTCTCAATTCAATTCAATTCAATGTAAGGGCTTCATTGACATGGGAAACATGTTAACATTGCCAAAGCAAGTGAAGTAGATAAAAAAACTAAAGTGTGCAAATAGTTAAAGAACAAAAGGGAAAATAAATGAAAATAAATATGGGTTGTATTTAGAATGGTGTTTGTACTTCACTGCTTGCCCTTTTCTTGTGGCAAAAGGTCATGAATCTTGCTGCTGTGATGGCACACTGTGGTTTTTCACCCAATAGATATGGGAGTTTATCAAAATTGGGTTTGTTTTCGAATTCTTTTTGGATCTTTGTAAACTGAGGGAAATATTTGTCTCTAATATGGTCATACAAATGGTAGGAGGTTCCACTAGTGATGCACCGATATGACATTTTTGGCCGATACCGATATCCGATATTTAAAAAAAAAAAACTGATACCGAAACCAATAACCGATATTAACATTTTTAGCTGCCTTTTAAGCATTCTAATACAGTTAAATAGTTAACACACACACATGGACGCAGTGGTCTGAGGCACTGCATCTCAGTGCAAGTGGCATCACTACAGTCCCCGGTTCGAATCTAGGCTGTATTACATCTGGCCGTGATTTGGAGTTCCATAGGGCGGCGCACAATTTGCCCAGCGTCGTCCAGGTTTGGCCGGGGTAGGCCGTCATTGTAAATAAGAATTTGTTCTTAACTGACTTGCCTAGATAAATAAAGGTTACACACACACACACTGACCAAAAAGTTATTTTGTTGGAATTTACTTATGTCCCCATTACCAGTAAATCATAATCAAAACAAATTTCTTTCACTTACTTGCTGTGCTGTTTCGTTGTTCATTTGTTCAGTCGTTTCATTCTCAACCAGGATTTCTATTGGACGCCGTTTGGGTCTTTGCATGTCAAAAAATATACACTGGTTGCCCTTTTCTTGTGGCAAAAGGTGTCAAATAAGCTTGTTGACGAATCCGGACTTGAATATGACATAATAGTTTAACGTGTTCATTCATATTTTACGTAGTTATTACACATTGATTACTCTGTCACTCGTATTTCATATGTCACAATGATTCATCGATACGTATGCTATGATGCTGGTAAAGTTGTCTCGCGCACCTACAGTGCTGGTCATTAAAAAAAAGTTAGCCCTCTCATGGATGCAAACAATGCTCTTCCCCAAAAACATAGCAAAACGACATAATATGTTTCAGTAGCCATCGTTAGCTAGCTAACTATATGGCTAGGTGCCATCATTTAAAATGACACTAATTTATAAGACAGTTCTTATTTGATTAATGGTGCTCAGACCCATCTATGTGAAGCTAGCCACAATAAGGATTAGCCACAATAGTGGACTTTGCGATTAGCCTTCAAAATAAAAGTATGTCATTGACAGTGATGCAAATGAATACAAATAGTAGAATTATGACATAATTGAATAGATCATGCTAAATGAGGTTAGAATGTTGTTATATAAAATCCACAAAAGACAATAATTTGTTAATTTGCCAAAAATCTGTTGATATCACAATGTATTATACTTTAGAATTACATTGGGGGCATATTTATTTCACTGTACAATACTGGATTTGGCCTTTGTGTTGTCTCGCTGAAATGTTCTTACTCTTTCAAATGGCTACTCGACTTGTTGACTGCTTGATCCACACAGCAGACATTGTGGGCTAGGTTAGGAATGCACGATAGCTTTGACATTGTTTTTTTTCACAGCGGCGTTAAACTAGACATCGGGCCAATATCGATGTTGGCATTTTCAGCTAATATCGTCCGATTCCAATATGTTCACCGATATATTGTGCACTCCTAGTTTCCACCTCATTTTGTGGGCAGTGTGACATAGCCTGTCTTCTCTTGAGAGCCAGGTCGGCCCGCTGCAGCCTTTCTCAATAGCAAGGCTATGCTCACTGAGTCTATTCAAAGCTTTCCTTAAGTTTTGGTCAGTCACAGTGGTCAGGTATTCGGCCACTGTGTACTCTCTGTTTAGGGCCAAATATCACTCTAGTTTGCTCAGTTTTTTTGATAATTCTTTCCAATGTGTCAAGTAATTATCTTTTTGTTTTCTCATGATTTGTTTGGGTCTAATTGTGTTGCTGCCCTGGGGATCTGTGGGGTCTGTTTGTGTTTGTGAACAGAGCCCCAGAACCAGCTTGTTTACCGGACTCTTCTCCAGGTTCATCTTTCTGTATCTGATGGCTTTGTTATGGAAGGTTTGGGAATCGCTTCCTTTTAGGTGGTCATAGAATTTAATGGCTATTTTCTGGATTTGCCTCTCTCTCCCTCTCTTTCGTTCTGACTTGTTAACCAAGTACAGTAATGACTCTCTGTCCCCTTCTCCCCCTCTCATTTTTCCGATAGGCATCATTCCCATCTCTCCCTCCCTCCCTGTATTTCCATAGCGTTCTCTGTCATCTCTGGTCTTGCTCCAGGCCTTCGTCTTTTGGTAATGTCTGTTAGTCTGTAAGCCGGGTGGATGGATATCTTTTGAGATATTCCGGGGAGGAAATCGCCTCGCTGCCTTTTCTAAAGGACTTTGGAGTTGTCACCTTCTGACCTTAGTTCCTTTGTTTTGTCTTTTGTTTTAGTATGGTCAGGGCGTGAGTTGGGTGGGTTGTCTATGTTAGTTTGTCTATGATTTTCATATTTCTGTGTTTGGCCTGGTATGGTTCTCAATCAGAGGCAGCTGTCAATCGTTGTCCCTGATTGAGAACCATATTTAGGTAGCCTGTTTTCCATTGTGCTTTGTGGGTTGTTTTCTGTCTTTGTGTCTTCCCCAGACAGAACTGTTTCGTGTTCATTTCATTTGCCGTTGTTATTTTGTTTAGTGTTCTCTGTTTAATAACTATGAACATGGACACGTACCACGCTGCATATTGGTCCGATCTCTCCTACTCCTCAGACGAGGACGACAAACGTTACAGGAGTGTTTCGATTACATCTCAAAAAGCACCCTACTACAAAAGTAGTGCACTTTGTAGAGATTAGGGTGCCATTTGGGATCCTGAAATCTTTCTTCGTCTCACATACATGTACATACAGTACATACAAACATGACCTCCCCTTCTAGGATACACTATAGTGTCGGTCAGCATACATTTTAATGACAGGCAGCCAATAGAAACACACCACATCTTGGATCGTATGGTTTGTGTACAGCTTTAGAGCTGGAGGTGGAGCCATGCGGCTCAGTTGGTAGCCCCATGGCGCTTGCAACACCAGGTTTGGGGGTTCAATTCCCGTGGGGGACCGGTAAGAAAAAGTATGAGAAATGTATATACTCAATACTGTTGGGTAAGAGCATCTACTAAAGGACTACATTTACAAATATATATATAATACAACCAGCTAAAAATCAAGTGTGTTTTCAAATATGCTGTCTGTGCACTTCTGTGTCATTGAGACTAACTGTGTGCTGTCCCTGGGTTATATGTAGCGTTCTGATGTGTTGACAAAGATGCATTTGCGCTGAGACCAGCGGTTTCCTGTGACCTGTAGCAATTGTTCTTTTCATGTCTAAAACAGTTACAGATGAATGGGTGCCTTAGGTGATCAGAATGATATGTTTTACACGTGCGTGCATGTGCGTGTGTGCGCCTGTGTGCACGCGTGGATGCGCATGGGCTTACGCACATGCATGTGTACTTGCGTGCATGTGCGTGTGCATAAGTAATACCAACCAATCATATCTTACTCCATAACCCTCCCACAAGCTGTCCATCAACGATTGAAATGCTACTGACAGGCTGCAGCTGTAATGTTGAAATGCAGGCAGATGGACAACAGACACTTTCCTGTTGAACGTCAACAGACATGCAGTTGAAATGTTACTGATAGTCTGTAAATAGTTTGTAGGGCATCTACAGATGGACTATCCAAATCAAGTGTTACCAAAGAAACAACCTTTCCCGCTCCAAATAACCCCGGTGAGCACTTTTGATAGAGAAGCCATCTCCCCTCCATTGCGACATCCGTTGTCCCCTCTCCGTTGATTAATACGACCCAGGGCATAGCTAAGCAGCTCCAACCCTCTTAATATAATACTCAGACAACCTCCATCCTTCATGTTCCTTCATTATCTTCCAAATTTAGCCTGGGTGAGTCGGCGGGCTAGAGATAGATTCTCGCCATCTAACCGTCTAACCGTCCGCTCAGCGACCAACCCACTCCATAGTCTTGATGAATGGGGTCCTTAGCTATTTTGGTGTGACAGGGGGATTGCCTGCATAGATATCAGAGGGGATAAATGTCCCCTTCAGCGTTTTACTGGCCGGCTTCAGGCTTTAATGTTATAGTAACGGTAATATCGACAAGAGCTGGTGGATTTCCTGAACAAGTTTTTAAAATATTTTTTTTAAGTTCTAAAATTTGAAGTTTGAGTGTCCAATTTGTCTCTACAGTCTTCTTTTTAGTTCTGCCTGATCGAACCGTAACTCGATTCCTCTGTCAATTAAAAGCCGGCTTGATTCTCCATGTCCAATGTTATTGATATCAAACTCCGTACCTCTTTTCAGCCTTTGACTTAAAAGGACTGTTATATGGGCTGTTATGATTGCGTTTGATTGGACAAAGAAAGATCCTTCTACCACAGCAGTAGAGAGATATGGCCTATTGGTTCCTTCCCAGTGATCACAAGACGTTGAAAATACGTCTTTTCAACGTCTTTTCAATGCCTTTTCAACCAAAACGACAACTTTTCAACCAAAAATACATTCTTTCAACATGTTTTTCTCATAGGGCTATCTCATCGGAGTCGAACAATGACAGTGCCAGTCTATCCCTCCCCTCCCTCCCCAAATTCTCTCCAATGCCAGTCCTTTCATTTCATTGCATTACATGGCTGTGAATAGATGTCTGGCCACCTCATTATCAACCTCCCCCGCTATCATTAATACACGTTTGCCTAGAGGGAGATTGGGGGGGGGGGGATTTCGGTGGTTGGCTGGAGGGCTGCTTTATCGATCTGTCACCGAGAGACGAGGTCGGGGATGAGGATAAACAGTGGTGATCGATGATGAGAGTGGTCATTGGAAATTGGGACGCTGAACTAAACTTCGTAGAGCATTGTCTCCCTCAGAGTCCAAGGAGACTTAATTTGCTCTGTTGGGGCGCTAATGGCTGTTATTAGATAGCAAGGGGTTCAGGTGGGGGGGGAGAGAGAGAGAGAGAGAGAGAGAGAGAGAGAGAGAGAGAGAGAGAGAGAGAGAGAGAGAGAGAGAGAGAGAGAGAGAGAGAGAGAGAGAGACAGAGAGAGAGAGAGAAAGAACTACTGATACGGAGAGAGGACACTGTGAAGGCTTTTCAAGTCAGGCCAGAGCAATCAATACACCTCCAAATGGCACAGATCAATCTTTGACATTGCTGGCCTCATACAGTCGCATATGAGGCCATTCTCCCACAGTACTCCATTTCTGGGGATGATTGGGCTTGAGTAAGAAGATGAAGCTAAATTGAGGTAGTGAGGATGAATCGTCTGTCTGAAGGGAAGACAGACTTTTACATGGCCACATCTGTCTGTATTGCTAATGTGACACCAGATTGTGTGTCCCAGTTTGTGACTGGCCTTGAATCTGGCCAGAGAGTGTTCTGGGGTGAACAAGTCATTGTGTACATACACATAGTATATCTGAGGGGCATGGGATTGTCCATTTTTGCATTGAACACAACTTGTTTCCTCACATCATTTACAACTGAAGCATTACTGTTGCTAAGCCAGATCACAGTATGAGTGATCCCCCAAGTTTTACCATGTAGGAAGATGATACCCGAGTCCCAAATGGCACCCTATTCCCTACATAGTGCACTACTTTTACCAGGGTCCAGTGTAGGTGGACATTTGGAGTGGCTCAGTCACCAGATGGAGCTCCTCTAGTCTTGGAGTCTCCAGTCCTCCTAGCTTGACGTTGGCCCTGGTTCAATTAGTACCCAGATGTTCAAGTGTCTTTCTGTGGAAAAGTGAGTGTCAACATTGAACAAGCCAATTTCGTTGGTTACTTTGTCGGTTTTAATGGCGCTCTTTAAACGTTGCGGCGGGGGTTGTGGCACGGCAGCTTGTCGAGTGAGACCCATTCGCACACCTGCTGTGGAGTGAGTGGAGAGAGAGAGGGAGAGTGAAAGAGATAAAGGGAGAGAGACAGATGGAGAGAAAGAGAGAAAGAGCTGGGATTTATGTTAATGCAACTCTGTGCAGCCAATGACAATGTCCGCTTTGGGTATAATGCTGGGGGCCACTTGTGGATTTGATCCCTCTAACGCAGTTCCACCGCCGACACCATGAAAACAACCGTTATGCGGATATCTGCTAAAGCAGATCTGATTGAATAGAGCCCTGAGAGAGAAGGGGGGGAAGAGAGACAGAGAGAGAGTGAAAGGGATTTTTTATATTTTTTTTCAATTTTATTTAACCTTTATTTAACTGAGCAAGTCAGTTAAAAACAAATTCTTATTTACAATGACGGCCAAACCCAAACCCGGACAACTCTGGGCCAATTGTGCAACACCCTAAGGGACTCCCAATCACGGCCGGTTGTAATAAAGCCTGGGTTTGTAGTGACGCCTCGAGCACTGAGATGCAGACCGCTGCACCACTCAGGAGCCCAAAAGTAGAGAGGATAGAGAGAGAAAGAGAGAGTAATAGAGTAGGAAAAATAGTCACTTTCCAAGGTCCCTAACTGTAGTGAACAACACTCCAGTGACAACCCAGCTGAGGTCCATAAACTGTGGGAGGCCTAAATATCAGACTGCCACACTTGTAAAGAGAACATTGTTAAAGCATTAAAATCCCCCTTGACTTTCCATTACTTATTCTTCGTGTTTAGGTTTTGGTTGATGGCTTTTTTATTCGTGCTCTTTAGATGCCGCCATTGAAATGCGAGGGCGGGCGAGCACGGCAAAATGGAGGGATTCACTCTTACTCTAGTGTTTTGTCACTTTGTCTCTGCAGCGTCTCTCTGTTGTGTGTTTTTAAAGAGAGGGTCGTTAAAGTCCCTAAACTTTCCATTACACATGCAGTTTGGCTTTGGATAATGCCTCTCTGGACATCTTGAAATGAGGATTGCATAGAAATACCATAAAATAGCTATTTCCCTGCAACTCTAATGTTGTCTTAGGGCTGGTTTCCTGAACCCAGATTCAGCCTACAACTCTAATGTTGTCTTAGGGCTGGTATCCTGAACCCAGATTCAGCCTACAACTCTAATGTTGTCTTAGGGCTGGTATCCTGAACCCAGATTCAGCCTACAACTCTAATGTTGTCTTAGGGCTGGTATCCTGAACCCAGATTCAGCCTACAACTCTAAAGTTGTCTGCTTTAGGGCTGGTATCCTGAACCCAGATTCAGCCTACAACTCTAAAGTTGTCTGCTTTAGGGCTGGTTTCCTGAACCCAGATTCAGCCCACAACTCTAATGTTGTCTGCTTTAGGACTGGTTTCCTGAACCCAGATTTAGCCTACAACTCTAATGTTGTCTGTTTAGGGCTGACTCCTGAACCCAGATTCAGCCTACAACTCTAATGTTGTCTGCTTAGGGCTGGTTTCCTGAACCCAGATTCAGCCTACAACTCTAATGTTGTCTTAGGGCTGGTATCCTGAACCCAGATTCAGCCTACAACTCTAACATTGTCTGCTTTAGGGCTGGTTTCCTGAACCCAGATTCAGCCTACAACTCTAATGTTGTCTGCTTTAGGGCTGGTTTCCTGAACCCAGATTTAGCCTGCAACTCTAAAGTTGTCTGCTTTAGGGCTGACTCCTGAACCCAGATTTAGCCTGCAACTCTAATGTTGCCTGCTTAGGGCTGACTCCTGAACCCAGATTCAGCCTGCAACTCTAATGTTGTCTGCTTTAGGGCTGGTTTCCTGAACCCAGATTCAGCCTACAACTCTAAAGTTGTCTGCTTTAGGGCTGACTCCTGAACCCAGATTCAGCCTACAACTCTAATGTTGTCTGCTTAGGGCTGGTTTCCTGAACCCAGATTCAGCCTACAACTCTAATGTTGTCTGCTTTAGGGCTGGTTTCCTGAACCCAGATTCAGCCTACAACTCTAAAGTTGTCTGCGTTAGGGCTGGTTTCCTGAACCCAGATTTAGCCTGCAACTCTAAAGTTGTCTGCTTTAGGGCTGACTCCTGAACCCAGATTTAGCCTGCAACTCTAATGTTGCCTGCTTAGGGCTGACTCCTGAACCCAGATTCAGCCTGCAACTCTAATGTTGTCTGCTTTAGGGCTGGTTTCCTGAACCCAGATTCAGCCTACAACTCTAAAGTTGTCTGCTTTAGGGCTGGTTTCCTGAACCCAGATTCAGCCTACAACTCTAAAGTTGTCTGCTTTAGGGCTGGTTTCCTGAACCCAGATTCAGCCTACAACTCTAATGTTGTCTGCTTTAGGGCTGGTTTCCTGAACCCAGATTCAGCCTACAACTCTAAAGTTGTCTGCGTTAGGGCTGGTTTCCTGAACCCAGATTTAGCCTGCAACTCTAAAGTTGTCTGCTTTAGGGCTGACTCCTGAACCCAGATTTAGCCTGCAACTCTAATGTTGCCTGCTTAGGGCTGACTCCTGAACCCAGATTCAGCCTGCAACTCTAATGTTGTCTGCTTTAGGGCTGGTTTCCTGAACCCAGATTCAGCCTACAACTCTAAAGTTGTCTGCTTTAGGGCTGGTTTCCTGAACCCAGATTCAGCCTACAACTCTAAAGTTGTCTGCTTTAGGGCTGGTTTCCTGAACCCAGATTCAGCCCACAACTCTAATGTTGTCTGCTTTAGGGCTGGTTTCCTGAACCCAGATTTAGCCTACAACTCTAATGTTGTCTGTTTAGGGCTGACTCCTGAACCCAGATTTAGCCTACAACTCTAATGTTGTCTGCTTTAGGACTGGTTTCCTGAACCCAGATTTAGCCTACAACTCTAATGTTGTCTGTTTAGGGCTGACTCCTGAACCCAGATTCAGCCTACAACTCTAATGTTGTCTGCTTAGGGCTGGTTTCCTGAACCCAGATTCAGCCTACAACTCTAATGTTGTCTGCTTTAGGGCTGGTTTCCTGAACCCAGATTCAGCCTACAACTCTAATGTTGTCTGCTTAGGGCTGGTTTCCTGAACCCAGGTTCAGCCTACAACTCTAATGTTGTCTGCTTTAGGGCTGGTTTCCTGAACCCAGATTCAGCCTACAACTCTAAAGTTGTCTGCGTTAGGGCTGGTTTCCTGAACCCAGATTCAGCCTACAACTCTAAAGTTGTCTGCTTTAGGGCTGGTTTCCTGAACCCAGATTCAGCCTACAACTCTAATGTTGTCTGCTTTAGGGCTGGTTTCCTGAACCCAGATTCAGCCTACAACTCTAATGTTGTCTGTTTGGGCTGGTTTCCTGAAACCAGATTCAGCCTACAACTCTAACGTTGTCTGCTTAGGGCTGGTTTCCTGAACCCAGATTCAGCCTACAACTCTAACGTTGTCTGCTTTAGGGCTGGTTTGCTGAACCCAGATTCAGCCTACAACTCTAACGTTGTCTGCTTTAGGGCTGGTTTCCTGAACCCAGATTCAGCCTACAACTCTAACGTTGTCTGCTTTAGGGCTGGTTTCCTGAACCCAGATTCAGCCTTCAACTCTAACGTTGTCTGCTTTAGGGTTGGTTTCCTGAACCCAGATTCAGCCTACAACTCTAACGTTGTCTGCTTTAGGGCTGGTTTCCTGAACCCTGATTCAGCCTACAACTCTAACGTTGTCTGCTTTAGGGCTGGTTTCCTGAACCCTGATTCAGCCTACTCCAGGACTAACATGTATGCTCAATAGAAGATCATGTCAATTGAAAGCAGGAGTATTAGGTTTAATCTGGCTCTGGGAAATCAGCCATGAAGAGTCTCTATGTTGTGTTAAGAACTGTGAAAGGAGACATATCAGTAGCTACATCCGTTGCCGCTTCTCCGTTTCGCTTGTATTTTTTTGTGTATTTTTGTCTCACCCCAGCTGTTTGGCAATCTCCAGTGTGTGTGTGTGTGTGTGTGTGCGTGTGATGTGCATGTGTGTGTGCGTGTGTGCGCGTGCTTGTCAGTGAAAAATATCATTAGACGAAGCGTGACGCACTGAGTCCATCTGCCATTTTGTTAATTATCATTTTTGTCCCAGTGGGAATTGGGGCAAGAGGGGGGAGAATTGAGTTATACAACGCAAAAGCAAGCTAGAGGCCAGCTTTCAAAAACAAGGTACAGTTAGACCCCAAAAATGACGTTGCCGTTACCTAGTCACTTCTACTAGACATAAGTATGGTCCTGACCTCAGTTACAATTGATGGCCAGAACACCCTCATTTGTTGAATCTATTGTGACTCACGCGGTCTGTGGCAGCTAACACCCATATTAGGTCTTATCCCATATTAGGTCTTATCCCATATTAGGTCTTATCCCATATTAGGTCTTATCCCATATTAGGTCTTATCTATCATGGAAAGTTCATTGAATTGTATACGCTGGCCTTTCAGATTCAGGTGTATTGGAGAAGAAAGCAATTGAAGGGTGATGCACAGGTAGCCTAGTGGTTAGAGCGTTGGACTAGTAACCGAAAGGTTTGAAGATCGAATTCCTGAGCTGACAAGTTTTTAAAAATCTGTCGTTCTGCCCCTGAACAAGGCAGTTAACCCACTGTTCCTACGCCGTCATTGAAAATAAGAATGTGTTCTTAACTGACTTGCCTAGTTAAATAAAGGTCAAATGTAAAAAATAAAATACAAAAAAAAAGCAGGACCTGACCTCAGTTGATCATGTGAAGGACACAATGTGTGTCTGGTAGAGTGTACCAATTAACACCTTGTTTCAAACTCAATTACCAGAGATGCACTACTCCACAGGTATGGGCTGGTTGGCCTATTGGCCCTCAGTGTGAGTGGGTGTACTATACTGTAGGCTTCACAGCTGAGTAGGGTGTGTGTTCATGCTCGGTCGACGCGTGCGTTTGCCTGTCCCTGGCTGCACTCTATGTGGCCAGCGACATGTGACCTCATAAATCAAACGCAAAATGAAATGGAGGGAAATACTGTGGGAAAAGTACACAGGGATAATAACAATTGAACAATCCAGACAAAAGGGTTTTAGCGTAAGTGTCCTCAATCACTTCAACTGGGGCTAATTTTACTTTGCTAAGGTGCATGTTGCTTTATTACCTCATGGGACTGCTGTCTAGCAGAGGTGGTCTCTTAAGTTCAGCAGGAACAAAGGAAGTGTTTTATTTATTGCCGTTGTCAAGCAGTAAAACGTAAACCCTTTTTATATCCAGTGGCCCAGGAAAACACAATAGGCTTTAATGAACTTCAGAGTTAACTGGGGTGTGGTGACGTCTGAACGCAGGGGAATGTGCAGTGCTTTGAAAATGTGACTCTTCAAGACCAGAAAGACTCACTTAAAGCTGATGAAAGAGATCGGGAGAAAGAGAGCGAGAGAGAGAGCGAGACAGAGAGTGAGAGAGAGAGAGAGAGAGAGAGACAGAGTGAGAGTGAGAGAGAGAGACACACACTGAGAGTGAGAGAGAGAGAGAGAGAGAGAGAGAGAGAAACAGACATGAGATGATAGTGATAATATTTTTTGTAAAAGTGTACAGGAAGGTCACTGCCTGTGACCACGATTCCTGCTTAATAAACGTCTGCTGCGCTCTGCACGTGAATCTACACCTTTTTCTCGCTGAGCATTCATCACAAGCGCGTCCCCCCCCACCATTTTGCCATGTGAGCTTGAGGCAATATAATTGTTTGAAACTTGAACGTTTTACTTCACTTCAGATAATGAGGCATGTCTTACCTTGCTTCAAAGTAATCTAGCCAAAATCCATCCTTCGAATACTTGGAGGCAATTATTTTTATAAAGGCTTCCTCATGCCATTAACCAGCATTTCTCTCCTGTTTCATATCAACCTCCTTTCATTGTCCAGAAGCCAAAGGCCTCGGTCATATTAGCTACCCATCCTAGTGGCTGCTATTAGACTCCCCCTCTTTCTAAGTTTTTAATTGAGATTTCATCTCTGTTAAATGAAACCGCTCGCGTTAGGAGCACTGTTCAGAACAGTGTTTTCCCGCCAATTGCATTTGGGGAAATGACATTAGCTGCTCCATTACAGGAGTTGCATGATCATTAATAGGCTACAGCCTTTTGACTGTAAGACTATTGGCTTGCTACTGTAGCATGTTTCCATTAAGCTCTTAATGAAAACATTTCCTTCCTTGTATGTGTGTATAGTATTTCCTGTTGGTCACCTCATTTTACTGTTTGTTGACCGGTTTGATAAGGTCGGTTAGTCGGCTGCAAAATTTGCATTCAAACATGTGCATTCCTATTAATAAGCTCCCTCAGCAGATGTTCGACTGACATACAGTACATACCGCTACTTCACAACCTCAATGAACTGCACCAGCACACAAAACTAAACCCAGAGGAACAATTCTCCCATTCTGTCCTTTCGGGCTCTTCGGTCTGGCCTGCAACACTGCAGTGAGATGTTGTGTACAAAACAAACAAAAAAACGCGCCTTGTGAAATCCTCACTCCGTTGACCCATCTTCGGTTCATGTACCCAGCTTGTAACAAACAGGGGGTGCACGTTTGACAGGAGCCGTCAGTAAAACCCCCAAAAACGCTGGTTCTGCACAGCAGCTGTGAGACCATCCGTCTCCACGCGGGGAAAAGGAGAGGAGGAGACGTAAGGGAGAAAGGGAGGGAAAAGCTTGGCAGGCGGCAGGGGGGTCGCTGTTATCTGTCAGCACACTCATCTGTTCCAGGCCTTTTAAAGATGTCAGCAGGGGATGGGAGAGAGCGTTGGTTTTAGGGAGGATGATTTCGGTGTACATTATACGCACTCACACACACACACACACACACACACACACACACACACACACACACACACACACACACACACACACAATTAATTCTCTCCCATTACATGTTTTTTTCCTGTTCAAAAGGAGGAGAATTATACCATGGATCTCAATTGCAACCTCAACCTCAACTGCAGCAGGCTTTAATATCAAGCTTTAATATCAAACTATTATTATTAAGTAAGAAATAATGAAAAACACATTCCTGTTTATCCCTGGCTATGTTACATCATATGTTGCCACAAGACAAAAATGCTACAGAATACAGAGAAATGCACGAGTGGGGCCAAACTAAAAGTTATACAAGTTAGAAGATTGGCTGTAAGTATGGGAGCTATAGGTAAAGTCCAGTTACCACCCTTGAGCAACTGCCAAACATACCTCCCTCAGTGCTACCTGCATTGCTTTCCTCGACCAATTATCGCCAACAGTCCGTTCGCAACTCAGAAGAGGAGCGCTGCCATTTGTAGACTGTTGGGCAAGTAGTTTCATCCTATTGTCTCAACGACCCTGGCTACTTCAACAAGACGCTAAGGTTCTCAGGACTTCATTCAAAGCTGCATCAAAGAGACTTGGCTTGACAGCCCAGGCGAATGAGGAGTATGTAGACTGAACGCTAGATGGATGGAGAACTAACTCCCGCTTGACAGCATGGTATTGATCTCAAGCCCTCCTGACATATGATGACAGACCCATGAAAACAGACACACCTGGTTGTTGTTACCTCTAACTCATGGGAAAATATGTGCAGTAGGGTTCTATGGAAATTGCACAATTGTGGTGCGTGTTTATGATTGTATTAGTTTGAGTGAGATTGCTGCTGTCTCTCTGGCAACCAGACGCAACAATACTAAAGTTCTTAAGTTCCCTGCTCAATGCTGTAAGAGATGAGTGGTTGAGAGGGGAGAGGTTTGAGAAGGCCCTCAGACGGTGTCCGTCTGCTAAATGGATTTGACATTTTCGTGGCATCACACGGTAGATCGTTTTTGAACGAGGGAGAGGATTTCAGGTTGACGCAGAGTGTCTCTGGAAGAGAGTTCTCAAGTTGCTGTGTGTAATTTGAGAGAGCATTACCGGTGTCACTCATACAAGCACACAGACCATCGAACTGTACATACAACACACACACTTTAAGTAAGTGACTTCAAGTAAGTATTTTTCTATTTTCGTTCCAAATTGTTGCTAATTCAAGGATGTCTGTTCATCCAGCTACAGCGGGTATGATTACAGGATTAAAAGGGGAAATATTGACGGGAGTTTCTGAAGATTCACAATACAGAAAATGTCCTATGCTTTTAAAAGAGACACATTTGTGAAAATGTTTTAAGAAATTACAGAACACCTTTGGATTTTTGTGCGTCAGAAAAAAGGACAAAAAAAAAAAACTGTGGTTAGCAGTTCACAGTAAATATTTTCCATTTAGCAAATTCATATTTATTTTCCTAATAACCTCGTTATTCTAAATGGAGGGCATTATGGGTCAAGGAGATAAAACGCTCATAAATATGGGAGCCGCTTGGGCTGTTTTGTTACAGTTACGATAACAACTCCTCTCTCTCTAAATTATACCAGGGATTAAGCTGCGGCTCTGAAGACAGCCAAACACAGCCAAATGGAAAGATGATATCAATCTAAGACGCTAAATCTATTCATTTAGTCCGCATCCCAAAAGGCACCCTATTCCTTCTGCAGTGCATTACCGTTGACCAGGGCCCATAGGGCTAAGGTCAAAAGTAGTGCACTGGCCTATAAGGAATAGAATGCCATTTGGGACTGACCCTAGAAAGCAGTTGGAACTCATGAGAAGTCTTTCTGGTTTAAAGAAGGGGGGGATGAGGAGGAGAGGGGAAAGAGGGATGAGTGCAGTTATTTTCCATCCATTAGTGGACCATTGCATGAGAGATACATGATACAAACATCATTTACTTTCCACATCTTCACTCAATTAAGTAATTACAATATAAACGAGGCAGGCACCGGCCGTTACTTCTCACTCACGGACTCTTCTAGCACTTAGTGTATAACAGAGGTGAATTAGGATCAGGTAGAAAACACATTTTACTCTGGCATTTTTAATTAAATACCCTCAGGCCGGTCTGTTGAATTCTAACAGTGAAGAATTTCGAGTTCTGTGTGTGTCCATTACTCTTTAACAGACAGGAGAAATATCAGGCCTAAAGAGCAAAACAACAACTCTAGGACCTACTGTATTAACAAAGCAGAACGACAATGTAATTTATTTTTCTCATGCAGTCACTTTTCACTGCACACCGTTGTCCTATTGAATTCTGACATTGAAAGATTTTGAGAGGAGTGAGAAGGATTTCTACATGAATTCCTACATGAATTCCTACATGAATTCCAATGGAACATTGGAACACTTTCCGTCAAGTCTGCTCTCTCCACGGCTGCTGTGACGGACATTACCTTGAGTCCTACTTGAAGGCGAATGCATCGATATGCCAACATGAAAATCACCAATTCAGTAAATATCTTAAAAACAATTACAGGACTTTAAATGGGTCATGTTGGAATAAAAATCTGTTCAAAAGACAAAAACAGGACACGCAAAGAACCAAGGTCTCCTCCTCCACATACTCTATCAGACAGCTCATTTGCATGTACAACACTTCCTCAAATCCAGCCCAGTTTTCTTAGGATCATTCACATCACAAGTAGCAGATGGATTGGGTTTATTAAAGTGGGCTCAGTTTGACCGACAGGGAGTCATTCCTCCACCTGTCACAAACTGAGCGTTTGGGCTGCTGTGGTGGAACGCCACAGGCGTCCGGAATTACCTGGAATATTCCCGTTTAGGTGCTGTTTCAAACCAAATCAAATCAAACGGGTCACACGCGCCGAATACAGCAGGCGTAGTAGACCTTACAGTGAAATGCTTACTTACAGGCCCTTAACCAACAATGCAGTTCAAGAAATAGAGTTAAGAAAACATTTACTAAATAAACTCAAGTAAAAAATAAAACAGAAAGTAACACAAGAAAATGACATAACAATAACGAGGCTCTATACAGGGGATACCGGTATCAAGTCAATGGGCGGGGGTACAGGTTAGTTGAGGTCATTTGTACATGTAGGTAGGGGTAAAGTGACTATGCATAGATAATAAACAGTGAGTAGCAGTAGTGTAAAAACAAAGGGGGGAATAGGCCGGGTGGCCATTTGATGAATTGTTCAGCGGTCTTATGGCTTGGGGGGTAGAAGCTGTTAAGGAGCCTTTTGGACCTAGACTTGTTGCTCCGGTACCGCTTGCCGTGCGGTAGAAAAAAGAACAGCCTATGACTTGGGTGACTGGAGTCTTTGACAATTTGATGGACTTTCCTCTGATACCGCCTATTATATAGGTCCTGGATGGCAGGAAGCTTGGCCACAGTGATGTACTGGGCCATACTCACTACCCTATGTAGAGCCTTAACGGTCAGATGCCGAGCAGTTGCTATACCAAGCGGGGATGCAACCGGTCAGGATGCACTCGATGGTGCAGCTGTAGAACATTTTGAGGATCTGGGGACCCATGCAAAGATGGTGAAATCCAGGAGACAAAGTCTCTGAAGTTCTAAAGAGGTACTATGAATATGGATGGATCAGGAACTAAGACCACCTTGCCAGTTGAAAGCTGATCAAGCAAAGCCTGGTGAACTCCGACCCAATTCATCCAAAAAGTGTGTGGTATTCTATACGTTTCTCTAGGTCACTTTGTGCTGTGATGTCACAGCTGGCCTTGCAGGTAAATCCCTACTTCAATCTTCTTCCTGCAATTCAAGTCCCTGAACTGATTTGCTTATTCATGAACTGTTTTCATTCAGCATATGCTCATGTTCACAGCTATTCCCTTAGTCACAAAGCAGTGGCTAATTGAAGAGTTTGGTCAGGTAAAGGTACAGCCACTGCCTGGCGCCATAAGGTACCTTGATGCCGGCAACAACTGGTCTAGGAGCCGTTTAATTTTTTAAAATCAACACGGTTAGGGTTGGAATTGTCAAAATAATAAACTGACTCTGAATCAGTTTCTAAGCACCCTTGGAGTTGGTAGAGTGAGGGATCAACAACCAAGACATGAAGAGTCGTCGGATAACAGGAGTCTCAACGAAAACAGGAGCATCTCCTTGGATACGGACAGTCAGCGGCCATCTTTGAAAAGACTCAACAAAACATCCCAACAGCCCCATCCATCGATGGCCTAACATGCGTGACTGGTATCAAAGCAGCGGCCTTTGGTCCTCAGAATGACACTGCCCAACCCAATGATGACTAGTGCTGATACTTAAACAGACATTGTACACCACAACAATAGTTTGATTAGTCTAGGAGGGCAGTTTCGCAAAACAGTGCAAAATACAAAAGTCAGAGCATTTCACCCGTCGATCAAAATACGAATACTGGACTTGTCATCAAGTCCAGGGACAATGTCAGAGGTATAATAATGCTAAATAGACATTGTTTGAGTGCATTAGTGACTCGGGCCAATATTCCCCCTGGGAAATATCAATCAACTGGCTTTCAATTCAATGTGATTCATCGTAATGGAGTTTCATGTCTATATAAACCAGCCATCAACGGTAATGGAGTCACCATGAATAAATGAGAAACAAACACACACACATACACACACATGCACAGTGGTTTGCGAGATCTGAAAGGTCATCGGAGCGAATAGAAAAGCTCTGTGCCCAGAGTATTTAATGTGGCTAACGCAGAGATAATAGTATCTCAACTAACCTGTTTGGTCTTCTTAATGTAGTGTGTGTGTGTGTGTGTGTATATGTGTGTGTGTGTTTAAGTGTGTGTGCCTGAAGAAACTCTTTGCTAATGGCAAACGCTATTAACCCCTCTCCATTCCTTCAGCTCCCTCCCTCTCTCATTTTATCTTCCCCCAGCTGTGTTTGAAATGCTGAGTCACACAACAGTGAAGGATTTTGATTGGTCTGAACAATGCTAATTATAGTTAATTACTCTAGGCAATTGACCGCTGTCCCCCTGCCAAGCACATGGATAGAGAGTGTTGACCCGGCCTGCCGAATGTGCTGCTGTGGGGAGGGATGAGAGGGGGAGAGATGGGGTGAGGGAGAAGAATAAAAATTGTTGACCCATCGAGTGTGCTTATACTGCTGTGGGGGATAGGGGGAGAGGATGAAGGGAAATTAAGAGATAGAGAGTAGGGGAGAGACGGGTGAAGGAGTGAGAGAGTGAGTGTTAGAGAGGAGGTGAGGGGGAATAAATGGGGGGAGAGAAGGGGGAGATGGAGAAAGGAGGTAAAGGGTGAGCGGGACAGAGGAGGAGAGGAGTGAAGGGAGAGCAGAGGAGGGGGAAAGAGGAGGAGAGAGAGGAGTCCTTCTGTAAATTAGACTGTCATACAGGAAGGGACAGGGGTGGATGGCCACGGCTTCTATCCCCATCCACCCTAAAAATAAAGTCCTGGGACCAGACAGAGTTCTTCATTGTGCACCCTGGTCCACCTCTAAGCACTTGTGGCCTCTTCTGCTCAGTCAGACTGGTTTTCCTCATCGAAAAACACAACATTTCCCCAAAACTTAGAAGACAAACAAATACATCCTTATCAAAAACAGTTATTGGGTGCCCTGAAGGTGAGTTCACGGTGTCTAGCTTAAACACTGGCCTTTGATCTTTTAGCTCTTGTCACATCGCCACCAGGTGAGAGGGGTTATCCGTGACCTATGACCTCGGGCTATGTGGCAGGTGTCTGCGCCCCGGCAGTACATCTGTGCTCTTTTGGCTCCCTCCCTCTCTCTCTCCCGCTAGGCTTGTGAAACTAGGCCCTAATACTCTCCAGTCTGCTACAGTACAGAGAGAGAGAGAGACAATGGGAGCGAGAGAGAGCAAGAGAGAGAGAGAATGAGAGTGAGAGAGAGAGAGAGCGAGAACGAGAGAGAGAGAACAACAGAGAGAAAGAGTTCGCATCTGGAAGCCATCGCCTCAAAATCTCATTATCAAATGACCAGACTGGATACACAGTGCTGCTGCTGTAGGGCTGAGCCTCTCTCTACTCTACTGCGCTCCATTAGCTACACCCCAGTGTTGGGTTGACGAGTTGCTGTTTTCCTTTCTATAACACCTCGTGAGATTATTGCGTTAGTAAAGAAGCCAATGCCTAGCAATAACTCTGTGAATGGTAACCTTGGAGGATGTAGTACTGGTAAGCTATCTTGCACAGTCAGTATACAACTCCCTTGTGTGTCCATCAGGTCTTTACTGTGGCCAGCTACAGTTCATTCTCTGTGTGTCCATCAGGTCTTTACTGTGGCCAGCTACCGTTCATTCTCTGTGTGTCCATCAGGTCTTTACCGTGGCCAGCTACAGTTCATTCTCTGTGTGTCCATCAGGTCTTTACTGTGGCCAGCTACAGTTCATTCTCTGTGTGTCCATCAGGTCTTTACCGTGGCCAGCTACCGTTCATTCTCTGTGTGTCCATCAGGTCTTTACCGTGGCCAGCTACAGTTCATTCTCTGTGTGTCCATCAGGTCTTTACCGTGGCCAGCTACAGTTCATTCTCTGTTTTATTAGGCCTTTATGGTTTTCACAAATCTTTCAAGGTGGGATTTTTCTGGAGTGTGAAACAACATGCTCGGTGGCTGTGGGAATCTGTCAGCGCGGTGAAGAAACAAACCCCTCTGTCAGTATAAGTGCCAGGAGTGCTGTTACTCCACAATGCTCTTTTCTTATTTAGCACGTCACTTGTCAATTTATAACGGGGGCACTCTGACGGTAAACAAAAAGAAGTGTTGACAGCACAGAGCGCTTGGGTTTACCCATCGTCGTTCAGCCGCGGGGGTTACGTTTGACAGCTCGCACTCCAACACGTACCCATAAGCGAAAGAAGACCAGGATAGCGGCACTTGACTGTACTGCTACAGAGGAGAGGCAGATAGGTGAGCCTACTGATTGAATCAAAGTTGTTTCTACATCATTTCAACCCCAAAAATGTGAATCAACGTGGAAAACTGATTGGATTTGCAAAAAGTCCTCAAACAAGGGAATTTCGTATTTTTTTTTCACCCAATTTTTTTTACTTAAGTCCAATGACATTTTTGGTTGATTTCACGTTGAATTCACCTTATGTTGACAATTCAACCAAATGTAAATAAAAACTAGACGATGAACTGACATCTGTGCTCAGTGGGAGCTTTATTCTCTTGAAGGCCTTTTTGATTGAGTTAAGTTATGTAACAGTGCTTTTGGAATATTTGGTTCAATAATCAAGTCAACTAATTAATACCAATAATTATTAGTATTAATACTTATTTTTTGTAGTTTTAGGGAAGTTTTCTTGAACAAAATTAAATATATTTTTTTCAATTTTATTCTTAATATTTCGTTTATGAAAAATGTATGGCTCTGAGGGTCGCCCGTTCAGTGAGGTTGTTCTATCGTTCCACCTCTCTCTCTCTCTCTCTCTCTCTCTCTCTCTCTCTCATTGGACCATATTACTATATAATCTGATATACACTACTATAGTGTCTGTGGATAATGTCTGTGGATCTACAGTAACCATGGATGTCTATGACCAGAAGCTGTTGTGGAATGTCTAGGGATCCCTGTCTGAATAGAGTCCTGGGTGGGAGGATGTCAAAAGTCCCTCTGTGGAGAGCAGTCTGAATAGAGGGCTGGGTGGGAGGATGCCAAAAGTCCCTCTGTGGAGAGCAGTCTGAATAGAGGGCTGGGTGGGAGGATGCCAAAAGTCCCTCTGTGGAGAGCAGTCTGAATAGAGGGCTGGGTGAGAGGATGCCAAAAGTCCCTCTGTGGTGAGAGGTCTGAATAGAGGGCTGGGTGAGAGGATGCCAAAAGTCCCTCTGTGGAGAGCAGTCTGAATAGAGGGCTGGGTGAGAGGATGCCAAAAGTCCCTCTGTGGTGAGAGGTCTGAATAGAGGGCTGGGTGAGAGGATGCCAAAAGTCCCTCTGTGGAGAGCAGTCTGAATAGAGGGCTGGGTGAGAGGATGCCAAAAGTCCCTCTGTGGTGAGAGGTCTGAATAGAGGGCTGGGTGAGAGGATGCCAAAAGTCCCTCTGTGGAGAGCAGTCTGAATAGAGAGCTGGGTGGAAGGATGTCAAAAGTCCCTCTGTGGCGAGAGGTCTGAATAGAGAGCTGGGTGGGAGGATGCCAAAAGTACCTCTGTGGTGAGAGGTCTGAATAGAGAGCTGGGTGGAAGGATGTCAAAAGTCCCTCTGTGGTGAGAGGTCTGAATAGAGAGCTGGGTGGGAGGATGTCAAAAGTCCCTCTGTGGCGAGAGGTCTGAATAGAGAGCTGGGTGGGAGGATGCCAAAAGTACCTCTGTGGCGAGAGGTCTGAATAGAGAGCTGGGTGGGAGGATGTCAAAAGTCCCTCTGTGGTGCGCAGTCTGAATAGAGGGCTGGGTGGGAGGATGCCAAAAGTCCCTCTGTGGAGCATCCACATCTGCTACAGTGACTGTCACTTTGTACTTGTTTCTCTTCTTTAGTATTCCATTCATTCTCGTTCTCTCCCTCCCAGGCAAAAGTGTAGGAGGGTCAGGGGGTACATAATGAATACTGCTTTAAAATCGTAACCCCACCAGTCACAATGAGCAAAACATTCTATAAAAACTCAATGTGGAGAGGAACGTGAACGTGAAAGGGAGCCCGAAACAAAGAAAAACAGATAGAAGATGATATGAAATCACTCGTCTAAATCCCGGTAACAACACAGTAGACGGACTTAATTCAGCCTCCAGCTCCGCGCCACAAAGACATCAGTTCCTCATTTCCGTCCACTCACTTGACAGAAGGATGCCCTCCTCTCCTCTTCAGTTCATCTAATACACCCCCCTTTCTTCATCCTTTCCTTCCTTCTGTTTGTTTTTCTCTTTATTGTGTGTTTTTGTGTACGTCTGAGCGCGTGTGTGTGTGTGTGTGTGTGTCTGTGTCCCCTCCCTACCCGCTATTGAAACTCTCTCTGTACGTGTGTGGTCAGTCTATGTCATGGAAAGAGCAGGTTTCTTAACCTTTTATTACACTCAGTGTACATCTAGCTTATATGCCATCGTATATGGACTGTAAGAGGACTTTGGTGATGGTGGGTTTGACTGGATAGTTTATTCAGCAAGATGACAGACGGGGATGTTGTTAGAAAGACTGAATAAGTTACAATATGAGAGTTCATTATTTATGGCAGAGCAGGCTGCCTTATAAATGACCAAAGCTTCATTGAGGTTTCCTAATAAAGAAAAGAGAGAGAGAGAGAGAGAGAGAGAGAGAGAGAGAGAGAGAGAAAGAATGCTGAAAAAGCCTTATAAAGTTGGATCTTGTACAGTGCAGCAAACAGAGAATTGTACAGGCTGTTAACTGGACACAAGTGCACTTCAGGAAGAGACACAAAGGGAATTGAAACTGTGTGAAGAGTGATTCTGCACATTTGTTTGTGCTCTAAGTAGAAGTAAATGTCATGCACACACAAATTGTCCCTTTGGACAGCGTTGCCAAGGGTGACAGATTGTGCCCTTTGAAACCAAAGACATTAAATAATGCAGCGCTAGCTAAAACCAACCGCGGGTTCCGTTTACGCAAAGTGACACAAAAGCTCTATTCTCTGCGCCCGATGGGAAAGAGTGTGGGAGGTTGAGCAGTGGGAACAACTTTGAGTCTTTCACGACCTGCTTTGTCTCCCCAGTTATAGTGTAGTTGTGTGAGAGACACGTTTGTTAACATAAGGGGAAAAGCTTTCGCTCGCAAGTCACCTGTGTTGACAGTAGGAGACTGGGGAGAGACCCAAGAGTGTGTCCGTATGGCCATACATGGATAATATTGTGTAGCTAAGGTCTCAACCCAACCAACACCTGTCAATGGATGGTCTCTATGTAATGTGCTTCTTTGAGAAATTCTAGCTCAGCAGACACACAGGCCATAGTAGTGGCTTTGGAAAACCTGTCCCCTGACATTTTACATTCACAAAATTCCTGGAACTGGAATGGAGAAGGGAGAAGAAATGAAACAGAAATATCTCTAAAATGTTGTTGTTTTTATTTATTTGATTCTTTTGAAATGGTTGGCAGTGTGAGGGTTTAGCCATTACGTTTGTCTGTCTGCTGCCATTCCACAAAATGTTTGTGCTTTTCAAATGGAGAATATAAAACGGGATTTGCTGACTGTGCTGTGCCCTTTAGAAGAAGTGGTTAGGAATGAAAGCTTTTCACTAGATGGACGGAAAGGTCGTCTTATTCAGCGTATCCCCCCCCCCCCCCCCCCCCTACACACACACACACACACACACACACACACACACACACACACACACACTTTTACCTCGGAACGCGACTGTAATTTGATAATTCTCCCATAATCTCCACAGAAGTAGCCTCCTATTTCTTCATCGCCACAAACATAATCACTTCAATTTACCACAAAATATTTATAATAATGTGTTCTCTTCTGCAACATCTAGAATAATGTATTGCTTCGAGTGGGTTTCATTGGGGGTAATTACTAACTAAATGATACACTCTGCTGCTGCGATGCCTTTGTAGGTGATGAGAAAAGGCTCAATCTTCAAGGTATTGGCAATGTAATTTCATTAGAAACAGTGAAGACATCCCTTACAATCATCCTCTAACCACCAAAATCAATGGGAGTCATTAAAAAGCAACATGGAACCAGTACTATCAACACTGAGTGGATAAGCAGACAGCCAAGAAAGAAAAAACATTGGCTGTGTTCCAATCCCCGGTATGCTGCTAGTGTTGATATTGGAACAGAGCCATTGACATAACAGACTCACAGTGTGCAGATAACCAGTATACATTGTATTACTTCTTTTGTTTCTTCCTCTGCTTCTTCTTCTTCTTCTTCTGATTCTTCATCTGCTTCTTCTTCTTCTTCTGTTTCTTCCTCTGCTTCTTCTTCTTCTTCTTCTTCTTCTTCTTCTGTTTCTTCATCTGCTTCTTCTTCTTCTTCTTCTTCTTCTTCTTCTGTTTCTTCTTCTTCTTCTTCTTCTTCTTCTTCTTCTGTTTCTTCATCTGCTTCTTCTTCTTCTTCTTCTTCTTCTTCTTCTTCTGATTCTTCATCTGCTTCTTCTTCTTCTTCTGTTTCTTCCTCTGCTTCTTCTTCTGCTTCTTCTTCTTCTTCTTCTTCTTCTTCTTCTTCTTCTTCTTCTGTTTCTTCATCTGCTTCTTCTTCTTCTTCTTCTTCTGCTTCTTCTGCTTTCT